>NC_056739.1:1071991766-1072304266 GCF_019279795.1 Protopterus annectens
TTTCTTGGAAAACAGCCTTCCTTCTAGCCATCACTTCAGCAAGAAGAGTGTCTGAATTACAGGCCCTCATGGCAATGGAGCCCTTCATTATCTTCCATGCAGACAGGGTTTCACTCAGGACCAATCCTTTCTTTATGCCCAAAGTGGTATCTGGTGTGGCTCTAAATCAGTCCATTCATTTGCCTACCTTTTTCCCGAATCCACAAAACAAAGGAGAATGAATTCTGCACTCTTTGGATGTGCACAGACAACTTAGATTTTATTTGGACAGGACTAAGCCTCTCAGAAAATCTTAAGAGCTGCTAGTTGGCTTTGCTGCAGGGGCAGAGGGGAAGGCCATTTCAAAGCAAACCATTAATAAATGGATAGCCCATTGCATTAATTTCTGCTATAAGCACCATGGAAAACCTACACCACAGGGGATAAGATCACATTCCACCAGGGCTGCATCTACCTCTACAGCCTTTCTCAGAGAGGTCCCTACTAAAGACATCCTAGAAGCTGCTACCTGGAGCTCGGTACGTACCTTCACCAAGCATTTACCACATGCCTGTTTTTTCTGAATCCAGAGCTGGTTTTGCCACTGCAGTTTTGCAGGGCTTAATAGCTGGCCCTAATGCTCTATAACTTCCTCCTACCTTCCTTAGCTTTGGGAATCAACCCAAATGTAATGACTGCAACAGTGAAAACACGAAGAACATAGTACAGTTGTGTACACTTACCATAAATGCAGATGTTCGAGTGTGTTCACTGTTGCAGTCCTGTTTACCTTCCCTCCAGCCCACTGACTTCTCTTGGCTCTACTTTTGCTTATGGTTTAAGCTTTCTGGTGTATTTGCTTTTTGTTGGAGGTGTAACATAACATATAATTGCTTACCTTTGTGGGGGCACCTGACATCTGGGGCAAGAAAAACTGATGTAATGGCGTCGGCTGCATGTTTTATACTCCTGATGACCTGACGTCATGGAAAAGAGACAGCATCTGACACAGGAATCCAAGACTCTGGTATTCAGGCCGGCTGAGGGCTACCTGCAGGCAGATAACCCAAATGTAATGACTGCAACAGTGAATACACTCTAACATCTACATTTATGGTAAGTGTACGCAATTGTACTTTCTTACTACACCTTCTGTTCCTCCTCCGATCTGCATGGAAGTTTCGGAACCAGAGAGCACGGAACTGATGATTGTGGACCCCTCGGGTCCGACACCTACTACAGGTTTTTTGGTCCCGACTGCCCTGATAACCTTCGGCGCTGACTGAGGAATCTTGGGGCCGACACTCACCGGTCGGGTCTGGGGAGGATAGTAGGACCGACTTGTCTGTGCTGACTTTACCTCTCGGGGCTTCGGTTCGAGTGAGTTCGGCCCTGACCTCTGGCTTAAAGCCCTCCGTACCAGCGCAGACTATTTCCATCGGATCTTTGGATCCAAGGGATTCCTCTCGTCAGGACTGAGGGGCCTTTGAGGCTGTGAGGAGGGCTTTGTCCACCCCGACGACCACTCCATCAGTTCGAGCAGCTCCCTCCCTGAAAGCACAAGTCTCTGCCTCTTCATCACATGCTCCATTGAAGCATAGAGATCCTGAGCCTCAGGAAGCTCCATTGGGTGAGCCATGTTTTTCCCAAACCTCTCCTGAAGCCTCCACTGAAGAAGTGCCTAGGAAGAGACTCTGCAAGAGGGGGTATCTGGACTCCCCTCAGGAGTCCGTCACTTTGGATACTGACTTGGATGAGTTAGAAGGGTCCCCACGTTCCCCCTCAGAAGATATCTCCTTTTCAGATGATTTGATATTCTTAAACAGTGGGGTGGCTGGAAATCCCTTAACCATTCTGATGATGAGTCAGTTCTCCTGTAAGCTTTTGTGTCTCAACCCTCCACCTCTTTGGTGTCTCCACCCTTCGATGAGTTGCTTGAACTACTCACTCGAAGGGCGTGAGACCCCAGACACCACGGAGCCTATCCCCAGAGGCCTGATAAATTTATAACTAGCCCCCAAGATTTTACCTTACTAAAGGAGTACCTGTTGATGCTATGGTGGTGGCAGCAGCCACCAAGAAGGAATTATCAGAGACTTCATCTGTTCATCCTCCTAATAGAGAATCTAGGATTATGGATAGATACTGGAAGAGTATGTTTAGTTCAGCGGCCTTCGTCCTTCAATCGCTGAGCTACCTCACACATTTTACTAGGTTACAAAGAGATCTCCTGAATGAAATAGGAGACACCCTACCAAGTTCAGTAGCTGCGGGAGTTTCGGACAAGGTAACTTCAAAGCTCTCCACTCTTAATTTGATAGTGAACACTTCCATATGTCTGTTGTCATATGCAGCTGGTGGTACGACTAGGGCAAAGGGTACAGGAATCTCTCTCAGGAGGCATTCCTGGATGCGCTTATGTTCCTTTGCAGAACCCTTTAAGTCTTCCTTCATTAACACCCCCTTTGACGGTTCATCCCTTTTCGGACCTAAGATGAAGGAAACTCCTCCCAGGAGTGAAAAAGATGGAAAGACCTTGTCTGCTGTCAGAGCACATTTTTCTACCCTGAATAGACCTTACCCCAAAGGGAGGAGAGGTGGAAAGATATGGTTCTGTAAATCTCAAGGATCTTTCCAGAACACTCATGGTGAAAACCCCCTCTAAAGGCAAAGGAGGGGGTAATAATGGAAGACATCACCCATGCGGCAGAGGGGGTCCGCAGAGCCAGGGCAACAGAGACCAGTTTTTTGGCAAGTCCTATTAGTGCTCCTGAGAGGTGGCCCGACTGTTCGTCTCTGGAGGCAGTCTGGGGATGCTTATCTTTGTACCTAGACGCCTGGCTAAAAATAAGAGACCTGGGTACAAAGCATAATATCCAGGGGAAACTTCATTCCCTTTGCCACTCCACCCCCCCAAAAAGAAAATCCCAGACGTTCCACCCAGTCACAGGGACCAAACAGCCGTAGAGGTCCAAAGGTTGCTGGACAAAATAGTCATCCAGCCAGTCCCAGCAGACCAGAGAGGATCCAGAAGTTACTCAAGGTTCTTTGTAGTTCCAAAGAAAACGGGACTGAAGACTTATTCTGGATCTAAGTAGACTAAACAAGTCAGTAAAAAAGACGAAGTTCCGGATGGTCATGATTCAGTCAATACTTCCTTTTCTGGGGAAAGACAATTGGATGTGCTCTATAGATCTTCAGGATGCGTACCACCACATAAAGATGGACAAGACCATCCAGGGATCATCTACGCTTCTGGCTGGGAGCCAGCCATTGTCAATTTCGTTCTCTGCCCTTTGGACTCACTACAGCCCCCAGAGTGCTCCCCAAATGTATGGCAGTAGTCACCGTTCACCTGAGATGGTTGGGATTCCAGGTGTTTCCGTAGCTAGACGACTGGCTCCTCACTTCCACGACCAAGCATCAACTTATTTATGCGAGGGTCACAACCGTAGATCTCTGCAATCAATTAGGGATTACCATCAACTCAGAAAAATCTGCCTTATCGCCATCGCAACAGACCGTCTTCATAGGAGCAGAACTAAACATAGTTTCAATGACATTAAGTCTGCCTCCAGAAAGAATTTCTCTCTTATGAAAACAAGTATTAGACCTGCTTCCAAGGAAAAAAGCCCCAGTCTCAGTGGTACTCAAATTGCTAGGATCGATGGCAGCAGCAATCATTGCCATTCCCCCTCGCTCGAATGCACATGCAAATTCTACAATGGCTCTTATTCTCTCAATGGTCCTTTCAGGAACTTCCAATATTGCAGCAAATTATCATAGTGAATACAAGCAAGAAGGACCTTCAATGGTGGCTGACGTCTCAACATGTATCTTGGGGAAGTCCATTTGTTCTACCCAATCCCATAGCCACGGTGACAACGGACGCTTCCTTGATTGGGTGGGGGGGGGGGGCATTATCAGGGAAGAACAGCCTAAGGCATGTGGAAGGAACACGAGGCTCACCTGCATATCAATGTCCTGGAGATGAGAGTGGTACTTCTAGCGTTGCAGTCCTTTCAAGACTCTCTACCTCTGGGAACAATTGCAATTCAGACAGACAACATGTCAGTGGTCTAGTACATCAACAAACAAGGAGGAACCAAATCTTGCCCTCTGTGTCGAGAGGCCATGAGAGTATGGCAGTGGACAATTTCCTTCCAGCACTTTCTGATAGCAAAGCACATCCCGGGGAAAACCAGGGTGATAGCAGACAAGCTGAGCAGGGCAATCTTACTGCCTCACGAGTGGTCCCTAAACAACAAGTAGTGAAAAGGATATTCCGCAGGTGGGGCCAGCCTTGCTGCAATCTTTTTGCAACCCCAACAAACATGAAATGCAGCAGCTACTTTGCCCTAATTCTTCTGCCGGAGGAAGCCCCAAGGGATGCACTGGTGCACAATTGGCTTCTGGGTCTCCTTTATGCATTTCCTCCCTTCCCTCTGATTCCCAAGGTATTACAGAAAGCAAAACTTCTGGGAAGGACCCTGATGCTAATAGCCCCTTACTGGCCTCAGCAAATTTGGTTTCCCTTCCTCCACCCTCATCTCTTGGAAGAACCCTGGACCCATTTCCGGATCTGTTCACCCATTTAGCAGGGACTCTTCATCCTTCTTTTCATTCCCTCAAACTGACAGCTTGGCTGCTCCAGTTCCCACAATAGCCAGGATTTACAACCTCTCAGCTGAGGCCCAACGTATTATAACATCCTCTCATAAGTCATTACCAGAAAGTTATATCTTAGCAAATGGAAGAGATTTTCCTTATGGGACTCTCAGAATGATGTTGGTCGTTATCTAGCTCTGATCCCATCTATATTGGAATTTCTAACTAAACTTTTCAATGAAGGAGCTGCTGCAGCTACCATCAGAGTGCAACTGGCAGCAATCTCAAATTTTCATCTGGGCTTCCTAGTCTCAATGTCATGTCACATCAACTTGCTAAAGCCTTTCTTAAAGGTGCCATTTATTTGAGGCCACCAATCAGAGCTCCAGTCATGCCATAGAATCTAAATTTTGTTCTCTCCAGAATCATATTACCTCCTTTCAAACCAGCCTTGTCCTGTCCTTTGAAATTCCTTTCATGGAAGACTATTTTTCTTATAGCCATTACTTCTGCTCGGGGGATTTCTGAGCTACAAGCCTTGACCATCAAACCTCCTTATCTGATTTTCCATAATGACAGAGTTTCGCTCAGAACTAATCCATCCTTCTTACCAAAAGCTTGTTCAGTGTCAGATCTTAACCAATGTATTGAGTTGCCAGTCTTCTTTCCTCAGTCCACAAATAGGATGGAACACATGCTGCACAAACTTGATGTTCACAGGCAACTCTGATTTTACCTAGATAGAAAGAAACTATTTAGGTCAATGGATCAGCTCTTTATTTCCTTTTCAGAGTCAAAGAAGGGTGCTCCAGTGATGAAAGTAACCTTGTCAAGATGGCTATCAGATTGCATTTTCTTCATTTATAATTCAGAAAATGTTCCCTTAAAACAAAATATAAAGGCCCACTCTACTAGAGCTGTTTCAGCCTCGTTAGCCTTTTCTGCAAGGTTACCATTAGATTCTGTTTGTGCAGCAGCTACCTGGCAAGACCTCATACCTTTATCACTCATTACAAGGTAGACAAGGCCTCGACCTTCTTTGGTTCCACAGTTCTGAGGAATATTCTCCCGTGAGCCATCCGAGAAAGATGGTGCTTGGGATGCTACCCATCAGTAAGAATGAATGGCGAGATAGAACATATTCACATAAAGAAGTCATATACTCACCATAACGTTCCATGTGAGTTGTTCATCTCGCTTTCATTGTTACATCCCACCCTCCAACTCCCGTCCAGTCTACTTGAGGTCCATCTCCTTTCTTATAGGGTGCTTTGTCTCTTATCCAACTCTTTGAGTGGCATATTTACACTACTAAGTAATCAGGCAGCAAATAAGATCTGAGGGAAGATCAGGGTGCATCATGGGATAGGGAGTTGGCCTCGAGCTGGTTGAAGACCTTGAGCTTTTGCATTTGGCCGAGTCAGAGCAGATGATCAGCTCCGAACCCATCAGTAAGAATGAAGGCGAGATGAACAACTCACATGAAACGTTATGGTGAGTACATAACTTCTTTTTTTGGTACCCCGGCCAGATGTTAAGGTTCTTTGGTGAGACAACCCAGCTATTTGGAATACTGCATCAGTAATTAGCTGTACTTTCTTTCAGTTTCTCAGGTACAGCAGAAACTCTCCAGTTTTCTATGTATAGTCTGTATTCTAACTGCTATTTTTGAAACAGATTTTCTTAAAGCCTTCTGCTCAGCCAGGATTTTCTTCATTCTATCTTCTTTTTTTTTTGCATTTTTATCAGTTCATCTGAATAGTTTGGTAAAGTGTCTTCTGTTTGTTAGGCCTTTTATTATTTGACCTGATGTGTTCCTTCAGTGTTTCATTTACTTTAAACATCTCTGAATGCATGCATTTTCTCCTCTAAATTACTGTAGATCAACTCCTGTAACAAAACTTAAGCTTGAATGTTTGATTTCGATTCCCTATGAGATTCACTGTCTGATGCAAGGTGGACAGATTGGTCTGACCAGGGAGATGATTTTTCTGAACTATGATACAGAATTGGAATTGCCTAGGAATGGTAAGGCTTTTGCTGTGTCTAATAAAGGTGGCAGCCAAAAAGCAATTACTAGAAAATAGAAATCAAAATCTAAACCAGCTGTACTAGAAGTAGTGATTATAGTAACGTAGATAAAGCTGGAATTGAGATCTTTAGAAAAGGGTAGGAGCAGACTACATCGTAAAAAAAAAATGGGAAGTGTGGGGAATAATACCTACAAGGGAGGAATGAGGTTAAAAAGGCAGTAGGACTTAAATGAGCTATATAATGTTTTACTGAAAAAGATTGGGTGGATTATAAGTGATGTATAATGTTTGCAACTGTGAGTGTATCAGTATGGCTTTGATGTAAAATGCTTGCAACTAGGATTGTGTCGGTGTGTTTTACTTTCATTTATATAAATGTATGATTGCTATGTACTAAGTAATGGTTTAATAAAGATGTTTCTTGTTTAAAAAAGGCAGGAATTGAATAATTTATGTAATGATGCTTAGGTTATATGATAGCAATATACATTAAGTAAAATGTTTGTTATGTTAATTACTGTGTGATTACTTTTATATGAATGCACATTTGCCTGTGTCACAAGTGATAATTCAATAAAGGTGTTTGGGGAAAAAAATAAAGCTTGAACAGTTTTATGCTGAACAGCTGAAAAGTTCTTCCTCAACCAGCATTTCCTGTTATCCTTTTCTGGTTGATTTTCTCTCAAGTTCAATAAATTTCTTTTTTGTTGGCATTCATGCAGGGTAATTAATAACCAGTAACAAGAATTTTACCCAAAGTGACAATTGCACTGACTGTTTTCACAGTATTTGTTTTCATAGTAAAAAGGGTATTATTTTAAGACAAGAAAGTCAACTAAAGCTAACTGACCAGGATAAAACTAAGAAAGCGTTCCTCTTGGTTGTTTTTTTTAAAACGTGAAACTCCTGCCGTTCGGGAGGTCCCTTCTCTGTTTGCCCTCGCTCCGCTTGGGCTCACTCCGCTTCCCTACCGTAACCCCATTCGCACCCACCCCCATTTCATTTACATTTATACCTTAACACCACTCCCACCTATTACCAGCCCCACCTCCCACCTAGCTATCCATCCTATCACTCTCAAATCACTATTAGCAACCCCGCTTACCTATCCAGGCCTCTCCGTACCGAAACACCCAATTAGCCCTCCAAGTTACTCCACCAGTAACCTTATCACAGGAAATATTGACGCCCCACCCACCCTTCCCCTCAAACTAGCCTACCACCAATCACCCTACCCTAATTATACTACTACTCTTAACTCTACAAACCCTCCCAAAATAAAGTAATTAAGCTATGTCCCAACTACCACAAAACTCAAAACTACACCTTCTACTACTCTCTATATCCATCTTTACCCTACTACTACTAACAGCCATAACCAACTATCAAGTCCAGCTTCAGCCTGACCTAACCACCCCAAAACAATCTACATCCCTGCACCATACATCTGCCAATACCCACTTTCACCTAGCCCCATATCTCTATCAGTCCACCCCTATACAATATCTCTCACACAAAATTCTCCCACCAAGTAGTCAATCCCACTCTACATTAAAACATAATAAAATCATCAGCAAACGTAACCAACTCTATTTGTACCTACAAACAAAACTCTTATGTTGTGCCGACATTCACCCTAATCTAGGCCCACTCAATCTAGACACCCCAAGCCCCAATCTGAATAATACCCTACTCCATACACAAAATGTCTCACTCTTCATCATTAATCTCAACATAAGAAGTATCCTGAACAAGGTTCAGGTCCTCCATGCTCTATTAGCCACATACAAACCAGAAATTGTCATACTTGCAGAGACTTGGCTAAAACCAGAAATCCACAATAACAAAATTACAGCACCAGGGTATAACATCATTCACACAGACCATATAGGAAAAAGGGGTGGAATGTAGCCATACTATATAAAAGTCACCTCATCCTCCAACAACTCAACACTGCAACCCCAAACCTCAAGAATGTTGAACTCACCCTTGCCAAATGAAAACTGAACCCAAATAAACACATCAATATTATTGGATGTTATATTCCCCCAGGTAACAATATCACCTTTGTGGAAAAGTTACTAGAATTAATTTCAACCTCCCTTCCCCAATAAAATATCCTACTAGGCTATTTCAATATAGATTGGCTCAACTGCTCAAGTCAAAACCCACTCTCCCACATCAACCTACATGGATTAACCTAAGTTATCACATCCCCTACTAGAACGGATAAAAGAACTAAACACCAATCCGTACTGGATTGGATACTTGCATCCCACCCATCCCTCATATCCCTAGCTGGATATCTTCCTGACACGCTCAGTGATCATCAATCAACATACCTACTGAGAAGTAAAACTCCACTAATTACCAGATAACTGTACGAGAAATTAGAAATAAAAAACTCTTTTAACCACAATAACCTTAACAAGGACCTAAAATGTTGTAATTGGACCCCCCTGAAAGATTTAGCATAAGATGAAGCACTGTCATACTTCAATAGAACTTTCCTAAACCTACTTAACCACCATGCCCCCCCCCAGAACTACCAGAATTAAAACAAAGTATGCCCCCTGGCTAACTAAAGACACCAGAGGTTTCCCTCAAAAACATAACCAAAACCTGGGCAAAGTTTCACAAAATTAAAAACCAAATAAACAAACAAATCTGTCTTGAATTACACAACAAGGTCAAAAAGCTTATTAAAACAGACAATCTCCTACTATCAAAATATTCAAAAGAGACATGCTAATAACCTTCAAAAATTCTGGGCACCAATCAGCTTTGTTTTACAACCAGGTAAAACTTCCAACCCCTCATCCAATACAGGAAACAACCCCAACAACATCTCCACCCAATTTAACAAATACTTTACAGAAGCCATCCAAACCCTAGCTAATAACAAAACTAACTCTACTCACCCCACACAAACAAACATAACTATTCCATCTGACACAAAAGATGACAGCACCCACTTTAACTTTCACCAAGTTTCAACAAAGACCATACAAAAACTTCTCCAAAAACTCAAACCCACCACCCAGGGAGCTGATAACCTTTCCACTGAATATCTACAACTAGCTGCAGAAGCTATTACGTACCCTGTTTCTATCCTTAACAGATCTATCTCAGAATGCACAGTACCCCATTTATGGAAAATATCCCACATTATACCACTGCATAAAGGAGGCAACTCCTTTCAACTCAATAACTATCAGCCTATAGCTATACTATCCCCCCTATCAAAAAGCATTGAGAGAGTAATTCATACACAACTGATGAAATATCTGCTAGACAATAAACTACTGTCTATGCAACAACATGGCTTTAGACCCTTCCACAGCACCACCACTGCACTCGCATCATTCACTAACACCATAAACCTTCACAGAAATAATGGTCTATACGTTTCTGCTACCTTCTTAGATTTTTCTAAAGCATTCGACATGGTTAACCACCCAGAACTTCTTCACTCACTCACAACCCTAAACCTCAGTACCTCTTCTATTTCATGGTTCCAGCACTATCTATCTGTCAGGCAACAAGCTGTGAAATAGCAAAACCAAATATCTTCCTTGTTGCCTGTTTCCCTAGGGTCCCCGGGGCTCCATCTTAGGCCCTTTACTCTTCACACTTTTTACCAATCTACTCCCATCCGCCACACCGAAAGCCTTTATAGTTCAATACGCAGACGACACCACTATAGTATGTGCAGCCCCCACACTAGATCTCCTCCTCTCTCAAACTTGAATCCTTCTCACTCACTGAAAATTGGTTCACCAATCAACAGCTTCTCACTCGCCGAAAATTGGTTCACCAATCAACAGCTTATTCTTAACCCAACCAAAACAAACCTGCTCCTCTTCAGCTCTCATAGATTCTTTCCCCTCACCGACAATTTTACTATCACCTCCAACAACAACACTACTATTACCCCAACCACTCACACAAAACTGCTAGGTGTTGAAATTGGTAACCACCTGAAATTTGATCTACACATTGCCCAAAATGTAAAAAAAGTTCATAAACAAGTTGGACTACTCTATCGTAACAAACAGTACCTCTCAAGTCATGTCAAGATAACAGTAGCCAAGACATATCTGCTATCCAGCCTACTCTATGCCTCTCCTGTACTTATTAACCTTTGTAAAACTGATCTTAGCAAACTTGAATCCTGCTATAACAAGATAGCTAGATTTGCTTCATAATCTTCCTATAGAACACATCACTGTGAGTCTCCTAACAAGCTAAACTGTTTAGAATTCCCACTATTACTTCAAGCAACTCATCTCTCACTAGCACACAAAATGCTATACCACTCGCACAAAATCCCAGCTCTTCAACACCTAATTCATCCTTGCATCACAACCAGAACCTTAAGATCTAGAACCCTAAATCACCTAAATGTCACCAAATTTAACAATGAGGCAGGTAAATCTGTCTACAGTCACTCTATCTCAGAACTCTGGAACTCCCTTTCTCTCCACTTAACCAATAATTCCACCTCTCAATTTAAGAAACTCCTCAAAACTCACTTCGTGAATCGCAGACTATGCTCCTGCCTCACCCCTGGATAATACCCCAGACTATAGCAAATATGCCATTTTCTAAGCCTAGAAACAGTCCTATTATGACTATAGCAAATGTAATGTCTACTTTGAAGCTATGTTTAGTAGCTCAAAATTCTTTTTCAACTTGTCTACTAGCTATAAAAATTTAATTCTATGTAAAGCTTGCTCATATTTATAAATGCTATGTAAAGACCTGTCTTGTATTGTCATATTTACTCTGTATACTAGTCTGTCTAGAGTTGATACTGTATTCTAAGTCTTAATATGATTCATAATGTTATGTAACTAACTGGAGCTTTTCTTCCCGGGGCAGTGCTGAAAATGGACCTCTATCCAGTCAGACTCTCCCGGTTAACAAATGTAAAGTAAATAAAATAAATATTGGGAGAGCGGGAATCAACCTGCTAATCAGTATATAACCATCTTTGAAGTCCTAGTTAGAGACATTGTTGATACTAGTTAACAGAGTCTCATGTCAGCTCCAACCAAGGAAGCTTAAGGAATTTCCTTAATAATTCTTCTGTTTGGTTGCCTCTTTAACTTGTACAAAACACACATTGTAGTTTTAATTTTGTTGTCTGCAAGTATTATAACTTCATGTAATAGCTGAAAACCATTGCTGTACAGAGGTCTTGGAATTAGTGATAGACCAGTAAATTAGCTGCATAAATCCAAAGTTTAGAATAATTTTGTCTTCTCTGTTACAGAGTAATTTTTGATTAAAGAAAAGTGCCTGTGGTATGTTATTCAAGTTATTCTGTTTTTAACGATTTATTGAGTTTAATAGCTTAATGGTGTTCATTTCCATTGCTGGTGGAAAGTCACCATAATTGTGTGATGCACTTTAGATTCTTTCTTCTTCTTTCGACTGCTCCCGTTAGGGGTTGCCACAGCGGATCAACTGTTTCCATTTCTTCCTGTCCTCTGCATCTTGCTCTGTCACACCAACCACCTGCATGTCCTCTCTCACCACATCCATAAACCTTATCTTAGGCCTTCCTCTTTTCCTGTTACCTGGCAGCTTCATCCTTAACATCTTTTTCCCAATATACTCTGCATCCCTCCTCAGCACATGTCCAAACCAACATAATCTTGCCTCTCTGGCTTTGTCTCCAAACCTTCCAACCTGGGCTGACCCTCTAATATACTTATTCCTAATCCTGTCCATCCTCATCACACCCAGTGCAAATCTTAACATCTTCAACTCTGCCACATCAAGCGCTGACTCCTGCCTTTTTGTCAATGCCACTGTCTCCAACCCATATAACATAGCTGGTCTCACTACCCTCTTGTAGACCTTCCCTTTCACTCTTACTGTTACTTGTCTGTCACAAATCACTCCTGACACTCTTCTCCACCCACTCCATCCTGCCTGTGCTCTCTTTTTCACCTCTCTTCCACACTCACCATTACTCTGAACTGTTGATCCCAAGTATTTAAACTCATCCACCTTCGCCACCTCAACTCCCTGCATCTTCACCATTCCTCTATCCTCCCTCTCATTCACACACACATATTCTGTCTTAGTCCTGCTGACCTTCATTCCTCTTCTCTCTAGAGCATATCTCCACCTCTCCAGGGTCTCTTCCACCTGTTCCCTACTCTCACTACAGATCACAATGTCATCTGCAAACATCATAGTCCACGGGGACTCCTGTCTGATCTCGTCTGTCAACCTGTCCATCACCATTGCAAATAAAAAAGGGCTCAGAGCTGATCCTTGATGTAATCCCACCTTCACCTTAAACGCATCCATCACTCCCACCGCAGACCTCACCGCTGTCACACTACCGTCGTACATATCCTGTACCACTCTTACATACTTCTCTGACACTCACGACTTCCTCATACAATACCATAACTCCTCTCTAGGCACCCTGTCATATGCTTTCTCTAAGTCCACAAAGACACAATGCTACTCCTTCTGACCTTCTCTGTACTTCTCCATCAACACTCTCACAGCAAACATCGCATATGTAGTGCTCTTTCCTGGCATGAAACCATACTGATGATCACTAATCATTACCTCCCTTCTTAACCTAGCTTCCACTACTCTTTCCCATAACTTCATGCTGTGAATGATCAATTTAATCCCACTGTAGTTACTACAGCTCTGCACATCACCCGTATTCTTAAAAATCGGTACCAAAACACTTTTTCTCCATTCCTCAGGCATCCTCTCACTTTCCAAGATTTCGTTAAACAATGTAGTTAAAAACTCCACTGTCATTTCACCTAAACACCTCCATGCTTCCACAGGTATGTCATCTGGACCAACAGCCTTTCCATTCTTCATCCTCTTCATAGCTATCCTTACTTCCTCTTTGCTAATCCACTGCACTTCATGATTCACTATCCGCACATCATCCAACCTTCTCTCCCTCTCATTCTCTTTATTCATCAGCCCCTCAAAGTACTCTTTCCATCTGCTCAACACACTCTCCTCGCTTGTGAGTACATTTCCCTCATTATCCTTTATCACCCTTACCTGCTGCACATCTTTACTAGCTCAGTCCCTCTGTCTAGCCAATTGGTACAGGTCCTTTTCTCCCTCCTTAGTGTCCACCCTTTCATACAACTCTTATACGCCTTATCCTTAGCCTTTGTCACCTCTCTCTTTGCCATGCACCTCATCTCCTTATACTCTTGTCTACTTTCTTCATCTCTCTGACAATCCCACTTCTTCTTCGCCAACCTCTTTCTCTGTATACTCTCCTGTACTTGTTCATTCCACCACCAGGTCTCCTTGTCCTCCTTCCTCTTTCCAGATGTCACATCAAGCACCTTTCTAGCCATCTCTCTTACTTGCTCTGCTGTAGTTACACAGCTATTTGGTAACTCTTCACTGCCACCTAGTGCCTGTCTTAACTCTTCCCTGAACTCCACCTCACAATTACCCTTTTTCAATTTCCACCATTTGATCCTTGGTGCTGCCCTCACACTCATCCTCCTCTTCTTGATCACCAGTGTCATCCTACAAACCACCATCCTATGCTGCCTAACTACACTTTCCCCTGCCACCACTTTACAGTCGGATGCACTTTAGATAATAACTTGAATGTATAAAAATGTGGACATTTTTTGTGCACCTTGTAGTCAGGTTAAAAGACCTGTAAATATATTATTCTCCAGTTTATGCAGATCTTTCCATCCATCCATCAACAACCCCTTTTTCGTATTTTTGCTCATGGGGTCAAGGTATCACTTTTTCAGTGACTGTCATCTAGTGCCAAGGTTTACATTGCTGGTGGCTAGCCCTGGTACAGTAGTTCTTCCGCACCACACACTCACACTCGCACATATGGTCAATTTAGTGTGTCCATGCCACCTTACTGCATATCTTTTGATTGTGTGTGTTGGGGGGGGGGGACTAGAGCACTTAGAGGAAACCCACATGAAAACAAGGAGGACATGCAGACTCTATACAGAAAGCACCCCTGCCAAAAATCGAATCAGGGAACTTTTTGCTGTGAGGTGACAACACTATCTGAGTCACTGTGCCTCCCCTTACTTTATGTAGGAAAAAATCAGTTTGGGGAAGTTAAATGTTTGTTTGTAAGCAAATTAAGAATGGTAGAATTGGAATAATTTTGGAGTATGGCCTGTAAGTGCATCCTGAAATCCATGATAAAATTCACCCTGGAGTTAATTTGGTCCCAAAAGCTTATTTATTGGAAGTCGTATTAGCATATTTTTAGCTTGTTCAAGATTAGAATAAAATTTGAAGTTTCTTGGCTTTAATTTTATGTGTAAGTCAGTAAATTCACCCAGTTCTTGATTGTTAGATGCATCTGTGTCATTACAGATTAAATAAAAATTCTCAGAAGTGTGAGCCAATATCTGAATGGTCTGTAGTCACTCTCTGTTATCTATTTTGTTGTGGTTCTGGCTCTTTCTCACATTAAGTAAGGCAAGGAGTCTTCTCTGTGTCTCTCTCTCTCTCTCTGCATTTAAATATTTTCTATTCAGTGCACGTAAAGCTGAACTTTTGCATATTGTTCTTTTAAAATATTTTTAATGACAGACTAAATTTCTGTACTCAACTTAATGGATATAGTGTAATTCAAACAGAGAGTGTCCAATACTCTTTTAGTTGATAAACATTTTTTTAACAAAATAAGCTTTTTCACCTAAACTGATCCAACAGGTTTGAAGAAGATGGATAACAGTCATGCAGTTCTATCATTATGGTAAGTACATTATTTTTGCTTATGGTGTATTGCCAACTGACTGTCCCAGAGGAAGAGTACAGTTGTGGATAAGTATACTTGCGTATCAGAGCTTTAAGGAGAGGTAGCAGAAGATTTGCAAGGAGAGGTCACTGTAACAGTAAAGCTAAGATCCCCTCATTCCCCAGTAAGAGGTGTTACATAATTAAGTTAAATATCTCTTTATATTGTTACATTGTTGCTTTTTTGCCTTTAATAATTTGTTATTCTGAGATCAATACACAGTTACACTTGTAGTCCCTGTAAGGAATAGAAGGAGCTTGAAGAAAGCTCCTAACAGTGCTGTGCATGTATACTGTAACTTACACACTCATTGATGGGAGACCAGTGAAAGCCTTCACAAAGACCAAGAGGCTAGTGATAAAAGACCCACTGTCTGAGATAAAGTAAGGTGGAAAGAAATAACCCAGAAGTTGCAATTTACTGTTGTACTGGACTTCATTGAAGAATTACTGTTATGATTGGTATATGTTCTTTCCTTTACCACCCATCCATGTCACAGGGAATTAGCTCCTGTAGTCCTACAGACACAAGTCGGAAGCACTTGGAGCCAAACCATCTTCATCTCAGGCCTTCACTTCATTTGAATTGCTTGGTTAACTCATCATCATCTATGTGGTGTAGAATGTCACATGTCTTGCATTTCAGAGCATTTTTCTGAAAAATAAACTTGAAAAAAACATAAGTTAATCAAATGTAAATATTTTGTGAGCAGTAAATGCTGTTAAGACTACTGTACAAATAGCAGATGTTATCAGTAAGAAGCATTCTTTGCAGTGATAATAGTTAGTGCATTCATAGTGTTTACATAAATGCTGTAATATATTATAAATGCACACAAATCCCAAATTATATTCTTGTTAAAGTTTCACACACAAATTGTCATATCTTGGAAACTGTACTACCTTATAACCATATATTTTTAGAACATTTATGTTTACCAGACATAAGCTTTCACATGACAACAAGAAATCCCTTTGTGAGTGCATGTTTACTGGTACTTTTACAGAAATATGAAAACATGCTTAATTGTATAATTAGCAATGTAAATAATGCTGAATGTAAGTAAAGATCTGCAACTTAGAGTCCAAGTATTTCTTTAAGAATATCCAAGGTTTCACCTGATGTCCTGCAACAGTTTCTAAGTCGCTTGTTTTTGCAGTATTATGTACATATTGAAAAATGTTGTTTATTTTCATGATTACTAACAAGCAGCTAGCAGTATCTCTGGTATAGTGTGACATGGGCATTGACAGTGTATTCCCCGTATCCCACCATGGCATTTCACACCATACCCCTCCGTAACAGGTAGGGCTCTGCTATGAAAATATGGACATAAATATGAAATTAATAATTGACAAATTGATTAATTTCTCTACTGTAGAGTATCTTAGATTAGCAATCTTAGTGTCATTTTGTTAATATCTGTTTGCACTTCCTAATACTGTCTATTATTAGCTGATAAGTAACTTGATTAAAGAATCCAGGCCTAAAAAGGTCTGGACGCCGTGAGGCAGTATGGGTACGACATGAAAATATACATAAATGGTGCTATAGGTTTGAGTGAATTAAGCAGCAGTCACAGGGTGAGGCTGCACCAGGGTTTACTGCCCATGTGTTAGAGAATAGGCATTTATTCAGTTCTTGGTGATACCTGCAGTCTTTGATGAAGACCTTAACCTATAGTGATTTCATCTGGATACCAACACCTGACCAGTACTGGTTTCTGTTCTTGTGCTTCCCTTGACATACATTCGTACCTTTTATATCCTGACATCCCACATGCTCCACAGCCAATGCAGTCAAGACCCCATAGTTGTTGGGGAACAGGTTTCTCTCTCTCTCTCTCCAGCTGATTCCATTTGGAAATCAGAAATATGGGTCTTTTGTTTGTAGGACAAATATAAAGTTTCAGAATGCTAGAACTTCCCTACCTTCTTGTGGACCATTGGCCCCATTAGACAAGTAATGTGACACATGGGTTTTTACCTGTATATGATTCAGATTTGGGATAGGAGGCATTCTGTCCAAGCACTTTAGCCTTTCCTCCGTGAAGCTATCTTTTGATGATGTCATTATGCATATTTGGAAGCACCACACTCTTACTGTTTCTGCTTCCCCTAATGGGAGCTAATGCATTTTATCTTGTAGTAGACCAATATGAGAGATTCATTGGTCCCTGACAGTGGCTTATAGTTCCCTCTGCCCACACCCAGCCTCTGCACGTTTGGTTGACAGATTGACCTTTGGCATTTCATCTCACATGCTGAGGTTCTTTGATATTCTGATGAAGTGGACGCTTGCTTCTTTGGAGACCCTGTTGGAATTTGGGATCTTTGAGAGCTTGACCTTCATCACAAAAGCTGCCACGATGGTTCAACATCATTTGTTTAGGTTGTAGGTTTTCATCAGTCAGGTTGGCTGCATTCTTCTCCCTTTGGGAACAACTTAGCCTTCTCCTGGATTTTTCCTTTGGCAAGTGTTATCTTTTAGACAAGTGATTCTCTCTTCTGTGGATTCTTAGAGGCTTCTTGCTGTGTGTGTGCCTGTGTGTGTGTGTGTGTGTGTGTGTGTGTGTGTGTGTGTGTGTGTGTGTGTATGTGTGTTTAGGGGTGGGATGGCTATCTAGGTTTCCAGAGGCACTGTTTTCTTTGTGGAGCACTGAGGGACTCCTCCTGTGGGCCTTCCTGATAAATCTTCCTGTGTCGTCTCACTGTCCCTCGGGAGGGCCATTAAGCATTCTCAGTCTCAGTTGCATGGGGGATAGGATGGCTTTTCCCTGTTCTGGAGGAAGAGGGCATTCTTTGTGTTCCCCTTCCCCTCCTGCCATGGATCTGGAATACTAGCAATCCCCTGAGTACTGTAGGCTCCTCTGCTATTTTCTGTGAGAGGAAGTGGAATTTCAGGGCCCTTGGGACATTCGTCATATATGTTGTTCTGTCCACATCATCTCCAAACTGATATGAGCCCTAGCTTTTGGTGGGGACCTGAACAGAGTGATCCCTTTTGTTTCTTTCCTGAGGGATGGTGAGCTGGAACTTTTGAAGATAGGAACTTGTCATTTGGAACTCCCTTCCAATACCTCACTAGTAGTCCTTTGGAAATGTTTTCTGTGCAGTGGAAACATTTGGGTCTTTTTGCAGGGGATCATTCAGGTTACCTGAAGGATGGGGCTTATGTCTTCCTCCCCCTTGCAGCATCCTTTCCTGTAGCCCTTGGCCTCGAGGATGGGGTTTAGGCTCACTTATTTGAGTAGATGAAAGTCTGCTGCTAACTTTCCCAGTGCTGCCTGCAATTCCACCCCATTCAGAGTTGGAGAGGCAGCTTTTGGAAGGGTCTGTCCCAGTATGAGCCCATGGACATCCATTGTTGCATAGTATAGGCAAATCGCCTCTTCCATTGTGCTTGTATCCTTTGCTGGAGGGGGACGTGAAGTATCTCACTTCCAGTGCTTTATTAGGGACCTACGTTATCCCCCGTCAGCCTCATTTAGGCCTTGAAGTCGGAAAGGGGTGGACAAGCCCTGCTTTGTTTACTACAAAACCCACTTAGTCCTAGCCAGGCCATGTAATCATTCACGTTACCTACACTGCTAGTAAATAGTACCACCCTCATTGAACAGAGTGACGTAGCAGACCTTCTGGCTGACGAATTTGACTCAAACTTCACCACCTCACTCCCCGTGCAATCCCTGCTAGTTTAATCCCTCCAACTAGTAGCAGGGAGCAGGGACCAGGTTATGGTGGCGGATGCCTAGTTCAAAAACACAGCCTCATTGGTTTCCAGTAATATCCTGGGCTGCCTCTTAAATAACCTGAAACATGATCTATTTGGACCACTTGAGTCACTTTTCAGCTAGTCTCAAAACAGGCTGTGAACCAAGAGAATGGCAGATGGCAACAGTTATACCATTTCATAAGGGTTCACCAGCAAGTGACCTTGGAAATAAAAGACCTGTTAGTCTGATTAGTGTAATCTGATAAGTTATGGAATGAATTATCAAGGAACTGATCAACAAAGACACTGACAACCAACAGATACTAGACCCATTCCAGTTTGTTTTTTGTCAAAGGAAGGTCATACTTGCTCAGCCTGGTAGACATTTTTGAGAAGGTAACTAAGGTAGTGGATAAAGGGAAAATGGGGCATACCACCTACCTACATTGGGCTAAGGCATTCAGTACAGTACCCCACTCATGTGTTGTAAACAAACTTCCCGAACTAGGCATAAATCTGTACATAACTCAGTGGATTGCCAGCTGGCTCACAGGTGGGACCCAGGAAGTCAGACTCCATCGAGAGTCAGGTCACCAGTGGAGTACCATAAGGATGTTCTTCATGTTTCACTGTTGCAGTCATCACATTTGGGGTTATCCCTGCCAGGGTAGCCCTTGGCCAACCCGAGTACCAGAGGCGTAGTATTTCTGCATCGGTTGCTGTCGCTTCAGGACTGACGTCGGGTCGTCAGTAGTGTAAAGTAAGGCAGCCGACGCCATTACATCAGTCTTTCTTGCTGTGGAGCCTGAAGCAGAAGCAGTTTGCACGAGTGCCAGTCGGCCGCTAGCTGAGTTTCATCTACCGATTTTGAAGCTGAAGTCTTCTAAAGCTAAGCACCCTGTTGGGGAAAAGTTCCCAATTGGGGATTCTTTTTTCCTTGCACTAACCGATGTCAGAAAAAGTTAATAATTGTCTCGCCTGTGGAAAGCAAATAACACACCGAGACTTTCATTCTTACTACATCACTTGCTTAGGCCCAGACCATGACATCCCCCGCTGTCGCTTTTGTGCTTTGTTCAATGCCAGAACTGTATGTTGTCAGGCCCTTATTGTAGCTAGATATTTTTGCTTAGAGTGCTAGAATTCCGATATGGCTTCGGTAAGGTGTCCGACAGCAGATCTTCTGAAAAAACGTTAAGATAAAGACAGAGACAGACCGCACAAGTCCAAATCTACCGATGACACTTCCGTTAAGCTAGCAGTCAGCTCTCCGGTCCTCAGTGAGGTGCTTTTGCAGCCCCCGATGCTCACTACTGTGGATTCGCAGGCCGCTACCGAGACCCTTTTGGAGTCCGGTATGCCGCAAAACTCTTCTATGATTAAGGATCCAGTGGATGTCTCTCCCTTGGATGGGTCCAGAGCCGTTGAGCAGGCACCAGCTTCTGAGGAAGTACTTTGCACTACCTATTCTCGACACAAACCGATGACTTCTTTTGCGTCTACCATTCTTTCAAAAACTACCAAGTTTCTAAGGCCCAGGCTACGAGCCACACCCAAGAAACCGACGACTCAATCTCAGGTACCTGCTTCCTTGCCTCAGCCTCAAATGCTTAAAATGGTGGAAGACCTTATCATGCTGATTAGGGGAAGCCAAGCTACCCCTTCCAAAAGAGAGATCTGTCCTCAGTAGTTTTGTCTGAACAGGAGTCTGATGACTCTGATGCATCTGAATATGAAGACATGCAACCCCTCTCTGCTTATGAGGATTCTGATGCAGAGGACTCCATTCCTTCAGCCTCTCCCTCCGAGGACTTTTCCTTTGGAGAAACCCTTAATACCTTAATGGAGCATTTCAAATGGGAATGTCAGGACTACCCTCAGTCTAAAAAGAGACTCAGGGAATTCTTCAATATTTCACAGTACAGACCCCTGGCCATTCCCCCCAGTCCTGGATGTTGTGGAGGATGTTTTCCTGGAATTCAGTTTGACTCCTGATACCCTCCCTCCTGCACCCAGAAAACCAGACTGATATTACAGCGTCCCTGACTCACAAATTTCTTTTTAAAAATCCTACTGCTGACCCTGAGGTAATTTCTCAAGGGCCTAAAGGAATTACCGCAACCTATGCTAAGAATCCCACACCCTCAGATAGGGATTCCTGAGCACTAGACAGATGGGGTAAAAAAGTATGCACCTCTGCTACTCTTGCTATCAGAGCACTAAATTGCCAGTTCCGTATGCTAAAATTTCAGCAACATACCCTGGAACTCCTCAAACAAAAAGTGTCTTCCTTTCTTGCCTGTGCAGAATCTAAAGAGTTACAATAGTTAATGAATTCTGCAAGTCACGTAACTAAACACACCTTGCACTGTGGTTTTGACAGCCTAGAAGCTTCTTGCAGAGCAGCAGTCACCGGTTCTGTCCTTAGAAGGCATGCATGGCTTAAGGAACAGCCCTTGCCAGACCATGTTAAATCTAAATTGTTGGATGCACCCTTGCACAAAGACAACTTATTTGGCACTAAGGCAGAAGAGGTCTTAAAAAAGATGGAAGAAAAAGCTAAATCTATGCAGACAGTTAAGGATTTCTTGCAGGTCCAGTCACCCAGGTTCAGCAGGCATTGCCCCTCCAAGCACTGGTCCTTTCCTGCTCCCACCAGGTCAGTTCAGCCCAGACCCCGTGGAAGCAGACGCCCCAGACAGCAGCCACAGGGAATGCAGAGATCTAAGTGGACTTCCTCCACTTCAAAAACAGGGAGTTCTAAGCCACCCCCTCATAGTAAGAACTCACAATGACTTGCCGCCCCCACCCCCTTCCTCTGCCTAACTAAACTTAGCCCTAGGAGGAAAACTCTCTTTTCACGCAAGCACCTGGGCCACCATTACCAAAGACCACTGGGTCCTCAACATAGTGTCCCAGTGATACAGATTTTCTTTCCACACCCTTCCAACTCCAAAAGGGTTCCCAGATCTACCTCCAAACCAGTGGGCAGAGACAAAAAAAGCAAGTCCTTTCCCTGCTCTCTGAGGGCAATAGAGCATGTTCCTGCAGAACAGATAGGCCAAGGTTTCTACTCCAGACTATTTCTAGTACCGAAAAAAGAGGGCACCTCGCACCCCATCCTCGATCTATCCATTCTAAACAAGTTGCTTACCCTCCAGCAGCTGCTACCCATGATCTCTAAGGATGCTTGGCTAGAAACCCTAGACCTAAAAGAGGCCTACCTCCACATTCCTGTCAGGGAATCATGTAGGAAATGTCTACGTTTCAGGGCAGGACCTCTGCACTTTCAGTTCTCTGCACTTTCCTTTGGCTTATCTACTGCTCCCAGAGTTTTCACAAAATGTCTGGCTCCGGCCATTGCCTTTTGCAGACAAAGGTGTATGCAGATTTACCCATACTTAGACGACTGCCTAATTCAGGCAGACAGCCAGGAAAAGCTGCTCAAGCACCTACCCTTTGTAAGGTCCCTACTGACCTCCCTAGGGTACACATTCAACTAAAAGAAATCCAAACAAGTACCCACCCAAAGGATTATATTCCTGGGAGCAAGCCTGGACACAACATCACAGATGACATTCCTTACACCAGAGAAGCAAACTTACCTGACAGCCTACTGTTCTCAACTAGCCAACAGACCCCAGTTATCTGCAAGGAAAATCCTGCAAGCTCTGGGGTTCATGGCATCTTGCATTCTACTCATTCCATATGCCAGACTGCATATAAGGAAACTTCAGTGGTACCTAAAAAGACTTTGGTGTCAACACTCTCAAGACCTGGAAACTCTTATACCCATGATACCTTGCCTCAGAAAATATTTTCTTTGGTGGGCAGCAGCATGCTCCCACAAGGGACTACCTTTCTCACCACACCCCGCTGCCCAGACCCTCACCACAGACTCATCAGACTATGCCTGGGGTGCACACCTGGATGACAGATGCATACAGCGCCAACCAAAAAGAGATGATAGCTGTTCAGCACGCCTTGACTACTTTCAAGCCCCTTCTCTCCCCAGGGGCTCTCCTGATCAAAACAGACAACACCACTGTGATGTGGTATATCAACAAGCAGGGGAAGGTTACCATTTGGCACACAGCCTCTGCCATGCAACTCCACCTGTTAGCACAATTCCTGCCAGATTCTCTAAACTCTCTGGCAGACCACTTAAGCAGAATTCTTCTGGACCCACATGAGTAGTAGCTAGCCAAAAGAACCTTCACCCTAATAACTCAGAAATGGGGCACCCCGAAGGTTGACCTCTTTGCCTCCCACACCCAACCATCAGCTCAGCAAGTTCTGCACCAGAGAGCATCATTGCATGGCTTGGAAAGTGGATGCCCTGTCCTCCCCCTTGTCAGTCTATCTGTCTATGCCTTTCTTCCACTTCCTCTCATCCCCAGGGTACTGCTCAAAATAAGAGAGACAAAACCAAGGACAGTTCTTATTGCTCCAGACTGGCCTCGCCAGCAATGGTACCCCTTGCTGCGCAGCCTGTCCCCACTGCCACCATGGCATCTCACTCAGACCCCAACCCTCCTGACCCAGAGAGAAGGAGAATTCATGCATCCCCATTTGCAGACCCTCAATTTGGCAGCTTGGCTTATTCCCTAACCACCGATCACTCTGCCAACCACAGTAAACAGGTTCTAGATGTTATACGTGAGGCCAGATGCAAAAAAAGCTCACCTTGCCCCCTTCGAACCAGCATCTTCAGCAGAGCTAAAATTTCTCTCCTGGAAGACAGATTTCCTTCCGGCCATCACTTCAGCCAGAAGGGTCTCCGAGCTACAAACACTCATGGCTGTGGAGCCCTTCATCATCTTCCATGCTGACAGGGTTTCCCTCAGGACTAACCCATCCTTCATGGCCAAAGTGCTGTCCAGTGTGGCTCTCAACCAGTCCATTAATTTGCCCACCTTTTTCCCTAACCCACAGAACAAATGGGAAAGGATCCTGAACTCTCTAGATGTGCACAGACAACTCAGATTCTATCTAGACAGGACTAAATCCTTCAATTGCTGGTTAGCTTTGCTGCAAGGGCAGAGGGCAAAGCCATTTCCAAACAAACAGTTTCCAAATGGATAGCACACTGCATCTATTTCTACTACAAGCAACATGGAAAGCCTCCCCCTAAGGGGGTCAGGACTTGCTCCACCAGAGCAGCCTCCACCTCTGCAACTTTCCTCAAAGGAGTCACCACCAGGGACATCCTGGAGGCTGCCACCTGGACATCTCACACTTTTACCAAACATTACCACCTGCCTATCTTCTCCACGTCCAGGGCAGGGTTTGCCTCTTTAGTCTTGAAGGGCATCCTAGCCAGCCCCTAGTTTCCTTGACTGCCTCCACCCTTTTCCTCAGCTTTGGGAATCAACCCAAATGTGATGACTGCAACAGTGAAACACGAAGAACATGGTTCAGTTGTGTGCACTTACCATAAATGTAGATGTTCGAGTGTATTCACTGTTGCAGTCCTGGTTTCCTTCCCTCCATCTCCCTCTTCTTTATTTTTTCTCCTTGCAAGGGACATTTTGGTATTTACTTTCTACTGATGGGGCTCTTCCACCAGAATGTGGCTCCCACTTTGGGGGCTCCTGACAGTTAGGGCAAGAAAAAGTGATGCAATAGTGTCGGCTGCCTTACTTTATACTACTGACGACCTGACGTCAGTCCTGAAGCAACAGCAACCCTCGCAGAAATACTAAGCCTCTGGTATTTGGGCCAGCCAAGGGCTACCCTGGCAGGGATAACCCAAATGTAATGACTGCAGCAGTGAATAACACTCATCTACATTTATGGTAAGTGTACACAACTGTACTTTCTTTCCCTGCCCAAATGCTTCATTTAGTTCTTTATGTGGAAAGAGAATACTGTGGGATGACAGGGGCTGCTTACTTCAAGAGCTCTGGTTCTTTTTAAGAGTCCAACCGACATGCAGTGAGGCTAGGTTTAGCTGATGTTTTGTTTGTCCTCATGTGCTAGGAACTCGGAGACTGTAAAAGTCAGTTTCATCCTAGGGGGAATAAGGATTGGTTCTGCAGTGTGATTAGGTCCTGTACATTAGCTTAGGTGACTCTGTTTTATTTTTCTCCTAGAGTTGCTATTTCTGTTGCTAGTGACAGGCTTAGTCACCTTTTCAATAGGATCCAGGATGCACACTTCCCAGGCAGCATTCTTTTTTTCTGGTTTGGATTAGGCCATGTTGACTGTTTTTCATAATGGTTAACCTTCTTAGGTGGTCCTGTTATGATTCTCTTGCTTCTTCAACATGGGCGTTTTTAGTCTCCTTTGTTGGCACAGAAGGATAAAGCTCTTTCTACAATCCAGGCAGCTCAAGTTTAAATAGAGACTCAGCATCTTTTGGAGCTGACATGAGGGGAGAGCGGTGTGACGTAGCTATGATGGCTTGCCTTTCTTTAGGAGGAGGAGGATGATGCTGGGCATATGTTTGGGATACTTGCCACTCTTGTAGGATCCCTGGTCTTGAGAGGGCAGGGCAGTCTTGAGACATCACTCACTTGTGTGGCTGCTAAATCCTGGGCAGACTACTGGCCATGTGAGAGTTAAGGCCTTAAAGAGAGAACTGTCTGACCTGGGATTGGTGATGTCTCTGCTGTTCACTGTTTAGTTCTTACCCCTTGGAGGAGCAAATAGTCTCCCAGGAGAAAAAAATTAATTGAATTGAGCAGGTAGAGGAAAGGTAGCCTGGGGGTTGCCAAGACATGGAACAAAAAGTAAAAGGAAAAAGTATGTTTTTTACTGCTTGGTAAGAAACCTAGGACACATTGAGGAGGGCTTTGGATATCAGATAAAGCATGTGCATTCTTACTGCAATAGTCGAGTAGTGAAGAGGGCAATCCTTGGGTCAGAAATACCCTCCCTCTAACTTCCCTGCTCATTGGCAGTTCTTTTAGCTGGCCTTGGCTGATAAGTTGGACAGATATGTATGTTTGTATCCTTTATTAGTAATTGACAGTGCTGTTATTTTTTGGCCTAACATTGTTATTCTGATTAAAAACAAAACTTTAAAGTAGTAACATTTTGGTTTTGGTTATTAATTGAATTCCTTTATTGCATTCTGTTTTTCATATTTTGCTTTATATGCGTATGCATGGGTACTGGTATTATATTCACAGTTGTAAATCATAAGTTATACTGATTGAGAAATGTTTCTTTTCAAGGTTGACTTTGCTATGGAACAAGGCAAGAAGAAAAGAAGTAAAGATGAAGTTGTTGATATTGATGATCCAGAAACAAAACGTTTTCCATATCCCTTTAATGAACTGCTTGTTTGGGCAGTTTTAATGAAGCGACAAAAAATGGCATTATTTTTCTGGCAGCATGGTGAAGAATCTATGGCCAAAGCATTAGTTGCTTGTAAACTATATCGTTCCTTGTCTTATGAAGCAAAACAAAGTGATGTTGTGGATGATGCCTCTGAAGAACTTAAGCAGTGCTCTCAGTAAGTATTTTTAAAATATGCCGTTTTAATTGTGTGTATGTAGACACATGCAAGTGTACCCCCCCCCCCCCCCCCCACACACACACACACACACCTGGCTGTACTAACAACCTACACAGCAGCAGATGGAAAATGGTTAATTTGTTAAAGCATAGATTTCCCTTGAGGGTATGCAGCTCCAGTTTGCTGTATTGTCCAGCTAGAAGGTAACATTTCTCCTGACATCCTGCTGACAGTTCCATTCTACAGACTGAGAGAAGCTTACCAGTAAGAAAGACTTCGCTGAGGTAGCTAGAGAGGAGGAAACCGTACCGGATCAGAATTTTAAACCCCATTCCATAACTGTAAAACTGAAAACGCAAATAAGAGAAGGCTGTATGCAGCAGATTATTTTATAAGTAAGAGTAAACTAAAACGGAAGCCAAATCCTTTGCAAATTGTGGAGAACCTAAACAAGGAAAATAAATTGGGAGACGTGATGCTCAGTCATCCTCAGATCAAGTAACAGAGCCTAGAGAAGAGAGAGAGAAATTGAGAAGGTAGTGCTCACTCACAATGGGCCAGAGGGAGAACAGCCTTAAAAAGAATAGAAAAAAGGGCAGAGTAGTGTGTACTGAGGTACAAGATAAGCTTGAACAGGTTAGTAGTGACATTCCTTTCAGGCCAAAGTACAGGAATTCCAGACCGAACAAAGAGGGGCGTCTTTCTGTATCACTGTTGTAGTATTTTTCACCTTAGAGATCTGCCAATGAGAGCCCAACTTCCGGCTAGTGTACCAAAGCCTTTAGATCTTGTATGTGCCATACGTCACACGTATGCTCCCTGTACAAGACATAGGGTATACGAGTAACATGTGGACAGAGTTTCCCAGAACTTCTTTGCTGCCTGTCTGAATGCCCTTTGTTGTGCTGAATACCTAGCTGTCAGATAAGTACTCCATAGTGGTCTTTTTTTCTTTTTACTGTTGGTCTTGTTTTCCTTTAACTACCTGGAGTTCATGAAATCCAGAGCTTATCTAAACAATCTTACCTTGGGGTGTGATTTACTGTAGGGCTGACTGGTAAGAGAAGTTTTATTTGAATTTATATTTTATTTCGTATCACTGTTTTTCGTTGTTTGTAGGAAGGAAAGGATAGCTTGTAGACAGGAAGATTTACTTTGATTTATATTTTGTTGTTTTACCTTTAATTTTCACTGCTGGTTGTTAGAAAAGGATAGGTTTTACACAGGCAAGCTGTAGCCATCCCAAGGTGCCTAGTCAGCTATAAATTCATACAGACTGCAGAGAGGAAGGTCCAGAATTTATGTAAACAATCCTACCTTGGTTTGTGATTTTCTGTGGAGTTGACTAGTACGAGAATTTTTATTTAAATTTGTATTTTATTTTTTATCACCTTTTTTCACTGTTTGTAGGAAGGAAGGCATAGCTTGTAGACAAGAAGATTTACTTTGATTTGTATTTTGTTTTACCTTTAATTTTCACTGTTGGTTGTTAAGGATAGGTTTTAGCCAGGCATGTTTTAGCCATCCCAAGGGGCTTAGTCAGCTATAAATTCACACATACTGCAGAGAGGATGATCCAGAACTTATCTAAACAATCCGATTCCTATCTTGGTTTGTAATTTGTTCATCTTTACTCTTAAAAAGAAGTGCGACTGCAAGAGACATAAAAGAATTACAGCTTTTGTCTTACTTTCAGAACTTCTGTGGTCAGAACAACTTTACTGTACTTACTTTAGTATTTAGTACTATGTGTGATTTTTGTCACAGAAGTTGATTTTTAAGTTCTCTTTGAATTCTGTGGTTACTGATTATGATTGTTTCTTTTAAAATATTTTATTCGTTTGAAGCTGAATATGGATTCCTTAAATGAGTATGCAATAAATGATTTGCTAAATCTCAATGTTTTTTTTTTTTTACAGTGTAATAAATGCTATTCATATTTAAAGGTAACACCTGATAACACTGGCTGTCTGCGTTCTTCATGTCAACAGTTGGATGATTTGTTTGCCATTATTAGAAGTAAATCTAGACTTACTGATGATGATTACACTTGTGCAGTTAGCACACAGCTTGAGAACTGTTGTTACATATATTAATGACTGGACTGGTGCGATAAATATTGTTAGGCAAAGAGCAAATAGAACACATAACTGATGTGTTTATTGTCTGTAAAGATCATTCAAGCTCTGTGAAACGAGACAATGCCCCTGACAACTTTGGAATTCTGTTTGCAAGTATTCAGCAATTGGAGGATTCAGAGTGTTTAGAAGGAAAAAAAAAAACAAAGGAAGAAGTTCACAGCAAATAAGGAAGAAAAAGAAATTGATTGATGTCTTTAAAGTACAGAGAATGCGTACTAAAGAGGACACTGTTTTATTATGTAACACACAGATTACAGGGAATGATAACATTTTTCTATCAAAAAAATTAAGTCTACAGATAAAGGCATAATTTTTCCAAAAAACAAAAAAGAAGAGAAAGACAGATCTTGACTATATGGCTCAAACTGTGGACGTACAAAGCCAGCTGGATGAGAATTGTATGCTTGCAAATTTAATGCATAATGAAAACAGTTGGATTAGTAAGACTAATGGTGATGAAGATCATTCCTTAGTAACTTTTTGATAGAGCAGATGTTATTGTATTAGAAGTTGAAGATTCTTCACATCTGGTCAGAAAAGATATTGTAGTACAGAGAACATAATCAACATCGAATAGTGTTATGCTTGCCAGGAGCAAAAATAAAAGATGTGAGACAAGCCTTGGAACACCTTAATGTCAGGGAAATAAGGATCTGTTTTTATTCATGTTGGTACAAATCATCTCATCTGTAAGGACTCCCTGACTGTTAGTAGGGAACTTACAGCCCTCTTGGATAGTTTACCTAGTACCGGTGTTAGGATGTATTTTTCACATGTCACATATAGAAAGAATAGTCAGGCCACCGTGAATAAAAAGAGTTTGGGGGTAAATACTTGCATGGAAAAAATTTCCTGTTTTAAAAATGGAAATGCATAGAGCATCCAAGCCTAGTCTTGGGCACACGTGTTCAGACAGAATTGCATGCATATGTTCTTCGTGTTTCACTGTTGCAGTCATCACACTTAGGTTATCCTGCCAGGGGTAGCCCTCAGTCGGCCTGAATACCAGAGGCTTAGTATTTCTGCGTCGGTTGCTGTCGCTTCAGGACTGACGTCAGGTCATCAGTGGTATAAAATCAAGCAGCCGATGCTATTACATCAGTCTTTCGTACTGAGGTGCCCAAAGCAGAAGCAGTTTGCATGAGTGCCGGTTGGCCGCTACCTGAGTTTTCATTTTCGAATTGAAGTTGAAGTCTTCTAAAGCTAAGTACCCTGTTGGGGATCCTTTTTTCTTGCTTTAACCGATGTCAGAAAAAGTTAACAATTGTTTCGCCTCTGGAAAGCAAATACCACACCGAGATTTCCATTCTTACTGCGTCACCTGTTTAGGCCCAGACCATGACGTCCCTTGCTGTCAGTTTAGTGCTTTGTTCAATGCCAGAACTATACGTCATCAGGACCTTATTGCAGCTAAATATTTTCGCTCTCGATCTTCGTATTCCAAAATGGCTTCGGTAAGATATCCGACTACCGATCTTCCGAAAAAAGTAAGGATACAGACAGAGACAGACCGCACAGGTCCAAAACTGCCGACGATGCTTCCGTTAAGCTAGTTGCCAGTTCACCAGTCCTCAGTGAGGCGCTTTCGCAGCCCCTGATGCCCACTTCTGTGGATTCACAGGCCGCTACCGAGACCCGTTCAGAGTCCGGTATGCAGCAAGACTTTTCTATGACTAAGGATCCTGCAGATGTCTCTACCTTGGATGGGTCCAGAGCCGCTGAGCAGGCACCAGCTGCCAAGGAACTTCTTCGCACTACTGATACTCGACACAAACAGGCAACTTCTTTTGCGTCTTCAGTTCTTTCTAAAACTACCAAGTTTCTAAGGTCCAGGGTACAAACCACACCTAAAAAACCGATGACCCAAGCTCAAGCACCGGCTTCCATGCCTCAATCTCAAATGCTTAAAATGGCAGAAGACCTTATCTTGCTTATTGGGGGAAGCCAGCCTACCCCTTCCTAAAAAAAAAAGAGACTTTTCTCCAGCACTTTTATTTGACCAGGAGTCTGATGATTCTGAGGTTTCTGAATATGAAGACATGCAACCCTTGTCTGCTTATGATGATTCATATGCAGAGGAATCCATTCCTTCTGACTCTCCTCCAGAGGATTTTTCTTTTGGTGAAACCCTACATACTTTAAGGGAGCATTTCCAATGAGAGCGTCAGGACTATCCTTAGTCCAAAGAGAGACTCAGGGAATTCTTAGATTTATCACAGCACAGACCTTTAGCCGTTCCTCCTGTCCTGGATGTTGTAGGTGATGTTTTTATGGAATCCAGTTTAACTCCTGACACACTTCCTCCTCCTCCCAGGAAGCCTGACAGGTATTAGAGTCCCTAACTCTCATAAATTTCTTTTCAAAAAATCCTACTGCTTAGCCAGGGGTCATCTCCCAAGTACCTAAAGGAATAAAAACAACCATAGCTAAGAATCCCACCCCCTCAGACAGGGATTCCCGAGCTTTAGACAGATGGGGTAAAAAAGTATACACATCTGCAACACTTGCCATTACAGCACTAAATTGCCAGGTCCACATTTTGAAATACCAGCAACATACTACCATTCCGGCTTGTGCAGAAAATAGACTTACAGTAGCTTATTCATTCTGCAAGCCCAGTTACTAGACACACCTTGCAGTGTAGCTCTGGCACCCTAGAAGCATCCTGCAGGGCAGCAGTCACAGGTTCTGTACTTAGACATGCTTGGCTTAAGGAGCAGACCTTGCAAGACCATGTCAAATCAAAACTATTGGACGCACCATTGAGCAAAGACAATTTGTATGGCACCAAGGCAGAAGAGGTCTTAAAGATGGAAGAAAAAGCTAAATCTATGCAGACAGTTGAAGGCTTCTTGCAGGCCCACCCTCCGAGGTTCAGTAGGCATTGCCCCTCCAAGCACTGGTTCTTTCTCGTCCCCTCAAGACTAGCTCAGACAAGACCTAGGGGAAGCAGACCCCCCCCCCCGACAGCAGTCCCAGGGAATGTAGAGATCTAAGCAATGGAATTCCTCCATTTCAAAAAGAGGGAGTGCTAAGCCACCCCCTTTTGGAAAGAATTCACAATGACTTTGCACCTCCACCCCTTACCTCTGCCCACCTTCTTGTACCCCTAGGAGGAAAACTCTCCTCCCATGCGAAAAACTGGGGCTCTATCACCAACAACCGATGGGTTCTCAACATAGTGTCCCAGGGATACAAATTTTATTTCCACACTCAATCTACCCCGAAAAGGTTCCCAGATCTTCCTCCAAGCCAGTGTGCAGAGGCACAAAACCAAGTCCATTCCCTGCTTTCCATGAGGGTAATACAGCCTGTTCCTGCAGACCAGATAGGCCAAAGTTAAGTTTCTATTTCAGGCTTTTCCTGGTACCCAGAAAAGAGGGCACCTGGTGCCCAATCCTCAATCTATCAATTTTAAACACCTTCCTGGTGATACCAAAATTCAAAATGCTCTCCCTCCAGCAGCTTCTTCCTGTTAACCTAAAAGAGGCCTATCTACACATCCCAGTCAGGGAATCCTGCAGGAAATATCTACGTTTCAGAGCAGGATCTATGCACTTTCAGTTCTCTGCACTTCCCTTTGACTTATCCACTGCTGCCAGAGTTTTCACAAATGCCTGGCTTCAGCCATTGCTTTTTGCAGACAAAGAAATATTCAAATTTACCCCAGCTTAGGTGACTGCCTGATTCAGGCAGACAGTCAGGAAAAGCTGTTACAGCACCTGACCTTTGTAAAGCACCTACTGACCTCCCTGGGGTACACTATAAATGAAAAGAAATCCAAACTAGTACTCACTCAAAAAATTGTATTCCTGGGAGCAAGCCTGGACACAGCTTCCCAGATGGCATTCCTTACTCCAGAAAAACAAGCCTATCTGACAGGCTACTTCTCTCAACTAGCCACCAGAATCAGGTTATCTGCAAGGAAAATCCTGCAACCTCTAGGGTTCATGGCATACTGCATTCTACTCAGTCCATATGCCAGACTGCATATGAGGAAACATCAATGATACATAAAAAGCCTTTGGTGTCAACACTCTCAGGACCGGAAAACTGTCATACCTATGATACCCTGTCTAAGGAAAAATTTTCTTTGGTGGGCAGCAGCATGCAACCAGAACAAGGGTCTTCCCTTCTCACAACCCCATGCTGCCCAGACCCTAACCACAGATGCATCAGATTATGCCTGGGGTGCACACCTGGATGGCAGGTGCATTCAGGGCCATTGGAGCCCAAATCAAAATACATCTGCACTTCAGCCAAAAAAGAGATGCTAGCTGTTCAGCATGCTTTGACAGCTTTCAAACCCCTACTCACCCCGGGACCTCTACTGAACAAAACAGACAACACCACAGTGAATGTGGTACATCAGCGAGCAGGGAGAAACTCACTCTTATCCCCTCTGCATGCTCGCCATGACCCTTTGGCACACTGCTTCAGCCATGCAAATTCACCTGCAAGCACAATTCCTACCAGGCTCCCAAAACTCTCTGGCAGACAACTTAAGCAGAAACATCCTAGACCCACACGAGTGGCAGCTAGACCACAGCACCTTCAACCTTGTAACCCAGAAATGGGGCACCCCGAAGGTGGACCTCTGCCTCCCACAATAATCAGCAGCCAGCAAGTTCTGCACCAGGAACCTCACAACAAGGCCTGGAAAGTGGATGCTGTATCCTTCCAATGGGTAAACCTCTCAGTCTATGCATTTCCCCCCTCTACCTCTACTTTCAAGGGTACTACTCAAAATAAGAGAGGAATAACCAAGAGCAATCTTGATTGCCCCAGACTGGCCACACCAGCTCTGGTACCCACTGCTGCGCAGTCTGTCATCCCTGCCACCATTTCACCTACCTCAGATCCCAACTCTCCTGACACAGCAGAACGGGAGAATTCATGCATCCACAATTGCAGACCCTGAACTTGGCAGCTTGGCTTATTCCCTGACCTCTCCTCCAGTTGCCAGTCTAAGCAAGCAAGTCCTGCATGTTATACGTGAGGCCAGACACCCCAGCACTAGAAAATCCTATGCTGACAAGTGGAAAAGGTATTGCACCTGGATCCAGGCTAAAGGAGCTGAAACAGCACATCCCTCCCTACCTCTCATCCTGGATTACCTAGCAGACCTACTACTCAGGGGCCTATCCTTCTCTTCTATTAAAATTCATGCCTCTGCCATCTCTGCTCATTACAGCACAGAGCCACCTCTCTTTTCTCACCCTCTCATCAAACATTTCCTAAGAGGGGCTAACAGTTTAAGGCCACCCAAAAAAGGTCCTACCCCAGCTTGGAGCCTTAACTTTGTGTTGGAAAAGCTCACACTACCACCCCCCCCCCCCTTTGAGCCTGCAGCTTCAACAGAGTTAAAATTCCTCTCTTGGAAAACAGCCTTGCTTCTGGCCATCACTTCAGCTAGAAGAGTTTGAGCTACAAGCACTCATGGCAGTAGAGCCCTTCATCATTTTTCATGCTGACAGGTCCCCCTCAAGACTAACCCAACTTTCATGCCTAAAGTGTTGTCCAGTGTGGCTCTCAATCAATCTGTTAATTTGCCCACTTTTTCCCTAACCCACAAAACAAGGGGGAATTGATTCTGCATTCTCTAGATGTGCTCAGATTCTGCCTGGATAGGACTAAACCTTGTAGGAAAACTGACCAATTGCTAGTCAGCTTTGCAGCAGGGGCACAGGGCAAGGCCATATCCAAACAAACAATCTCCAAATGGATAGCACACTGTATCCATTTCTGCTGCAAGTACCATGGGAAACCACGTAGTTTCCCGTGGTACTTGCAGCACACTGTATCCATTTCTGCTGCAAGTACCACGGGAAACCACCCCTAAGGGGGTCAGGACACATTCCACCAGGGCAACCACCACCTCTGCAGTTTTTCTCAGAGGGATCCCTACCGGGGACATCCTGGAGGCTGCAACATGGAGTTCTTTTCATACCTTCACCAAGCATTACCACCTACCTATCTTCTCCAAATCCAGGGCAGGCTTTACAACCACAGTCTTGCAGGGCATCCTAGCCTGCCCCCAGTCTTATTAACCGCCTTCACCCTTTTCTTCACCTTTGGGAATTGGCCCAGGTGTGAAGAATGCAACAGTGAAACACGAAGAACATAGTACAGTTGTGTACACATACCATAAATGTAGATGGTTCGAGTTTATTCACTGTTGCAGTCCTGGTTTCCCACTCTTCATTCCCCTTGTCTCTGTCTTTCTTCCTCACTCATTACAGGGATTTTTGGTATTTACTTTCTATTGGTGGTGTTCTTCCACCATAACCTAGCTCCCTGTTTGGGGGCTCCTGACATTTGGGACAAGAAAAACTGATGTAATGGCATCGGCTGCCTGATTTTATACCACTGATGACCTGACGTCAGTCCTGGAGCGACAGCAGCTGACGCAGAAATATAAGCCTCTGGTATTCGGGCCGACTGTGGGCTTCTGGAAGGATATAACCCAAGTGTGATGACTGCAACAGTGAATACACTCGAACATCTACATTTATGGTAAGTGTACACAACTGTACTTTGTCAAGATCAGGGAGGAGAATATTTGCAGCAAGTATTTTGCAGTATTTTGACAAAACACTAGGCAGGATTTTTGCCAGGTCGAAAATTTAGAGGTCACAGATAACATTTGAGGCATCTTTGATGGTTGTTAATACTAAGAGTATTAATAATAATGTTTTTTTACTGATAAATTTCCTACGTTCCCATAAGATCAATGTTATTGTTTTTGAAACATGGTAAAAGAACAATGACTGGAAACCAGTTCTGTCAGGGTATAAATATTTTTACACTAGAAGACATTCTAACAAAAAATCAGGTGGAGGTGTTATGAATGGGGATTAAAGATGGATCTGATGTCACTCTTCATCCAATCTTTGACAGTAAGTTTGGTTCCGAACCTCGGAACTGATTCTGCCACATCTTCCAGCTTGCGCTCTCCAAACTCTCGAGCCAGGGGACTACCCATAATGCTCATCTCTAAAGTTACCTCAGATCTTGTTTGCCACTTCATAGACCAGGTGCGTTAGTTTCCTTCTCTTGAGCCTTGGCTGTAACAGTTGAGCTATTTTGTAATTTTCTTGAATTAGTTTTTTACCCTTTAAAAATCGTTGTCTAACTCCTCTTTCACTATCTACCCGCTCCTCTTATCCTAACGTAGCTGTTTATTCTTCCTCTTTCCCTCTCCTACCATTGGTAGAGCCTAAGTATCATTGCTGGTACTTTCTATTTATTTCTTACTTTTAACTTTTTAGGTACTCTAAAATACATTCGTTGGTATCTCTTGTCATTATTTAAAAAAAAAATTCTTTCCTTTCCTTTCCCCTTTTCTCTCATGTCGCGTGACTGTTTGACAGTTGCTTACAACCCCTATAATGGCTGACCAACAAAAACAACAATCTTCCCCTGCTTAATCTGTTAAAGGCACCTCAGGGTTTAAAAGGTGCCAGAAATGTGAGGGCAAGATGCGTATATTACCTGGGGAAAGATTCACTTGGAGGATTGTTCAGTTTGTCACGGGTTCTCTACGCGAACCTTGACTGAAAGAAAAAAATTAATATTGAATGGACTTCTTAAAACAGGATTTATCTGAGACCAGAGTTGAAGGTAACACTTCTTCCTCATCTTTTTTCAACTGTTTCGAAGAAAAGGCCTTCTTCGGTTTTAAGGTCCCCCGGAACCATCTAAGAAAATGCGCAAGTCATCCTTAGTATTGAAGAGTTTATCTGGTTCCAGACCTAGGCTCCTTTTGGAACCAAAAACAACAACTTCTGCACCGACAGATTCTTCAGTGCCAAAACTGTTACAAATGCCACTGACTAAATACTCTCCTTCCACTGACCCATTTAAAGGTAGATCACCCAGCTCTTTGTGGAAGCGAGACCCCCTAAATCTCCTTCCTCATCTTCTATTCATTCTAAGAGTCTTGCTGAGGCCGATATATTATGACTGGTTGATCAGATTCTGATGGCCGGGGGGGGGGGGGTTTATCCTTGGTTCCTAGCCATGCTGGCCTTCGAACTAGCCTAGTTGTAACTCCTCCATACCCTCCTCCACCAACTCCTGTCGAGGCCTTGGAGCCCTCAGTTCAAACTCCACTGGCATTGACTGTCTCGGTTCCAGTAGCATCCTCTTCTCTGGTTCCGAGAGTTGTCTTGAGTTCTTCCGAATCCTTGGCACCAGAGGTCTCCTGGGGTTGTGATTCTCTGGTCATATCCAAGGGGCTTGGATTGATTTTGTTTCCTTCGGAGCTGTCCATGTCCCTTGGTGCCCCGGTCTTTGTAGGATTGACCCAGGCTTCTGTTCCAGAGGCTGCCTCCTTGATGTGGAGTGTGACCACGGTTCCGAAGGAGTCAGTTTTGTTTCCGAGCTCCCATCCCTCTACAGGGAGGGCTAGCCTTTAGGATAATGGGGACGGCATTGTCCATTGGGGACTCTCAGTCTTTGCCTTCCCTTTCGGGACAGATTTTTACTTCCCCCTTGGCCTGAGCTACCATCAGTTTCATCCCCGGGACAGAGGGCACAGAAGTCCTAGGTGACTCCCACTTTAGTGGTTGCCTTTTCGGACACTTCCTCGGATCATCCTGCTGAGGAAGTCCCTGTGAAGAGGAAGTGCAAGATGAAGCACCTGGACTCCCTTGAAGAGTCCTTTACTGAAGATACTGATTTTGATGAGGGGAAAGGTTCCCCCAGGTCACCCCCTGATGATGATTCCTTTGGGGACATCCTAGAAATCCAGAAACAGAGGGGTGGCTGGTCCTCATTCAACTTTCCTAGGAGGAATCTGTATACCTGGAGGCATTTCATGCCCAGCTCTCTACTTCTTGGATCTCTCCAACCATTGACTATCTTATTAAATTGATCGCTCAGTGAACATGGAAGATGCCCGATGCCATAGACCCAATAACCAAGAGACCTGACCGTATATTATCGGCCCCTAAGGATGAGCCACATTGGTCTAAAGGGATTCCTGTTGATGCCATGGTGATAGCGGCTGCCACCAAAAAGGAGCTCGCTGAAGAGAGTCCGACTATCCATCCTCCTAACAAGGAGTTTAGGACGTTGGACAGATTTAGGAAGCATGTTTATGCTTCAACAACCTTTGCTGTAAGGTCCTTGAATTATATAGCACACTTTACCAGATTACAGAGAGATTTGATTAAAGAACTTTCAAATATTCTGTCAGGAGCATTAGCTGAAGGGGTACGTGACAAAGATCTGAAGTGGTTGTCTTCATTTGGTCTTCAAATTTTGGATTCTCAGATCAAAATTGGATCCAACCAGGCTGCATATGCAGCATCTGATCCAAGCTCAAAGCTCCTCCCCTTACCCATAATGCTCCTGTCTCCTTCCTCCCCAGATCTCATTTGCCATGCTACCTGTCCGCATTGTGATCCGAGCTCTTTGCCCTAAAAGTTTTTGTTACATGCTGTTTTAGTGCAGATCTTTCCCTTTTTTCTCTGTACCTATCGTTCTCTTCCTTCTACCTCCCCTACCTCATTTCTATCAGTGTAAAAAAAAAACACCTCTCTCTCTCTTTCTTTCCCTTTGAGTTTGTGGTTTGTGTGATTGTGAGTGTGCTGGACCTGAGGATGTGACATGTCTGACACTCCCAAACACAGCTTCAAAAAATGTGCAGTGTGTGGCCATAAGTTCTCCCCAGCCGATGGCCACACTCTGTGCGTAGTGTGTCTTGGGGCAGCCCATCTCCAAACCTCCTATTCCATCTGTGCTGGTTTTAATCCCTGGCCACGTAAGGATAGGAGGGACAAACTAATTCTTAAGGGCCTTTTTCCCTCTTCAGGGACTCAAGTCCCTGTGCCCCCGGCTTCTGGGGCTCAAACTCCCACAAAGAGTGTTTACCAAAGTAATGTCATTAGTAATGGCTCACCTGAGACTCCAGGGCATTCAGGTATTTTCCTACCTGGACGATTGGCACTTTTTTTACCCCTTCCAGGCATATACTTTGTCAAGCGAGTCATTCCTTTCTTCTAGCCCAGAGGTTAGGCATTACAATCAGTCTCAACAAATCATCTCTGACCCCTGTCCAAACATTAGACTTCATTGGGGCACAATTAGACACAATTTGAACCAGTGTTTCTTACTCCAGGCAGAAAACACAGTCTGAATCTACGTGTTCTTTGCATTCTTTAAACTCAGTCTCCAACAGTGGAAATAATGTTAAGGGTGTTTGGGTCCATGGTGTCCATGATCAATCTATTGCCCTTGGTGCATCTTCACATGTGGATCTTTCAGGGACACTTTTGGTACAATGGTCCCTGTTAGATCTTCCATTGACCCATCCTGTCCGATTCTCTTGAGTGTGCATGGACTCTCTTCGGTGGTGAATTCTTTCTTCGGACCTAGTTCAGGGACGTCGCTTTTCCCACCATTTCTCACAGCCACTGTGACTACGGAAGCCTCCTAGCTGGGGGGGGGGGCACTGCTTCGGAAGGACAGTTCAAGGCTTGTGGTCCCCCTACAAGACTAATTTGCATATCAGTGTCCTGGAGATGAGGTTGGTGCTTCTAGCGTTGCAGGCTGTCCATGCCCCTCTTTCTTCAGGAATGATTGCTGTCTAGATGGACAATATGTCAGTGGTCTGGTACATCAACAAACAGGGGGGAACCAGATCATATCTCCTTTGTCATGAGCCCATGAGAGTATGGGAATGGGCAATCTCCACCAGCCATTTTCTGTTGGCAATGCACCTTCCGGGGAGGTCCAACATTCTAGCGGACAGGCTCAACAGATGTATTTGAGTGGTCTCTGAATCCGTCAGTAGCGGAACAGATCTTTCACAAGTGGGCATCTTGGCATGCATTAGATCCTTTCACGGCTCCAGCTTCTGCGGTGTTGGAATTTTTAACTGGAATTTTTCAATAAGGTGCCCTTTTTTTCTACAGTCAAAGTTCATCTTGCTCCAGTCTCTGATTATCATGTGGGGGATATGGCTTCCTTAGCATCTTCAAAGCTTTTGATCCCCGGTGAAGGACCCTACGCCACCATGGGATCTTACCCTAGTACTTCAGGCCTTAGTCTCGCCTCCCGTTGAACCTCTAGCTTCAGTGAATATGCAGTTTCTATCCAGGAAGACTGCCTTTCTGGTTGCCATTACTTCCGCCAGGAGAGTTTCGGAACTTCAAGCTCTATCAATCAAAGCCCCTTACATGATTTTTCATAAAGACAGGTTGTCTTTGTGTACTAATCCATCCTTTACCTACAGTAGCTTCAGAGGCCAACCTTAATCAGGTAATCAACCTCCCGGTCTTCTTTCCAAAGTTTCAAAACAAAGGAGAATACAAATTGCATTTACTAGACGTGCACAGACTGTTACATTTCTACTTGCACAGAACAAAAAAACTTTCTTAAATTTGACCATCTGTTCATTTCTTACTCCAAACCCTTTCTAGGGAAACCAGTCTCTAAAGTTACCATTTATGGTTGGATTTCTCAGTGTATCATTTGGGCATATTCAGCCAGGGGGATTTCCCCACCGAGTCAGGTGAAAGTGCATTCCACCAGGTCTATGGCCACATTAGCAGCTTTTTGGTCCAGAGTTTCATTAGATCATATTTGGTTCTGCAGCCACTTGGTCCTCATCCTATACCTTCATCTCACATTATAAATTGGACATTGTATCCAGGAACAGGGCATCCTTTGGCTCTGCTGTGCTCCAGAATATTGTTCCATGAGGGCCGCCCAGATGTCTAGTAGCTGGGGACTCTGTCCCACAGGTTGAAGACCAAATGAAGACAACTACTTCAGATAAACAAGTTATGTACTCACCATAATGTTCCATCTGAGTAGTAGTTCTTCATTTGTCTTGAGCCATCCCTCCCTCCTTCCCCCGGCCTTATGTGAACTGTTGGTGCCTCCTAAGATTAAGGGAGGTGGTCTCCATAGGGTGTCTCTTATCCTTGTTGTTGGTTTCTTGTACGGATAAGTCTCTGTTGGGTCGGGTGATGGTATTGGATTGGGCGGTAAACTCTATCTGAAGGGAGGAAGGAAACAGGAGCATTATGGTTAAGGGGAGGAGCTTTGAGCTTGTATCAGATGTTGGATATGCGGCTGAGCCGAATCCGGGAACCCACAGGTTGAAGACAAATGAAGAACAACTACTCAGATGGAATGTTATGGTGAGTACTTAACTTCTTTTTACCTCTCAGCTTGCAACCCTTGATGCTATCTCTAATTTGTCCATGAGGTTCATTGCTCATGCAGCTGAAGGGACGACTAGAGCAAGCTGGTTCTGGCATAGACATTAGAAGGCATTCCTGGGTGTGCTTGTGTGACTTTGCAGAGCCATTTAAAGCGTCATTCATCAGTGCTCCCTTTGATGGATCTACCCTTTTTGGTCCCAAGGTAAAAGGCACTATAGTTAGATGTGAGAAAGATGACAAGACCCTGTCTGCCATAGGCATATGTTTCTCCACTCCTCAGAAACCTTATTCTAGGAACCAAAGAAGTGGAATACTATGGTTTAAAAAATCCAAAGAGCCTTTCCAAGACTCACAAGGTAAAGACTTCACCTGGGGCAGAGAAGGGAAGCAATGGAAGACACCGCCCTAGGGGCAGAAATGGACCACAAAATCAGGGGTCCAGAGAATCTTTCTCTGGAACTTCCTATCAGCATCCCTGAATGGGGCCCCGATTACTTTCCTCTGGAGGCAGTCAGGGGGCGACTATCCCTGCATCAACTTGCCTGGCAATTGATAACTTCGGACAAATGGGTGCAGGAATATTATCCAGAGGTTATGAAATTCCACTTGTTATGACTCCCAACGCCCTAGAAAGGAATCCCAGATGTTCCACCCACTCAAAGGGAAGCAGCAGTCATAGAAATTCAAAAACTGCTAAACAAGAGAGTCATCCAAACCGTCCCAGCAGACTAAACATGATCCATGGTTTACTCAAGATTCTTTTTAGTGCACAAAAAAACAGGGGACTGGAGATCCATTTTGGCTCTCACCCAGTTCACCAAGGCAGTCCACCAGACCAAGTTCTGGATGGTCTCCTCAATCTATACTTCCTTTCTTGGAAAAAGTCAACTGGATGTGCTCTATAGACCTCCAAGATGCTTATTACGACATAAAAATGGAAAAAGACTCTAGGAGGTTTCTGCGCTTCCAGCTAGGAGCCAGTCCTTTCCAGTTCAGAACATTGCCCTTTGTCCTCACCACAGCCCTCAGGGTGTTCACCATGTGACAATAATAAATAAAACTGAACCACACCAGTGGTAAAAACTAAGCATTACACTTTGACAACTAGACCATTGACTTGGCGCATTCACCCTTTGTTGCATGGGCTTCTTCAGAGTCAGTGAAATTAAAACCATCACTTCCTTTTATATTGTTGTAACAACCACTGAAGTGTCAATCAATATTAAACATAAATTAATTAACTGAACCCCTTTTAAAAAAGTCTTGAATGTACCTAAACGTATATGCCTATAACAATAAAATTCAAGTACTTTACCATATTGATAAATAAAAGAAAAAAAAAGAGTCTCAAGTATTGTGTGAAAACCTAAATATGTAAAACCATGACTAACCAGAAAAATGTATTTTATTTTTGTCACAAGTTCCTAGTATTGCTAATGTGTTCACCAAATGCATGGCAGTAGTTGCAGCTCACCTCAGACTCCAAGGTTGGAGTCTTTCCATATCTGAATGACTGGCTTATCACCGCTGCCACCAGGCATCTGTTGGAACATGCAAAAGACTGCACCATAAATCTTTGTACATCTCTAGGCATAACGATAAACTTCGAAAAGTCCAGCCTTCTCAACAACTGGATTTAATCGGAGCACATTTAGATACTGTTTTAGGTATTGCATCTCTCCTTCCAGAGAGACTTCAACTCATCAAATTCCAAGTCAGACAAATTCTTCAGAACAACAGTGAAACTTGTTCTTCAAACATTAGGCTTTGTGGCTGCATCAATCACTCCAATTCCTCTGGCAAGGTTTCATATGCGAATCCTGCAGTGGTTACTAGCTTCACAGTGGTGTCTGATACACCAACCAATGTCTCATTTAATCTTGATCACCAGCCATTGCAAACAGGATCTCAAATGGTGGCTTTGTTCTGACCAGATTCTCTTAGGTCAGCCATTTACTGTTCCTTAGCCCCAAGCCATAGTGACCACATATGCTTCCCAGATGGGGGGGGCATTATCCCTGAAAGACAGTCCAAGGCACGTGGTCCCAATTGGAGGCCAACTTGCACATCCATGTTCTGGAAATGAGGGCAGTGCTGTTAGCATTGCAAGCACTCCAAGATGCCTTTTCTTTCAGGACAGTAGCTATTCAGACAGACAACATGTTAGTAGTCTGGTATATAAACAAACAAGGGGAAACCAAATCTTACCAACTGTATTGAGAAGCACTCCGAGTTTGGCAGTAGGCGATTTCTTCCAACCGCTATCTGACAGCAACGCACATTCTGGTAAGTTCCACGTGATAGTGGACAAGTTGAGCAGAATGATTCCTCTTGTCTCACAAGTGGTGTCTCAGTCCTCTAGTGGCAAAGAAGATTTTTCACCATTGGGGCCAACCTTGCTGCAACTTTTTTGCCTCTCCCATGAACAAGTGCAGAAGTTACTTTGCCCTAATCCCTCCACCAGGGAGTCACCCAGGGATGCTTTTCTCCACGATTGGCCTCCCGGTCTGCTACATGCCTTTCCCCTGACCCGTCTCATATCACAATTCCTAAAGAAAGCCAAAAGGAAGGTGGATTCAGTAATCCTCATTGTCCCCTTCTGGCCCCAACAACTTTGGTTTCCCTTCCTTTGGCCTCATTTAATACGGAAACCATGGAGTTTGGCCCAGCTCCCGATATTCTAACTCACCCAGAGGGCATGGTTCATCCAAATCTCCAACATCTCAAGTTCTCTGTGTGGCTTCTCCAATTCCCATGATGGCAAGGCATCCTTTACTATCCTCTCCTGTCCAACTAGTTATTACTCATCACAAACCTTCGACCAGAAAACTGTACCAAAACAAATGGGAAAAATTTGCTAAATGGGCCTTGAACAAAGGACTAGACCCTTATATCAGTCCCATTCATGAAGTCCTATATTATCTAACAACATTGTTCCAATCTGGTTCCTCTACATCTGCAATTAAAGTCCATCTAGCATCAATTTCAAATTTTCATTCAGGGCTGAATGGCTCTTCTCCAATGTCTCACGAGCTTTGTAAAGCTTGCTTAAAAGGACTCATGATACTTAAACCTCCATTTAAGGAACCAGCACCCCCTTGGGATCTTGCTGTTGTTCTTCAGGCCCTTACTAAGACTCCATCTGAACCGTCAGCATTGTTGTGACTTGAAATAGTTATCCTGGAATTATCCTGGAAGACGTTTTATTCCTGGTGGCTATCACCTCTGCAAGAAGGGTATCTGAGCTTCCGGCTCTATCCTGCAAATCACCGTATTTGACTTTTCATAAAGAGAGTTTCATCTCCACAGTTACCAGTATTTTCCCTAATTTTTCTAACAAAGGGGAATATGTCCTACATTTGCTAGATGTACGCAGACAACTATGTTTTTATCTTCACAGGACAAAGAATTTTAGAAAATCGGATCAGCTATTTGTTGCATTCTCTTCCCTCCATATGGGTAATCCAGTTGCTAAGGTTACCTTAGCTAAGTAGCTCAGAGACTGCATTATTATCACTCTAAAGGTCTCCAACTTATGAAACCAGTTCAAGCCCTTTCAACAAGAGCTGTGGCAACATCAGCAGTTTTTCATGCCAGAGCTTCTTTAGACGACATCTGTGCAGCAGCCACATGGTCTTCTCATCATACCTTTATGACTCATTACAAACTAGATCAGGTCTCGAGGGGTCGAACATCCTTTTGCTCTATGGTGCTTAGGAATATTCTTCCGTGAGACTTCCCAAGGCTAAAGTAGCTAGGGATTCTGTCCCACTATCAGATATTGGGTGAAGATTGATAACATCAGATAAAGAAGTTATTATGCCTTACTATAATCCTCCGACTGTGTTGTTGAACTTTACCAATCCTTGACACCCCCACCCTCCTTCCCCCCATCCTAAGACTCTTAGTAGACCAGATTAGTCTGTAGCTAGTTTTCTTTTAAGGACTCTTATATGGCGTCGGTCAGTATTATCTTTAGAAGGCCATTTTTTTTCTGCCTTTCTGTCTACTAATTTCTTGAGAAAACTCCATCTGAGGTAACTTTAGAGAGTAGCATTATGGGTAGTGCCTGGCTCAAGAGTTTGGAGAGCGCGAGCTGGAAGATATAGCTGAGTCGGTTCCGAAGTTTGGAACCGAACCCATTGTCAAGGACTGGTAAAGATCGACAACTATGGTAAGACACAGCCTTTTTTTATGAGACCTGTGATTATTACATGTTAAGTGATAACACCAGTACTGTAGACTGTGTAACTGTGACAATAAAGACAACCCTGGAACATACAACAGTTGTTGGAGTGTATAGACCACCAAAGTCAAGTGTAGATGACCTAGAGGAATTCATACATTTCTTGCACGGAACACAGGAGGGAAGACTAATATTAGCTGGGGATTTAAATTTACAAGAAACAACTGGAATAATATTGATTCAACAACATTAATAAGGAAATTATTCACAAAGTGTATTCAGAAACAACAATTGTTTCAGATTTAAAAAAAAAAAAATATATATATATATATATATATATATATATATATATATATATATCAGAGAATGGAACATACCACCATTGATGTGCTGGGATCGTGAGGTTATAAAGGTTAATTTGTTGGCAGATAATTCTGCCAAACTGAAATCTAAACCAATACACAGAAGATTAATATAATAATAGATTATATCAAAGTAAAATCTTTCATGCAGTTGCGAAATGGCAAGAGGCTCTTCGTAATCCTAAATCAATAAGTAGACCAAGTTAAAGAACAAGTCAAATCCAAAACTTGCAGTTTTCAAATCAAGTTGAACAAAAGCATCCGAAGTAATCCAACATGTAATTTATTAGTGCACAGTGAGCGCTTTCACCCGTAGGCTTTTTCAAACTATTACAGCAACCATTTCCTGCTCCAAGTTTAAATACAACACTAACAGCACCCGATTGGTCAGGACAAATTCATCAAATTTACATACATAATTAAAGAATAGTAAATACATCGCGCTTACTAGCGCTCCATATAAGATCACTAATTGAAATATCACATGTACTAAAAATCACGTACAAATACTTAAACTATATAGAACAATTTCTATACTCAATATTCAAATGTACGTGAATAACACTAATAAACATACTAATACAAATCACTAACTCACATATTCATTATAAATTAATAAGAAATTATATGTAAAACTGAATGTAGGTATGGTCCACAAATTTTCCTATTCCATACCAACATTACTACATATGCACTACACTAGCTAACCATTAAAAACATCTTTTAAAACAACATTCAAACAGATATTATAAAATATTGTAAGAGACATGAAGGATAGATCATGTCAACAAGCAATGTATATTCAAATCGTACAACACTAAAAATACATATAAAATATGCTGTGTGTATGCGAACATAAACATAGAACGATGCATGGAAAATAAAATAAAATCTATCCACAGCCACATACTAAAACATGGAGAGGAGGGGACAGAAATTCTTTAAACCAAATCTCCCTGAATTCACCTATGTCACTACTACAGGAGCTAATAAATCACGTAATAAGTAGAAAAATGAACCTGATAAAATATGAACTATATATTACACCTAACCAATGTTGTGAACCTTATTATAATTATTATAGGAATAAACCTCTATATATAAAGGGAGATATTCATGGTTTCATCAATCTTTTCTTGCGTAAGACAGGGTGTAACTGCACCCTGTCATTCAAACCAGGGTACCTGTCAGATCTCATCCTTATAATCCATTTTAACTCACATTCCTGTAAGTAGTTGTCAATGTCACCCCCTCTAATGCTAGGTTCTACTCTCTGTATCACACAAAAGCTAAAATAATGATCTGGTCCAGTATTTCTGATGTGTTTAGCTAAAGCATTATTCATAGAACCTAGACGTATATGATATATATGGTCTCTTACCCGTTCTCTTAATTGTCTAGACGTTTTCCCTATATAGAATACGTCACAACAGGTACATTTAGCCATATAAACAACATACATGCTCTTACAACATGTTCTTGTCTTAAAATTATATTCAACTCGTGTAATAGGATGTATAAACCCCATACTAATATCTATAAACCTACACTGATTACACTCATTACAAGGGCGTGTGTTATAAATCTCCCCTGTAGTATTCATACCATAAAAGGACGATCTATGACATAATTTACGTCTAAGATTTGGTTTGTTCTTATAAACAAAATTAGGATCCGATCCTACTACTATATCAATGTCTTGGTCTAATTTAAAAATATCCCAGTATATAACTATTATTTCCTTTACATCCTTAACATCCCTTGTGAAGTATAAAGGAAATCTAATATCATTCCTCTCCTCTTTTCCATCACCATAGTCCATTCCTTCCCAATCAGAGAAATATGGACGTGCTTTACTATTCCTCAAATCCTGAACAATTTTTCTATCCAAGTCTAACCCAGAATAGCCTCTTTCTAAAAACCTACTTGTGAGATTCTCAATCTCTTCTGTATAACCTGAGGCTGTAGGGTTAAGCCTCGAGGCCCTCATCAACTGCCCCTTCATAATGTTGTCGAAAACAAACCTAGGGTGCATGCTACTTCGATGCAATAACGTATTCCTGAAGCACGATTTTCTATGTATACTTGTGTTCAACAATCCATTCTGTAATCTATACAGACTAATATCTAAATAAGAAATATATTCCTCAGAATAATTGAGTGTAAATTTAAGGAAGCTAGTCATGGCATTAATCTCTCTAACAAAAACAAGTAAAGACTCTTCTGACCCCTTCCAAATAATGAAGAGGTCATCAACGAACCTCCTGTAAAAACCAACATTATTCTTAAACATCTCATTCGACAGAAGAAGCTCATATTCCCAATCAGCCATTACCAGATTGGCGTAGCTATTGGCACAAGAAGTGCCCATAGCTCACATCCTTCTGTATATAAATCTCTTCACCATATATGAAGATATTATTCTGAAGAATTATCTCCAGGAAAAATGCAATCAAATCTATAGTTCTTGCATCAAATTCTGTCCTAGCTTTCAAATACCTTTGCATTCTAAAAATACCTTCTTCATTGGGTATTACTGTAAAAAGACGGACAACATCCAAGGTAACTAAAATAAAATGTTGATCGGTGTCCAGCCTTTTAACATACTCATATAAATCCAGGAGAAACTGTTTACTATCTCTCAAGGTGAATTGGTTCTCATCTACTACCGGCCTGAGGTAATGTTCTAGGAAAATGGAAAAGGGCTCCGTTACCCAGCCTTGACCTGCCACAATAGGTCGCATAGGTGGCTTTTCTAAAGACTTGTGGACTTTCGGTAAACCTTGAATTATAGGAATCAATGGTTTATTAACTTTTAAAAACCCAAATAATGTTTTTGGTATTATACCACTTTTAAGCAGATCATCCAGAGCATCATAAATCTGAAACACTTTTAACTCTACTTCTTCCATTTTTATTTTTTGGTAGAAGTTCCCATCACTAAGTAGCTCTTCCATGCTTACATCGTAATCTGACCTATTCATTATCACCTCTGGGCCTCCCTTGTCTGACGGTCTAATAGCCAAGGAATTATCATTGCACAGTGTTTTTAAAGCTTTCCTTTGCAAAAACGTAAGACATCTATCTATTATAGATGTCAAGTTATTTATTAGAAAGGTGCAATTACGGTTGGACTTTGGAAGCTTTGATGACAATTTACTAGCAGGAGAAAGAGAGTTATTCCGTCCTAATAGTACTTATACACCTGTATTACATCCACTTCTTGACACTTTTTCGAAATTAGTTGAGAATGAACTCCATGAATTTTATAATGACAGAAAACGCAACAGGACCTATAAATCTAAATACAATCTTACGTTTTTGCAAAGGAAAGCTTTAAAAACACTGTGCAATGATAATTCCTTGCCTATTAGACCGTCAGACAAGGGAGGCCCAGTGGTGATAATGAATAGGTCAGATTACGATGTAAGCATGGAAGAGCTACTTAGTGATGGGAACTTCTACCAAAAAATAAAAATGGAAGAAGTAGAGTTAAAAGTGTTTCAGATTTATGATGCTCTGGATGATCTGCTTAAAAGTGGTATAATACCAAAAACATTATTTGGGTTTTTAAAAGTTAATAAACCATTGATTCCTATAATTCAAGGTTTACTGAAAGTCCACAAGTCTTTAGAAAAGCCACCTATGCGACCTATTGTGGCAGGTCAAGGCTGGGTAACGGAGCCCTTTTCCATTTTCCTAGAACATTACCTCAGGCTGGTAGTAGATGAGAACCAATTCACCTTGAGAGATAGTAAACAGTTTCTCCTGGATTTATATGAGTATGTTAAAAGGCTGGACACCGATCAACATTTTATTTTAGTTACCTTGGATGTTGTCAGTCTTTTTACAGTAATACCCAATGAAGAAGGTATTTTTAGAATGCAAAGGTATTTGAAAGCTAGGACAGAATTTGATGCAAGAACTATAGATTTGATTGCATTTTTCCTGGAGATAATTCTTCAGAATAATATCTTCATATATGGTGAAGAGATTTATATACAGAAGGATGGCGTAGCTATGGGCACTTCTTGTGCCAATAGCTACGCCAATCTGGTAATGGCTGATTGGGAATATGAGCTTCTTCTGTCGAATGAGATGTTTAAGAATAATGTTGGTTTTTACAGGAGGTTCGTTGATGACCTCTTCATTATTTGGAAGGGGTCAGAAGAGTCTTTACTTGTTTTTGTTAGAGAGATTAATGCCATGACTAGCTTCCTTAAATTTACACTCAATTATTCTGAGGAATATATTTCTTATTTAGATATTAGCCTGTATAGATTACAGAATGGATTGTTGAACACAAGTATACATAGAAAATCGTGCTTCAGGAATATGTTATTGCATCGAAGTAGCATGCACCCTAGGATGTTCTTCATTCCACATTGCTGCAGTCCTAACTATTGGGTAGTCCGCTGTCCAGTCGGCCCGAATACCAAAGTATATGGCTGACGTCGGTCAGGGCGCATTAGACTGACGTCAGTACGTCAGGGTACTAATGCGCATGACCGACGTCATATCCTCAGTCTTTTTTGCCGCATGGTCCGATGCAGAAGCAATTTTGCGAGTGCAGGTTGGCGTTCTGAAAGTTTCTGAAGCCAGAGTTTCAGACCGAATCAAAGTTGGCTAAGTACCCGTTGGGAATATTTTGGTTTTTCTTGCCTCAGTATTTAACCGGATGTCAAAAAAGTGAATAACTGTATTTCTTGTGGGAAACAGATACCTCATAGGGATTACCATACTTTGTGTATACCTTGTTTAGGGCCTGAGCACGACGTTGTTGGATGCCGCTCTTGTGCTAGATTTAACAAACGCACTATTAAGAGAAGGTTAGACTGTGCCAGGTTAGTGTTTGGGAAGAGTTGTAATTATAAAATGCCGTCGGATGCTCCGACGCCGGCTTCGGCTAAAAAACGCAAGGACAAAACAGCAAAGCCTAGAGTGGAAGAACCGACAGTCCCAGACGTCGGTTCTTTGGAGGGCTCAGTGGAGCCGGAGGTTTTGCCAGGTGTTTCTTTGGAGTCTCAGGGAGAGACTTTACTGTTACAGGATGTCTCCTCTCAGGAAGTAGGCCAGGCTGAGGGGGCTTCTCAGGTGGCTGTTCTTCCCTCTCTTCCTAAGGTGGTCAGAGCCTCCCCTTCTGTTTCCAAGGCTGCTTTGAGGGGCAGGCCGAGTTTTGCTTCAGTGGGGGTTTCTCCTAGTGCTTCAGGGTCTTTGCCTAAGAAACATGTGCTTAAAATAGCAGAGGATTTGATTACTATGATAAGGGGTTCTATGCCCCCTCCTGATAAGAGGCCTAGGGTGGAACCTGAGTTTGAGAGTTTTGAGCATTGCTCGGAGGCTTCTGAGTCTTCGGCTGAAGACTTGCAGGAGTACCCTCCTTATTCTGATTCTGATGTGGATGATTCTACTCCTTCAGCTTCCCTCCTGAGGATTTTTCATTTTCAGAGACTCTGCATTCCATGAGGGAGCATTTTAAATGGGAAGGTCAAGATTTCTCTGATTCCAGGAAAAGGCTTAGGGAATTCTTGTTTTTACCCCAGCATAGGCCTTTAGCTATACCTCCTGTTTTGAATGTGGTGGAAGATGTTGTTGCAGAGGCTTCCCTGAATCCTGATTCTTTGCCTCCTGCCCCAGTTAAACCGGATAGGTATTATAGGGTGCCTGAAGTTCATAAGTATCTTTTTAAGAGTCCTAGGGCAGACCCGGAAACTGTTTCTCAGGGGCCTAAAGGTGTGAAGGCCTCAGTTGTTAAAAATCCTGTCCCTCCTGATAAAGAGGCAAGGGCTTTGGATAGATGGGGAAAGAAAGTGTATACTTCTTCCACTTTAGCCATGAGGGCGTTGAATTGTCAGTTTCACATGTTAAAATATCAGAATTATCTTCTTTCACAGTTGAAATCTAAGGTGGATGCTCTGGCGGAAGGTATTGAGTGTAAAGAGTTGCAGGATTTAGTTCATGTGTCTGAACAGGTGGGTAAACATTCCTTGCAATGTGGTTTTGATGCTGTGCAGGCCTCCTCCAGGGTGGCTGCCACTGGTTCTGTTCTTCGTAGGCACGCCTGGTTGAGAGATCAGAATTTAGCTGAGCATGTTAAGACACGGATTTTGGATGCTCCCTTGCAGTCTGATGTGTTGTTTGGTTCGCCTGTAGAAGCAGTTTTCAAGAAAATGGAGGACAAGACTAAGTCTATGCAAACTGTTAAAGATTTTTTGCAGGTGCAGCCTCCGAAGTTCAGTCGAAATTGGCCTGCTAAGGGATGGACTTATCCTGCTTATGATTCCCAGTCTAGGGGTAGGTCTAGACGTGGTAGGGGCAGAGCTCAGGGTTCTTTTAGGCCTAGAACAGGGAGTTCCCCTGCTCAGACTTCTGGTGAGGGCAGGGGTCAGTCCTTTCGTAAGCAGACCCAATGACCTGCCTTTTCAGCTGCCAGTTCATTCTCGCCTGGCAGCACCGTTGGGAGGAAGACTGTCTCTTTTCAAAGAAAATTGGGATTTAATTACCCAAGACAGATGGGTTCTGGATATCATTCACCACGGTTACAGGTTTTATTTCCATACCTTGCCTCCTTTCAAAGGCATGCCAGACATTCCTCCTCTACAAAGACAAGAGGCTCACAAGCAAATTTCTCAGTTACTCCAAATAGGGGCCATTCAGCCGGTTCCTGTGCCAGAAAGGGGCCTAGGATTTTATTCTCGCCTGTTCCTAGTACCAAGAAGGGGAACACGTGGAGACCAATTTTGGATTTATCTATCCTCAACACTTATCTGGACATTCCCAAGTTCAAAATGTTGACGTTACAACAGCTTTTACCTCTGCTGGGCAAAGATCACTGGATGGTAACTTTAGATCTCAAGGAAGCTTACCTTCATGTGCCTATAAGACTAAGTTGCAGAAAGTATCTGCGTTTTCGAGCTGGAAATTCTCATTATCAGTTCTCTGCATTGCCCTTTGGCTTATCTACTGCCCAGAGTATTCACAAAGGTTCTGGCTCCAGTGATAGCTTACTTCAGGCTAAAAGGAATTCAAATCTATCCTTACTTGGACGATTGCCTGATTCTGGCTCAAGAAAAGGAAGACCTTCTACAGCATTTGGAATATGTCATAGCAGTGCTAAGATGCCTAGGGTATTCTGTGAACGAAATAAAGTCCAGTCTAGTACCCTCTCAAGACATGTGCTTTCTGGGTGTGAGACTGAATACAGCAGCCCAGATGGCCTTTTTAACCCCGGACAAACAAAAGAATCTTTCCAGTTATTTCCATCAACTATCTCTTCAGTCCGGGCTGACTGCAAGGACAGTCCTTCAAGCCTTAGGGTTCATGGCATCTTGTATTCTGGTGCTTCCCAATGCCAAACTGCATATGAGGAAGCTACAATGGTATCTCAAAATGTATGGACACAGCACTGCCAGGATTTGGACACTGTCATTCAAATAATACCTTGCATTCAAAAGGAATTTTTGTGGTGGGCTCAGGAATGTCACCTAAACAAGGGACTCTCTGTGACCCGGCCAGAGGCGAGTCAAATTCTAACGACAGATGCCTCAGACATTGCTTGGGGAGCTCATCTAAATGGAAAGTGGATACAAGACAAGTGGCCTGCCAGACTACAGCATCTACATATCAACATGAAGGAGATGTTAGCAGTCCAGTTTGCATTAATGGCTTTCAAGAAGTTACTTCTTCCAGGGCAGGTGTTGATTCTAACAGACAACACAACTGTCATGTGGTACATCAACAAACAAGGGGAACACATTCTTACCCATTGTGCAGGCAAGCAATGATTTTATGGGAGACTGCGCTCAGCTTGCAACTAACTCTTCAGGCAAGGTTTCTGCCGGGAGCACAGAACTCCTTAGCAGATGTGTTAAGCAGACAAATCATGGATCCCCACGAGTGGAAACTGGATCTTCATGTATTTCAAAAGTTGACAGTGTCCTGGGGAACTCCAGACATAGATCTGTTCGCTTCTCCACTAAACCACCAGCTGCCAAAGTTTTGCACAAAGATGTTTCATCACACAGCTTGGAAAGTGGATGCTCTTTCTTTCAGTTGGAAAAATCTTCATGTGTATGCGTTTGCACCTCTGCCTCTTCTTCCAAAGGTGCTTCTAAAGGTCAGACAAGACAAGCCAAGGATGATTTTAATAGCTCCAGATTGGCCTCGGCAGCACTGGTACCCATTACTGAGGAGTCTGGTAAAGAAGCCTCCATGGCCTTTACCCTTGATTCCACATCTGTTGTCTCAGAAGGACGGTCGTCTGCTCAATGTCAAGCTTCACTCTCTTCATCTAACAGCCTGGCATATAATGTTTTGAAAGACAGCAGGTCTCAACTTCCTCAACAAGTTTTAAATGTGATTATGGAAGCCAGAAGACCTAGTACAAGGAAAGTGTACGCAGAAAAATGGAAGAGATTTTTATTTTGGACTGCAGCAAAGAATTTGGAGATTTCAGAGCCTAATTTGAGTGTGGCTCTTCAATATCTTACTGAGTTATTGGACAAAGGTTTGTCTTTCTCTTCCATTAAGATTCATGCTGCAGCAATTTCAGCTCACTATGATTGTGACCCACCATTGTTTTCACATCCTTTGTTCAAGCAATTTCTTAGAGGGGCAAAGAATATAAGACCCCACGTAGAGCTCCTACTCCTGCTTGGGATCTCAATTTTGTGTTGGAGAAACTTACTCTACAACCTTTTGAGCCTGCAGCTACTGCTGAACTGAAATTCTTGTCATGGAAGACTGCTTTTTTGTTGGCCATTACTTCTGCAAGAAGGGTTTCTGAGTTACAGGCCCTTATGGCGGTTGAGCCTTTTTTGATTTTTCATAAGGATAGGGTATCATTACGTACTAATCCTTCCTTTATGCCTAAAGTGGTTTCTAGTGTGGCTTTAAACCAAACTATTCATTTGCCTACGTTTTATGCAGATCCCCAAAATAAAGGGGAAAAGATTTTGCATACTTTAGATGTACACAGGCAATTGCGTTATTATTTGAGCAGGACTAAAGATTTTAGGCAGTCTCAGCAGTTGTTTGTTTCTTTTGCTTTGAGTTCTCAGGGCAAGCCTGTGTCTAAACAAACTATTTCTAGATGGATTGGGTGTTGCATTACATTTTGTTATTCCCATCATGGCAAGGAGATTCCAGCTGGGATTAGGCCTCATTCCACTAGGGCTACTGCCACTTCAACAGCATTTCTGAGGGGGGTGGCAACTACGGATATTTTGGAGGCAGCTACTTGGAGTTCAGTGCATACTTTCTCTAAGCATTATCACCTTCCTCTCTACTCTAAGTCTAGGGCTGGTTTTGCCACAGCTATTTTGCAGGGCATGTTGTCAGTTCCTGCTTCCTTATGATTTGCCAGCCTCCCTTACCTCTGCTTTGGGATTCTACCCAATAGTTAGGACTGCAGCAATGTGGAATGAAGAACATAGTACAGTTTTGTACCTACCATAAATGTAGATGTTCGAGGATCCACATTGCTGCAGTCCAATTTACCTCCTTCCTTCCCTCTGTGTTTAGGGGTGGTTGTGTAGGTGAGGTTATATTCTGCTAATTTTGTATATTTTGTATATATATATATATATATATTTTGGTGCAGGTATGTTGGGAGTTTTTGGTTTTTGGCCTTATCTTTTCAGGGTCTTCTGACATCTGGGGCAAGAAAAGACTGAGGATATGACGTCGGTCATGCGCATTAGTACCCTGACGTACTGACGTCAGTCTAATGCGCCCTGACCGACGTCAGCCATATACTTTGGTATTCGGGCCGACTGGACAGCGGACTACCCAATAGTTAGGACTGCAGCAATGTGGATCCTCGAACATCTACATTTATGGTAGGTACAAAACTGTACTTTTGTTTTCGACAACATTATGAAGGGGCAGTTGATGAGGGCCTCGAGGCTTAACCCTACAGCCTCAGGTTATACAGAAGAGATTGAGAATCTCACAAGTAGGTTTTTAGAAAGAGGCTATTGTGGGTTAGACTTGGATAGAAAAATTGTTCAGGATTTGAGGAATAGTAAAGCACGTCCATATTTCTCTGATTGGGAAGGAATGGACTATGGTGATGGAAAAGAGGAGAGGAATGATATTAGATTTCCTTTATACTTCACAAGGGATGTTAAGGATGTAAAGGAAATAATAGTTAAATACTGGGATATTTTTAAATTAGACCAAGACATTGATATAGTAGTAGGATCGGATCCTAATTTTGTTTATAAGAACAAACCAAATCTTAGACGTAAATTATGTCATAGATCATCCTTTTATGGTATGAATACTACAGGGGAGATTTATAACACACGCCCTTGTAATGAGTGTAATCAGTGTAGGTTTATAGATATTAGTATGGGGTTTATACATCCTATTACACGAGTTGAATATAATTTTAAGACAAGAACATGTTGTAAGAGCATGTATGTTGTTTATATGACTAAATGTACCTGTTGTGACGTATTCTATATAGGGAAAACGTCTAGACAATTAAGAGAACGGGTACGAGACCATATATATCATATACGTCTAGGTTCTATGAATAATGCTTTAGCTAAACACATCAGAAATACTGGACCAGATCATTATTTTAGCTTTTGTGTGATACAGAGAGTAGAACCTAGCGTTAGAGGGGGTGACATTGACAACTACTTACAGGAATGTGAGTTAAAATGGATTATAAGGATGAGATCTGACAGGTACCCTGGTTTGAATGACAGGGTGCAGTTACACCCTGTCTTACGCAAGAAAAGATTGATGAAACCATGAATATCTCCCTTTATATATAGAGATTTATTCCTATAATAATTATAATAAGGTTCACAACATTGGTTAGGTGTAATATATAGTTCATATTTTATCAGGTTCGTTTTTCTACTTATTACGTGATTTATTAGCTCCTGTAGTAGTGACATAGGTGAATTCAGGGAGATTTGGTTTAAAGAATTTCTGTCCCCTCCTCTCCATGTTTTAGTATGTGGCGGTGGATAGATTTTATTTTATTTTCCATGCATCGTTCTATGTTTATGTTCACATACACACAGCATATTTTATATGTATTTTTAGTGTTGTACGATTTGAATATACATTGCTTGTTGACATGATCTATCCTTCATGTCTCTTACAATATTTTATAATATCTGTTTGAATGTTGTTTTAAAAGATGTTTTTAATGGTTAGCTAGTGTAGTGCATATGTAGTAATGTTGGTATGGAATAGGGAAATTTGTGGACCATACCTACATTCAGTTTTACATATAATTTCTTATTAATTTATAATGAATATGTGAGTTAGTGATTTGTATTAGTATGTTTATTAGTGTTATTCACGTACATTTGAATATTGAGTATAGAAATTGTTCTATATAGTTTAAGTATTTGTACGTGATTTTTAGTACATGTGATATTTCAATTAGTGATCTTATATGGAGCGCTAGTAAGCGCGATGTATTTACTATTCTTTAATTATGTATGTAAATTTGATGAATTTGTCCTGACCAATCGGGTGCTGTTAGTGTTGTATTTAAACTTGGAGCAGGAAATGGTTGCTGTAATAGTTTTAAAAAGCCTACGGTTGAAAGCGCTCACTGTGCACTAATAAATTACATGTTGGATTATTTCGGATGCTTTTGTTCAACTTGGTTTGAAAACTGCAAGTTTTGGATTTGACTTGTTCTTTAACTTGGTCTACTTATTGATTTAGGGTTACGAAGAGCCTCTTGCCATTTCGCACCTGCATGAAAGATTTTACTTTGATATTGTCTGAACTGTTCCAGGCAGGAGCGTTTATCCTTTGGGTGGTTTGTGTTTTATTCTATAATAATAGATTATATGGAAGCAAAACAGTCACTGTTTAAAACTAACTGGAGTGATGTGTTTAGTGGAAAAAAGCGCAGATGGAATGTGGAATGTTTTGAAAGAGAAATTGAGTGCAAAAAAATCAACATTTTTAGCATCAGGATTTAGGCATAAAACGTCAGGGGAATATATTTCCATAAGAACAAAATACCTTATGAAGATGAGAGACAAAAAATATAAGAAATAGAGGAGAGGTCGAACTAAAACTTTGAAAATTGAAATCAACAAGCTGGACAGACATATTAAGCACAGTGTGAGATAAGATCAAGAAAAACTGAAGAATTAGAAATATTTTGAAATTTTTTTGAAAGTGTGTATAAAGCAGAGAAATATGGAAATCAAGAAAAGGTACAAATGGAAATGTTTATGGAAGAATTAAATATGCCAAGGTTAGAGGTAGGTGGGGCTCAATTACTAACAGGGTAGGAAGAGGTGAGATAAGAATGGCTATGTTTAACCAATCTAAAGGAAAGTCTCCAGGAATGGATGGCATTCTTGTAGAAATTTGAAAGCTAGGAGTGAAAAACTGATAAAGATCTGGAAGGTTTTGTTTAACAGTGTTTTAAGAGGAGGAGAAGTACCAGCATCATGGAAGGGGGCAGTGGTAACGGTAATACATAAAGAGGGTAAAGATCCATCGGATCCAGCTTCATACAGGCCCATTTCAGTATTAAACCATGATTATAAAGTGTTTATGTCTATAAAGTCGAAAAGAATGGCAAAAGTGATACCAAAATTGATAGATATGGGTCAGTGTGGTTTTGTGGAGGGGAGGCAAACATTTGACAATATTAACAGAGCATTGATGATCCAGAGGGAAGGAGAATGAAAGAAAATACCACTGCTATTGGTGGGTCTTGATGCAGAGAAAGCAATATACAGAATAGACTGGGACTTCATGAGCAGGACAATGGAAGCATTTGCTTTCCTTGATACAATTATAAGGTTGAATAGGAGTATATATGAGGGATCAGAGGCAAGTATTAATGTGGGTGCATTCTTCTCCGATAATGTATTCTTGAGTAGAGGAACCAGGCAAGGTTGTCCGCTTTCCCTTTGTTGTTTGCATTATATTTAGAACCACTGGCAAAGAAAGTAAGGGACTCAAAAATTCAAGGATATAATTGATATGTTAGTCAATAAAAGCTGGCTGTGTTTGCAGATGATATTATTTTGTACATGTTAAAACCAGAAAGGGACATTCAAGTGTTGTGGAACATTATAAGACTGTTTCATATCTTCTCAGGATACAAAATTAATGAAGCTAAAACAAAGGCAATAGAGGTAAGTTATATACCCACACAGGAATTGGTCCAACAATGTCCATATTTTAGGGACATGATAAAATGAAGTATTTAGGAGTATGGATTAGAAATGACTCTGTTGTGGCAGCCAAGGATATGTGGGAAGAGTCTAAACAGAAGAGAATACAAAAATTAAAAAACTGGAAGCTTAGTTATATGGATACTAAGATACAAGCAATTAAAATGCTTTTAGTCCCTTTAGTCTTATACACAGGTCAGGCATATTTTTTATCAACCAGAAGAGAAGCTGTGGATAGCAATTAGAAAAGAGTTGAAGGTTTTTATCTGGGAAGGTAAGACAGCAAGTGTCAAGTGGGATAAGTTGATTCTTCCAGTAGAACAAAGCAGACTAGGATTACCTGATTTGAGAGGGGATTTTAGAGCAGCACACTTAAGGCTCTTATACATGACACAAGCAGAAAACTATAATTCAAAGTGGAAAAGAGTAACGGTGATACAGGGGGGAAGCTCACAAAATAAGGATATGTTGGGTTTTGGATGTAGACCCTTAAGGAGAGCAACAAAAAAAATCATACAGATTATTATATTCATAAAATAGCAGGAGTATTCTAAGATCTAAACCAGCACGAGAATGGAGAAAATACATTTTGCTGATGTGGATGACTATGGTTAGGGATACAGATGATAGGCAAGAAGGGGCTGGAATTTATTGGAGAAAATTGGCAAAGGAGCCAAGGTACTGGGAGCAAATAACTAGAGAGGGAATGGTAATAGAATGGGAAGAGGCCAAAAATTTATTTGGAGTGCAGGTTAGAGATTGCCTGATATCAGAGTGTAGGCAAAGAGAGAGAAGTAGGAGTGTCCTAAATGGAAGACCAGCACTGGTAGAGTTTTTAACAGAATATAGAACAGAAGCTGCCATTTAAAAAAGAATAATTAGTAGAGTATATAAAATATTGCATGATAATTATAAGAATCAATCAGAGATCTTAGAAAGGATTGGGAAGAGAGATTGGATAAGCAACACTGGGGGGATATATGTATCTCCCAAATATGCAAAAAAGTCTAGAAGATTTAGGATTTTTGCCTGGAAGTGTTTCCATAGGTATTTTTATACCCCAAGTAGACTCCAAAGAATTTTTCCTCAGGTGGATAGCAAATGTTGGAGGTGTGATGGGCAAGAAAGAGGTGGCTGGGAACATTTTTTGTTGGTGTAATGAGCTGCCAGACTTTGGGGATTCCTGGCAAACCGCTGTGTCAGAGATGCTGCGTGAACGGATTGGATTGACTGGGAAGATAATTTTTTTTAGCTATGATACAGAATCGGAATTGCCTAGACATAGTAAAGTGTTGCTGAGTCTAATTATGGTGGCTGCCAAAAAAGCAATTACTAGAAAATGGAAGTCAAAGTCTAGACCAACTTTACTAGAAATAGTGAATATAGTAACAGAGATAAAACAACTGGAATTGGTATCTTTAGAAAAGGGAAGGAACAAACTACATAGAAAAAAATGTAAATTATGGGAACAATGTATGCAGGGAAGGAACAAGTTTAAGAGGTAGGATTTGAATGAGCCATATAATGCATAACTGACCATGACTGGATAGATTGTAAGTGATGTGTAATGTTTGCAACTACAGTTGTTTCATTTGTGGCAGTGATGTATAATGTTTGCAACTAAAGTCGTGTCGGTGTTTGTTTTTAATTTATATAAATATAAGATTGCTTAATGTCATGTGATAATTTAATAAAGATGTTTATTGAAAAAAAAAGAAAACAATTTGAAGAAAATGTATATTAAAATATTGATCATAATAGGAAACCTTTTTATATATGCATAAGATGTGGTAGGAGTAAAGACATACAAACTGAAAAACTGTGTGCAGATTCTAAAATTTACCTGACACAACAGATTATAGATATGTTTACAAAATCTTATACAAAACAGTTTGACTCCACAAAGGGGGTGATAAGTTGCCCTAGTGGCATCCGGGTAACCCCAGGAACTGGAATCAAATTACATTATATTGAAAAAGAACTGCACAAACTGGATCCAAACAAAGCACAGGGAGGAGACGGAACTAGTAATAATGAGTGAGAACACTTCAGCAAAAATGTAACAGCACCATTATATCTATTAGTCACTAGGTCATATAAGTAGCGGGAGATTCCTCAAGATTGGAAGCATGCTTATTCAGCCTGTCTTTAGGAGAAAGGGGAGTAGGACAAATCCAGAGTCGTGTAGACCCTTACGTTTACTTTCATGTTGGGGGAAAAATGGAGAAGGTAATATTGGATAAGTTATTGTCAGAGTTCCATAGGTTGGGACTTGAAACCATATATCATCATGCATATGTTGAAATTAGATCTTTTACCACCTGTAACATGATGTTCTATAACAATATGAATGAAAAATTGTGCTGTGATATAATTTGTATAGATTTAACTTCAGCATTGAACAGGGTCATGCATAAAACACTGATCAATAAATTAGTACAACTATGTATTGATGTCCTCTTGATAAGAGGAATTGCTGTATGGCTTACAAATAGGACATAGTAAGTATATAGCAACTGGACAGGTAACATTCTTGGTTACAGTCAGGGTGTAATACAGGGCTCTCCTAGGCCCTTACTTGTTTAGATTGCATCTTTCAGACCTAATATTTTCATCTGAGATGTTATACGGTCTATATGTAGATGACCTGAAATTGGGTAACCTGATGACCTGTGTTACAGATAAGGACTGTCTGCAAAAGAACTTGACTAAATTGACCATTTGGGTACAGGAGAATAATATGCTGATAAGTGCATCAAAAACTAAGCATATGAGATTTGGGAGACATAAATTGAAAGGTGAATATTTAATACAGGACACTGATTAAAATTGTAAGGTATGTGAGTAGATCTAGGTATGAGTTTTTCTAATGATATCAGCCAGTTAGTTAATGATAGTTATAGAACTGTAGGATGTATAAATAGATTTATAAAGTCCAGGAAATCAGAAATGATGAAGTCATTGTTTGTCAGTTACATTAGGCCCAAACTTGAGTATGGAATAACAATATGGAGACCTTATAAGAAAATAGGCATGAGTAAACTGGAAAAGAGTACTGCTGTAAAGAGTACGGCGGGAATATACCAAGGGCATCCATGGATGTGAAAATTTAAATTATTGTGAAAGACTAAAATATCTGAACTTGTACATCGTCTCTTATAGATATCTAAGAGGAGAACTTATTCAGGTATATAGGGAATTTAGAGACAACTGCCTCTGGGAATGTTTGAGGTTCAAAAAGTAGTAGAGAATCTCAGAAAAACCTATGCAGAAGATTCTGTAGGAATGAAAAATTTATAATTGGCTCTCTGAGAGAGCAGCTGAAGCATGGAACAGACTACCAAATTGCATTAAAGCAAGTGCTAGTTTAGATATTTTTAAGAACAGCCTGGACAATTATGTTTTTTTTTTATGATTTTTTTTTTTTTTTATGATTGTTTTGGTATATTGGCAAGCTAGAAGGGCATTAATGCCTGTGCTTGAAATATTTGTATGTATGTATCCAAGAAGGGAAAATGCCAGTGTGGGAGGCAGATTCCCCAGAAAAATTATCACTAACAGTATCGTTTTTGTTTGAGTGCTTTCCACAACCATAGCTCCTATAGTACTTGTAAGGTGTTTGTGCACAAGACTCTTAAAAGCTGGATGTTCTTCGTGTTTCACTGTTGCAGTCATTACATTTGGGTTATCTGCTTGCAGTAGCCCTTAGTCAGCCTGATTAACAAAGTCTTGGGTCCTACGTCGGTTGCTGTCTCTTCTTCCGTGATGTCAGGTCGTCAGGGCTATAAAACATGCAGCTGATGTCATTACATCAGTCTTTCTTGCTGTGCGGTGCCTGAAGCAGAAGCAGTTCGCAAGTGCTGGTTAGCCGACTCCTGAAATTTTAGTTTTCGAGTTTCAGAACCGAAGTCTTCAACTAAAAGCTAAGTATCCCGTCGGGGAAACTTTTTCTTGCTCTAATCTGATGTCAGTAAAAGTACATAATTGCATTTCTTGTGGAAAGCAAATACCTCATAAAGATTTCATTCGTACTGTATTCCTTGCCTAGGCCCTGACCACGAAGTACCTCACTGTCGGTTTTGTGCCTTATTTAAATCACGAGCCATCCATCGTCGGTATGTTTGCTCTTCTAAATATTTTGGTGCTCTGTTCAATTATCCTGATATGTCTTCGGTAAGCCATTCGCCTACTGACATTCTGAAAAAATGCAAAGATAAAGACAGAGACAGGCTGCCCAGTTCGCTAGTACTCAGTGAGGCACTTTCACAGCCCCTGATACCCGCTACTTCAGATTCGCAGGCCTCTACTGAGACCCATTCGGAGTCCGGTATGCCGCAAGATGCAACCTGCAAATGTCTCTACCTTGGATGGATCCGGAGCCACTGTGCAGGCACCGGATTTTGAGGGTGTATTCAGGCCTACTGACTTGCATATTAAACCGATGCCATCTTCTTCTTCAAGGCCTAAAACTCAAACCATGTCTAGAAAACTGATGCCCAGACCGCATGTTCAGGCCTCTATGCCTAAAAAACAAATAAGAATGACTGAAGATCTTATTACTTTAATCAGGGGAAACCAACCTTCCCCCTCTAAGAGACCTAGGACTGAGTTTGCTTATGATACTTCTGACCAGGATTCTGAAATTTCTGTTTCCTCTGATGACCAGGATTTACCCTTATCTACCTATGAGGATTCTGATGCTGAGGACTCTATTCCCTCTGCTTCTCCCCCAGAGGATTTCTCTTTTGGTGAAACCTTGCATACTCTCAGGGAGCATTTTCGTTGGGAAAGTCAGGATTTCTCTGATTCTAAAAAGAGGCTTAGGGATTTCTTACTCCTGCCCCAGCACAGGCCTTTAGCTATACCTCCTTTACTGGACATTGTTGATGATGTCTTTTCGGGATCTAGCATGGCCCCTGACTCTTTACCTCCTGCTCCCAGAAAACCTGATAGCTATTACAGGGTTCCTGATTCTCACAAGTTCCTTTTTAAAAATTCGACTGCGTATCCTGAGACCATTTCACAAGGAATGAAGGGCATTAAGGCTACTACTGCCAAAAATCCTACCCCCCTCTGATAGAGACTCCAGGGCGCTGGATAGATGGGGTAAGAAGGTATACACTTCTGCAACTTTGGCCATTAGGGCCTTGAATTGCCATTTTCATATGTTAATGGTGCGGGGATGCTACTAGGGATAATTGACTCCTCCCTATGTCCTATTGACAGAAATCTGCTTAGTATCTAATGCTTGCTACCCAACTCGAGAGAGAGGGGAAAAAAATGTTTCTTTTTATATATTCCATGTTCACTTATGTTGGAATGTTCTCTTATACTGTACTATATGCTGTATGTATTGCATATATGTATCCTATATGTATATTACTATTATGTATCTTTAGATGCTGCTGTATTTTCACTATTTAATTGTATTGTTTGCTTGGAGCTTTTCTCCCTGGGCCTCCGCTGAAAATGGACCTGCGTTCAGTCGGACTTTCCCGGTTAACAAATGTAAAATAAAATAAAATATGTTAAAGTATCACCTGCATATTATTGGATTGCTTAAACAGAAAATTATGTTGTTTTCTGATTGTGCTGAAAATAAGGATTTACAGGATTTAATGCATTCTGCTGAACAAGTTGGTAAACATACATTGCAATGTGGTTTTGATTCACTAGAGGCATCTTGCAGGGCTGCAGTAACTGGGTATATACTTATAAGGCATGCTTGGCTTAAGGAGCAATCCTTGCCAGATCATGTTAAAGCAAAATTACTGGCTGCTCCCTTAAATCAGGACCGCCTGTTTGGCAACAGGGCAGAAGTAGTTCTTAAAAAGATGGAGGAAAAAGCTAAATCTATGCAAACTGTTAAAAGATTTTTTACAAGTACAGCCTCCAAGATTTAGTAGGCATTGGCCTTCTAAGAATTGGTCCTATCCTGCCTCTTCCAGACCTTCCCAGTCCAAACCCAGATCCAGCAGAGCACCCAGGCTTCAGTCTCAGGGGACGCACAGGACTAAGCAGTGGGGGGCCTCCATTTCCAAATCTGGGAGTAATAACCCCCCCCCCCCCCCCATGGGTAAACTGTCTCTATGACTTCTTTTTAAAACTTCCAAGCACTTCTCAACTGACTGCCCCTTTGGGAGGAAAGATTGAACTTCATGTAAAGAACTGGGGACTCATTACCCAGGGCAAATGGGTTTTAAATATAGTGTCCCAAGGATACAGATTTCACTTCCACATATTACCAACTCCAAGCAGTTGGCCGGATCTACCTCCAAATCAGTGGGCAGAGGCCCAAAAGCACATACTCTCTCTCTTAAGCATAGGGGCTATTCAGTTGGTACCAGAAGAAGTAAAAGAGACAAGGTTTCTACTCGAGATTTTTCCCGGTACCCAGAAAAGACAATTCATGATGTCCAATCCTGGACCTGCCTACTCTAAACACCTTTTTCGTGATTCCAAAATTCAAGATGCTGACTCTTCACCAATTGCTTCCTATGCTAAGCAAAGATGCCTGGTTGGCAACACTAAATTTAAAGGAAGCATACCTGCACATTCCAATCAGGGAATCTTGCAGAAGATACATACGCTTCAAAGCAGGCTACACTCACTATCAGTTCTCTGCACTGCCCTTTGGCTTATCTACTGCGCCCAGGGTATTCACAAAGTGCCTAGCTCCAGTCATTGCATTTTGCAGGCAAAGAAATATTCAAATATACCAATACCTGGATGATTGTCTAATTCAGGCAGAAAACCAAGACATCCTTTTGAATCATCTGGCTTTTGTACAAAGGGTGCTAACTTGTCTGGGGTACACTATAAACAAAAAGAAATCACACCTGGTACCTGGTCAACAAATTATATTCCTGGAAGCAAGCTTGAATACAACTTCCCAGATGGCTTTCCTCACGCCAGAGAAACAATTTCACTTGACAACCTACTTCAAACAAGTGGCCACAAAAACCCTGCTATCTGCAAGGCAAATACTACAAGTCTTGGGGTTCATTGCCTCCTGCATACTTCTAATTCCATATGCAAGACTGCATATGCGGAAACTACAGTGGTATCTAAAAAGCCTATGTTGTCAACATTCTCAGGATCTAGAAGCAATGATTCCTATCATTCCTTGTCTACGCCTAGAGTTCCTTTGGTGGGCAGAGGCCTGCCACCAAAACAAGGGACTACCATTCACACTAACCCCTGCTGCCCAAACCCTAACAACAGACGCATCAGACTATGCATGGGGGGGCACCTGGCAGGGAAGTCTATTCAGGGCAAATGGAACCCAATTCAAATGCACTTTCATATCAATCATAAAGAAAGGTTAGCTGTACAGAATGCTCTGACAGCCTTCAAGGACCACATTCTTCCAGGACAATTAATGGTAAAGACGGACAACATCACTGTTATGTACAAGCAGGGGGGTACACATTCTTATCCCCTCTGCAGACTAGCCATGGCATTGTGGAACACAGCCTTGAGCTACCAAGTGCATCTACAAGCTCAATTCCTGCCAGGAAAACTAAATACACTGGCAGACAGACTAGGCAGAAACCTCATGGAACCACAGAAGTGGAAACTGGAACCAAGGATTTTCAACATGTTGACAAACAAATGGGGAGCCCAGATATAGACCTGTTTGCCTCCCCCCAGAACTATCAGTTGGAAAAATTTTGTGCAAGGACTCCCCACAGACAAGCTTGGGAGGTGGATGCTCTGTCCTTCAGCTGGAAAAACCTATCAGTTTATGCCTCTGCTCTCCAAAGAACTACTAAAGATCAAACGAGACAAACCAAGGATGATTTTGATTGCACCAGCCTGGCCACTCCAACACTGGTGTACCCCGTCCTGCGCAGTGTGTCACTGTTGTCCCCATGGCACCTGCCTCAGATTCCTATCCCCGCTGTCTCAGCAGGAGAACCAGATTCCACACCCTCAGCTTCAAACACTGAACCTAGCAGCCTGCCTAATTACCTAAGCCCTCCTTTACCATCCCTCAGTAAACCAGTGATGGATGTCATTTTAGAGGCAAGGGGGCCTAGTTCTAGAAATTCTTATGCTGAAAAATGGAAAAGATTCTGTGCCTGGAACCAATCTCAAGGGATGAGCGCAGCAGTGCCCATTTTACCTTAGATTTTACAATACTTAACTGAGATGCGTCACAAGGGCCTGTCGTTTTCCTCAATAAAAATTCACGCCTCAGCCATTTCAGCTCTTTATAACACAGAACCTTCCCTCTTTTCTCATTGAATTTCCTCAGAGGGGCCAAACATTTAAGACCACCCAGGAGAGCTCCAACTCCAGCCTGGGACCTTAACTTTGTATTGGAGAAACTCATCCTTCCTTCTTTCGAGCCAGCTGCTACTGCAGATTTAAAATTCCTTTCTTGGAAAACCGCTTCCCTTTTAGCCATCAGTTCAGCAAGAAGGGTATCTGAATTACAGGCCCTTATGGCAGTGGAGCCTTTCATCATCTTTCATGCGGACAGGGTGTCCCATCAGGACCAATCCCTCTTTCATGCCAAAGGTGGTATCCAGTGTGACCGTTAATCAGTCCATTCATTTGCCAACCTTCTTTCCTAATCCACAGAACAAAGGGGAACGGATACTGTACTCCTTAAATGTGCACAGACAACTTTGATTCTACTTGGACAGGACTAAACCTCAAAGGAAATCTGAACAACTGCTGGTGGCAGTTGCTCCAAGGACAGAGGGGAAGGCTACTTTAAAGCAAAACATTTCCAAATGGATAGGCCATTGCATTCATTTCTGCTATAAGCACCATGGAAAACCTATCCCACAGGGGATCAGACCCCACTCAACCAGGGCTACATCTACCTCTACAGCCTTTCTCAGAGGCGTACCTACCAGGGACATCCTAGAAGCTGCTACTTGGAGTTCTGTACATACTTTCACCAAGCATTACCATTTGCCAATTTTTCTCTAAATCCAGAGCTGGCTTTGCCACTGTAGTTTTGCAGGGCCTTATAGCTGGTCCTAATGCTATCTAAATTCCTCCTCACATCCTTAGCTTTGGGAATCTACCCAAATGTAATGACTGCAACAGTGAAACATGAAGAACATAGTACAGTTGTGTACACTTACCATAAATGTAGATGTTCGAGTGTATTCACTGTTGCAGTCCTGGTTACCCACCCTCTAGCCCCCTGACTTTTTTTGGCTATACCTCTTCTCTCCTTTTCAATGCTTAAAAGCTTTTTGGTGTATTTGCTTTTTGTTTGAGGTATAACCTTGTATATTTATAGATTTAATTGCTTCCCATTAGGGGGCACCTGACATCAGGGGCAAGAAAAACAGATGGAATGATGTCGGCTGCATGTTTTACACCCCTGACGACCTGACGTCACGGAAGAAGAGACAGCAACCGACGTAGGACCCAAGACTTTGTTAATCAGGCCGACTGAGGGCTACTGCAAGCAGATAACCCAAATGTAATGACTGCAAAAGTGAATACACTCGAACATCTACATTTATGATAAGTGTACACAACTGTACTTTGTCCTCCCTGGCCATCTATCTCGAGATCCAGAAGCTTAAACATTTGGGCCAGGGTAGCATGACAGAATTGAATAAACATGAGGTACTTCCATTAATCAAGAAGGCCAAAACTTCTCTCCCTGATTCTTTGGTTGTCCAGCCTCCACCAAATGTCTCTTTAGAAGTGGGTGATAGCTCTGTAGGTTGTCTTGGGTTGACTTCAGATTCGTCGGCCACAACTGTTGTCAGAGGCCGGCATGGATCCTTTCCTTAGCACGTCCTCTGAGGCTTTGCAGCCATCTGCTCCACATGTTGAGGGGGAACTGCAGTTATCTCAGAGGCACTAGAGGGATTCTGGAGATTCTGGTCAGGGAAGAGATTCTGGTACTCTTGCTGAATCTCATCAGGGTTCAGAACCTCTGGCGTTTGTGGGGCCTGTTTAATGCTTTAATGGCCCTGAAACCACCCCAAGGGATTTCTGTCTGTACTTCCCCTTGGACTTCAACTCCTTCCAAAATGCTTAGGAAACCTGATTCCTCAGATGAGGATTCAGAGTCTGATGAAGAGTCTTTGTCTTACTCTTCCCAGCTGCCTTCTGTTTTGGCGTATGACTCTGATGAAGAGGAGTCCATTAGCCCAGATTCTCCTTTGGAGGAGTTGTCTTTTGGGGACGCAGTAGCCAGAATGATGGAATATCTTAAGTGGGATTCTTCTTAGGTGTCTGACATCAGGCGGACACTCCTAAACCTTCTGCAGTGCCTCCTGCCTTGGCTGCTTTGTTAAGACACCTGATTCTCCCCACTGCTCCAAAGAAATCTGACAAGTGTTCCTATTTGTGTCCTTTTGCTAACCCTGCTGTGGTGTCAGTCTCCTATGACAAACCTTCTAAGCTTTTGTCATCTTCCAGGCTTCTGCCTTTGGATAAGAATAGTAAGATAATGGAGAGGATTGGAAGGAAGGCCTGGACTGCTTCTTATTTGGCCTTTAGGAACATCATTTTCCATTTGATTACATCAACATCGATTTGAATACCAGTAACAGAAGGTTTAATAAAGCCCTACTTTATGTAGGTTCCTTCAAGTCTAGGCTCTATTTTATGTGCATGTCAGTTTTGTACAAAATGTGTTCCCAGTTACCCGTTGCATCCTCCTTACACCTCCAACATCTTTCATCTACTTGAGGGAGCATGTTTTGTAACCAACATGGGATAAAACATATTAATGCAAACACTCCCATGCAAATATTCTAAATCCAGATTTTGTTACATATTTTGAAACGTTACATATTTCTTCCATTGCACTTTCCTGTTCTTTACTAGCCAGCTCTGATATTTTCAGACTGATGTTTGTGATTGCTATGCCTTCATTTGTGTACTCTACTTACTAATCTCTTACTTCATGCTGTTTTTGCTCTTGGTTCTGTTATAAATTTCACTGTTAATGACATACCGAGTCACCACCTTTATCTGCCTTTCTTTTATTTACCTAACCTGTTAACCTTTGACAAGGTAAGGAATTGCTTAGTTAGAGGCTGGCCTGCTCTTTTACTTGATCTCATGATATCTTGATCTCATGATATTCCCTTCTCCAGTTCTCTGCTTAGTCTCTAGGTTCTCTGTTCACCTTCTTCAAATTTAAACTTTCTGTTGCCTGTTTCTTTTCTGTTGTTGCCACACCTGTAGGCGTAATCTTTTTCCAGTGTTTTAAATCCTTAAAATTTTGCATATTTTTTGTTATTCTGTGTGCATAATGTGGAACATGTTTTCCCCCATCCTCCTTTTCCGATTGTGTCCATAGTGTTAGCCTGTTGTCTTTTCATAGCATCCTCTGGGATAACATCATATTCTTCCATAGTGGATGTTATCCACCAAACTAAGTGAGATGTATTCAACTAATTTTGATGGCCTTTTAAGTCCCTGAACTTTTTTGTTCCACTAGCAGGATAAGTTTTTCTCATTTAACTCTCACCCACTTTCCATCCCATATTAACTTTTATGTCATTTTGTAATTTACCGCATAGTTTCTGTTTAGGTTGTACAAAAAAGGCCTGTCCTATATATAATATTAGGGTCTATATTAGAACATAGACTTTTTAAAACGTCGAATGTTCTAATATCGACCCTTATTCAGTGAACACTGACAATATCGAACATGCAGAACAGCGAATTTTTTTCCCAGGGAAAAAAATCGCAGTTCCGACACACATACACACAACACAAACACACCAATCAAACAGCAATCCACACACATACACCTAAAATCCTACATCTAGCCCTACACTAAACTGTACACACACCACTAGCTATCCACTTAACCCAAACCCTAACCCTAAGGTCCGTCACTATCGCACACTCACCTCACCTGCACCCTAACCTTAACTCACCTACCCTTCCCTAACCCTCACGTCCACACAATCGCACACTTACCTGATCCCGACCCGTAACTTTCCACCACAGTGCTGAACATAGCGAAGCCACAGGAACGGTCAACCTAATTCCTTCCATAGGAAGAAATTTGGTGTTCCGCAGCTTCACTATTATCATCGTTCGCTGAATAGGGGTAGATATTAGAACATTCGAAGTTGTGAAACTTTGATGTTCTAATATAGACCCGTAATATTATTGTAGGGTATTGTAGACATTTAATACGTTGAATTTTGTTGTCCAGGTCAGTTGTCAGTACTCTCCCAGATCTCGGTTTATTTATAATTTTGTTATATTTCTTCCCAGATTTCTTTTACTGCCAGCATTACTCTCATTTTAAGTCAGATATTTTATTTTGTTTAGTAGCTTGAGTTTTGCTGTTCTTGTCCATTGTCAGTAGTCTTCAAGATCTTAGCTTATTCATAGTTTTGTGTTTTACTTCTTCCTAAGGTTACTTTGCTGCCATTATTATTCTGCTTTTACTCTAGATACTTAATTTTATCTTGTCACCATAAATAAAGATGGGTTTGTACATAGCCATGTGTAGGGTTATTATTTGCAGTGAGTGCTTTGGGTTTTACTTTCATTGATTTTGTATCCTGAAAGTAGTTGGACTCCTGTCAGTATATCTAATAACATAGAAAGATCTTGTTCTGGTTTAGTTAAGCATCATCAGCAGACACCTGTTTATTATTATATTTTTCTTGTTATCCAGAGCAAACATAGCCTTGTATTTTGTGGATTTCTTATTGTTTATTGGTAATGGTTCTGTATGTAATGCAAAGGGGAATGAGCGCAGACACCCAAGTCTGGTCCCTCTGAAGAGACTAAATATGTTGCCCCCAGATTTTGTTTTTGCTGTAGAGACTTGATATATCATTATTATTAATTTGATTGTACGTTCTGGAAATCCAATTTTTTCTAATGTTGCTTTTAGATAATTCCAGCAAACCCTGTCAAACACCTTTTTCGCATCAAGACTTAATAAAAATAATGGACTTCCTGTCAATTAATCATTGCATTGGACCATCACAATTTTAGCTGTATTATCAGATGTCTGCCTACCTTATGCAAAGACTCGTTGATCTGGATCTACCAGTCTTGGTAAAGTCTTAACTATTCTGTTTGCTATAATACCCACAAATAATGTAGTCATTTAAATTTGATATTGGTCTGTAAGTTGCAGGATTGACCTGGTTATTACCTTCTTTAGGTATTCTTGCCACCACCTCTCCTTTCCATATTTCAAATATTATTATTAAATAATAATGCATGCCATATCTTAATTTCCTTTTCTCATCTTCCGCACCTCTCTTGGTATTCCATCTTCCCTCGATTTCCCAGTCTTTTGTTTTTACATCTGAGATGCAACTTTCTGGCAACTTGTTGGGCTAATAATCTTTCTGTCTCCCCATCAGAAAGACTTTGCAAACGTAACCCCCATCCCATCATGAACTATTAGTTGTTTTACCCTATAAATATCGTCCTCTTCGTCCTTATGTAGTTTTTCATAGAATTCCTTAAATACTTTATAGGACTCCATATCGGGGTTAGTAATTACTGTTCATGTTTTAGATACCTTAATTTTATTATATTTCTGCTTTGTTATCTCAACTCTTTTCTAATAGTATAAAGAACAAAAACGGCTTCAAGGATAAGGCTGAGTACAATAAAAGAAAAACTGGTATATACAAAGAGAACTCGGCTTCCACAACCAGATAACTCTTTAATAAAGTAGAATAAAAATGGTAAGTGCTTTCGCAACCTCAAACTGTCGCTTCATGAGACAAAGAACATTGAGTAAGAACCATATTTTATACAAGTCATTAGTTAAGCAATCATCTGATGTCATCAATTCAAACATTGTTTAAACATTTTTAAAAGAAACAGAGTAAAAAAACCAATGTAAAAATCAGTCCTTCTCTAATTAATAAATGTGTGTCTTTTCGGCTTTTCCCTGTTAGGGGTCTCCACAGCAGAACTCCAGTCCGCTAATGATGGGCAGTAGACTTTTACGTGCCGAGTTGCCATCTCTGACGCACAACCTTCAATGAAGGTACTCCCATTCACACGTCTCCACACAGAAGACGCTCTAGCTGAGAATCGAACGGGACAACGTCTAGCTGTGAGGCAACAACGCTACCGCAGCACCACCACTGCAGTTCTCTAATTAATAAGTTTAATAAGTATAAATATATAAATATAAAGTAAAAAAACATATTATGACTACCATTAAGAATATATGAATAAAAACATGTTAATAAAACATTTAAAAAGCTAATAACTAATGTTTAAGGCGTCTCAGTTTTAAAAAGGGTTTGACAGAAAAGTTGCCATTTAGGCCTGGTGGTTTTTCAGCATTTAATAAACTAATTCACTTTTGTTCTGCTGCTTCTTAATGCTGTCAATGTCTCCTCCTCGTAAATTGGCCTCTATGACCTGTATAACAAAAAACTTAAAAGTATGTGTAGAATCTGTTGAAATGACATGACTAGCCAATGCATTATTGCCCTTCTGGTTTTTGATGTCCCTAATGTGTTCCAGAATCCGGTCATTTAACAGCCTATTGATTTTGCCTATATAATATGCATGGCGTTTCGTACAGAATGCAAAATACACTAAATTGGTAGTATGACAGCATAATAATTAATCTTGATTGTAAATTTATTGGTAGGATGTTTATAGACTGTGTTTGAACAAATATATTAACAAGCAGAACAATGTCTGCAGGTAAAAGTGCCTATTCTCTTTGATTCACAGTGTCCAATGACAATATTCTTATAGCAAAGGTGGTGTCTAAGGGACTTATTATTTCTAAAAGAAAAGGCTGGTGTATCTTGAATAGTATCTGGAATCTCTTTCAAAATGTTCCAATTCTTTTCTATTATCTCACAATAGTTGTTCACTAGAGTACTGAAAGGTAATTCTAAACCCATCAATAGTGGTGTTTGGTGTGCTATTCTCCAATTCTTCATCACTGATGTCTCTAAAATAAGGTCTGCATTTTTCTCTTCTGTGTGTCCATGCTTGTTCTATCACCTTATCTATTTCTTGTACAGAGTATCCTCTTTCTAAGAATTCCTGTTTGCATGTCAGGAGTGCTTTGTGTGCTTCTGTGTCATTATTGTGTAGCCTAAGGATTCTATATACTTGTACTTTCAGCATATTTCGAGGAATATGTCTAGGGTGCATGCTGTTTTTGTGAAGTAGTGCATTCTTCCTAGTTGGTTTCTTATATATACTACTACATATTTTTTATCAAGTTCTGATTTTTTCAAAGTTACATCCAAAAACTCTATTTCATCAAAAGAAAATTTGTAACTGATCTTCAAAAAATCAGTAGTACTATGCATAAATTCCACAAATAGATGGAGTTCTTGGGTGTTACCACCCCATAACAAAAAGATGTCGTCCACAAAACGGACGTACCAAAGCACTTTTTCACGCAGAGTATTAGTAGTAGATGGAAAAGTAGATTGCTCCCAGTGTGATAGTTTTAAATTGGCTTAGCTGTTGGCACAGGCTGTGCCCATTGCTATACCAGTTTTCTGAAGATGTCATTTTCAAAAATAAAGACATTATTTTCCAATCTTATTTCTAGTAAAGCACAAATAAGCATGACTTGATCATTTTCAAAACATCTATTCATAGTGAGAAAGGATCTGATCATTTCAATGCCCCAATCATTAGGAATAGAAGTAAAGAGAGATTATATGTCTAAAGTGACAAACTTAAATTTACTATTCAAAGTAAGAAGTCTGTTGTGCAACCTTTGTAAAAAAGTTTGTGTATCTTTCAAAATAGTAGGACAATTATCTAAAAGTATATGCAAAGTATTTTCAACATAAATGGACAGTGCCTCAGTGCATCATCCTCCACCCGATACAATAGGTCTCATGGGTGGAACAGACCTATTTTTATGTATCTTGGGTAGGCCATACACTTTGGGAATCATAGGATTGTTTATATTAAAATATTTTCATCAATTAGACCTGTCATAAGTAGGTCAAAGACTAAAAAGGATACTCTTTCAATAATGCCATTGACAGTTATTCTAGAAGTACACTGATAGGTATTGACATCTTGTAAAAGCACTTGCATTTGTGATAAGTATAATTCCTTGTCAAGAACAACAATCCCACCACCCTTGTCTGCAGGTTTAATATCTATAGAATGCATATTCTTAAGTTCTTGTAGGGCATCAAAATCTTGTCCTGTCATGTTACGAAATTTAACTCAAGTGCCATCATCAAACAAAGTTCTAAAATCTGACTCACAGACATTAATAGAGGTTTGAACGATGAGATGTATAATTGGAGCAAAGGTACTGGGTTTCATAAAAACAGAGACTTCATTATTGTTGTTATTAAACATACATTTTAATGTTAAGTTCCTGCCTAATAGCCTAAGGTCTTTCAAAATCTCGGCGTGGTCCGCTCGTTTAGCAGGTTTAAATGAGAGACCGTTATTAAGTAGTTCAGTGTGTTCTTTTGTTAATCTAAGAGAAGATATATTAAAGACCAAACCTGATGTTAAAAACGGCTCCTTTTCATGTTCTTGAAGTTCCGTTCTGTGCTGTTGTCTCGTTGTAGCTTGCCTTTCCTTATTAGGCTCCGAGATCTGCTCCTTATTGGGAGAGGATTGTTCAAAGTAAATCCGGTTTCTACAAAAACGCTGCCGACTTCATTATTTGTACCTGCATGTATTATACCAACCACTGAGGTTGTTTTAGGGCGAACAGACATACTCGGACTATCAGTAAGGGTAGCTGAAGAGTTACAAGAAGATGCTGTTGCAACATTATTCTTCGTATTAACTTGTTGGCTATCAGCTGTATTGATGGTAGTTACTCTAGTGTGTGTTCTATCCAAGATACTTCCATTCTCGGCCATACCGTTCCCTGATTGGTTGACTGTTTGATTGGCACTTGAATCGTCCACTGTGCTACTATTTTCTCTCGGCCAGGAGAAGATATTATGTGTTTGAAAATCCTTTAGATCGCGCTGTAATTTTTTAATCTTAGTTACTCTGTAGTCTCTGGTCATAAGAGGCTATATTATCTTGTAACTGGTCTAACTTATCATCTATTGTGTCAGCCGAGAAGTGGCTGCTAATGTCATTTTCAATAGAAATGATATAATTTTTCAGTTCTTTTTCCATAGGAGTAAAAAAATCTACAAGTAATTGTACATATTCAGCAGTAAATCGAAGGTTCAATTGCTGCCACCTTTGAAGAAGCTCAGGATACTGATTGCCATAGCTAGGCATATTTAAAATTCTCAAGCCTCTTGGAATGACATTGTGTTGCAATGAGGCTTGTAAATGTAAGCGCTGCCATTGCAATCTCTTGTGTTTATAGTTTGTTCTCAACTGTACTTTCTAAGCAAGGCATTATCTCCCTTGCTCATCACTTTTATCTTTTTGATCATTACAAAAGTTACTCGTACTACTAATGTGACTATCCATTTTCCATGCTTTATTATAGCATGCTGAATAGCTGCCCCCCCCTCCCCCCCAAGCACAAAAATTTGGTATTGTAGATGTAGGTGTGTATCTTGTAACTCCGGTTTGCTAATGTTTGGTAGTGGATTTTTACATGCCGAGTTACCAGCCCTGACGCACAACCTTCAATGAAGGCACGCTCATTCACGCATGCCTCCACACAGAAGACGCTCTAGCTGAGAATCGAACGGGACAACGTCTTGCTGTGAGTCAACAACACTACCGCAGCACCACTACCGCAGGATTTTCCTTAATTTTATTAACAATCTGTAAACAGAATTTCATTCACATTCCATATTAGTATTCTGAGTGATGCTGTCCTTTGCCATAAACCTTAATCTACTACTGCCTATGACTACTTTTGATAATACTTCCAGTGTGTGTGCTTTATTTAAGCAGGAATTGTTCATATGTTCATAGGTTGGTACTAGGCTATCGGCCCTAGGGCCTATGCAAGCCTAGCCATGACAATTCCCTGGATATTTCTTCCCACAATATTTACTTCTCTGGACCCCTGTCTAGCAGAGCGACTGACATGATCCCCGGGGTGAATTTCCTATCTCTCATCCCATCATCAAGGTTCCTTTTGAAGAGGGCCAATGAGGCGCTCTGCTTGACATGTATGGGCAGTCTATTCCAGAGTATGGGGAGTCTCTGGGTCAGGAACCTATCCCTCCAGCATGTTTTGTTCATTGTGATGACGAGGTTTAGATCCATGGGGCATGTGGCTCTGAGGGATTGGGATTTCTTTAAGTGGAGCATGTCCAACAGCTCAGGGTTTGACATGCCTTGTATGTTAAGCAGAGATTGCCTCTGAGTAGATGATATGCCACAGAGTATAGCTGGAGTTTTTTTAGACGGTCACCATATGGCATCTGCTTTAGGCCTGTGATTCTTTTAGTGAGGTATTTCTGTGGCCTTTCCAGCTGTTGCAGATGTCTTGTGAGGTACATACCAAACGGGGCATTATATTCTATAATGGGTCTAATGAGGGATGAGTACTGTGGGGCAATGACCTCCTTTTTTCTGGATGAAAAGCCCTTAGTGATGAGGTGTGCCACATAGGATTTCCTGATTGTTGTGGCGATGTGTTTATCAAAAGTGAGACCACTGTCCACCTGTGTCCCTAAGTCTCTCATCTCCCTTTCGATGTTTAGTGTCCTGCCACCTATGTGGTAATTCATGGGTACATGTTTTTTTCCAAAGGGGATAACTATACATTTCTTGGCATTAAGCTTGAGCCCATGGCTCTAGCACCAGGCATCTATTACTGTAAGGCCCTTTTGTAGAATATCCACATCATTTGGGGATTCCATAATGGCTCCCAGTTTGCAGTCATCTGCGAACTTTGTTAGCCAGAGTCCCTTAGTGTTGGCCTGTACTTCAGAGAAGTAGATGCCAAACAAGAGTGGTCCCAGGACTGAACCCTGAGGTACTCCACTTGTCTGGAGCTGGATTTGGAGTTGGCTACTTTTACAGTCTGGGTTCTGTCAGTAAGCCATTTGGCAACCCATCGAGTGACATAGGGATTTATGCCCAGCTTAGTAAGTTTATCTATGATTCCAGAGTGGGGGATGGTGTCGAAAGCCTTGGCGAGGTCCAGATAGGCTGTGTGGACTGTCTTACCCTCGTCCACAGCTCTGGAGACTGATTCGAAGAAGTCAATCAGATTCAGGAGACAAGATCGGCCCTTCACAAACCCAAACTGGGTGGGGTCCAGTGGTTGAAGGTTGCCAATGTCTTTGTTTATAAGTTCCATGATAATGCGATCCATGCCCTTGCAGATCAGGCTTGTCAGACTGATGGGACGGTAGTTCCCGGGATCCAAGGCGGATCCTCCCTTGTGGAGTGGGATAACTGTAGCTGTGCGCCACTCAGTGGGCATGAAGCCTGAGGTGAGGCTATAATTAAAAATGACACTTAGGTGAGGTGCCAGTTCATTTTGTAGCTCATGTAGTACACAGCCCGGGATGTCATCTGGTCCCATGGATGCTGTTTTATACTTTGTAAGAAGCTTTTCACATTGTTCATCTTCTTTTGGATCATCTTCAGTGGTTAGACATATTGGTCCTGAAAGAAGAAGCCCTGCATGAACATTTTGGTACTGATGGAGGTAAGGCATAGTCACTTGTACCACTTGACTGCTCATCTGTTATGTTTCTTTTAATGACGTCATACGAGTTTTAAGAGGTTTTAATACCCAGGAGCCAAGTCAGAAAGGTTACCATGAGGTAATGCTAGGGGTATGTGTACATTTGTGGTTACATGTTTGTGTGTGAAACTATGTCCATGGCTGGGCAGTCACAGCAGGGGGGATTAGTGAGGGGGTAAAGCGTGTGTGTGTGTGTGTGTGTGTGTGTATGTATGTATGTATGTATATATGTGTATATATATATATATATATATATATATAATGTGTGTACGTGTGTGTGTGTATATATATATATATATATATATTGATAGAAATACATATAGAGGCATGTGTAGGTAGGGGGACATTACACAACAGGGATACCACTTTAATAATGTGCGTAACAGCAAGACCAGGAGGGCATAGGCTAAGGGGGGCACTTGCTACCAGGTGTCAGGTTGTAACTCTTCAGTATCTTACCTTAATGGCATTCAAATAAATAGTTGGTCTGGAAGGAGCACTATAGCTCCCAGGGATTACTCTTTAATATCATGCCTTAATGGCCCTTTGACAAGCCATGGGTTGGGAAGGAGCACTAGATACCAAGAATACTCTATGTAGCATGCCTTAAAGATAGTCGAGGAAAACAAATTATGTTTTGCGGCATTAAAGATGTGTTTGGGGGGGCACTGGACACCAGCGATACTCTTCTTACAGTTCCAGAAAGGCACTAAAAAAGATTCACGCCCTACACCCTTCCACCACAGGTACAGGATATCAGTCCTTAGCACCACCACTAGACTGAGCATATTGCTTAAGTGTGTTTTAAAAAATATGTAAAGTGAAAGGGAGTACATGCTTTGACTCTTAATCCCGTTACACAGAAAAAAGGAGCATTAATCCACTAAGATACCTAATCCATTAGTGTAATTGTGTTTTTATACACAAGTGCAATAAGTGTAAACCTGTAATATGTGGCATGATCCGTTGTTTACAACATTACAGGGGTCACAAGGGACAGTGGTTGGAGGCTTTGGTATAAAGCCAGGAGAAAAACTAGATGACACCAGGGACATTATTTAAGCTATTACCAGGACTCATTTAAAAATTTAACAGAGCAACAGATGTCTATTCAATATGCAGTCTACAAACACTGATGAGAATGAAAATCTAATGTGTGGCATTATTTACTGACTGTAGGGATCCATGATTTATGAGGACAGGGACATTTAAATAAAAAGGGACATCAGGGATGTTCTGGTAAGTTGGGGGCAGGCAAGAGGTATGTGGAGTATGTTCATGACCGGATAGCCCCTCCATTCCTAAGGCTAAGCGTTTGAGTTGATGGTTCTCCAGCTATATGTTCAATATGTGCATTCTGCTAAATCTGTTTTTGGGATGAAGGCCTGGCAAATGGGGAAGGCCTTATGCTCATGCATAGGCCATAGACAAAACAGACAGAGCTCATGGGCATCTTTATGGGGAATTTGACGGCTGCACTTGCCCTTCCTGGATAACATGAACCCACAGAAGCATGCAATGACCCAAAAACAAAACTCACCCAATGGGGTACTTATCTTAATATTCTTGATCCAACAGCTGGTATGGCAAGCTGGTGCATGCAGACATCACTTTTATGGCCCACGTATCTAGCAGTGACTGCAAGCTTTTGAATACTGGGCGGACGTTTGGGTAGCAAGAGGAGGAATCCCAAGAGTGTGCAGAATACTGCAACAGAGAAGGGAAGGAATCTATGGTTATGGTAAGATTTTACACACCTATTCTTTCAGAGGATACTAACCAGAGGCTATATTTTATTTTTCCCCACTTCCCCATGACGTCAGAAAAGTATTCCTGATGTTACACCCTTAGAAAGGGAAGCAGCTACTTCGTAAATAGAGAAGCTACTAAGAAACAGAGTGATCCAAGAGGGGCTCACCATACCAGAAAGGATCCAGAATTTACTCAAGATTCTTTTTAGTGCCAAAGAAAAACTGGTACCTTGGACTAATTTTGGATCTAAGTCAACTAAACAAGTTTGTGAAACAAGCAAAATTCCAGATGGTCAGGGTTCAGTCCATTCTTCCATTGCTAAGGAAGGATGTTTGGATGTCCTGTATAGATCTTCAGGTTGTGTACTACCTTATAAAGATGGACAGGCTATCCAGAAACTATCTTTGCTTCCAACTTGGAGCCAGTCATTTTCAATTCAGAACACTGCCCTTTGGACTCACCGCAGCCCCCCAGGTGTTCAAGTGTAGGGCAGTAGTAGCAGCTCATTTACAATGGCAGGTTTCTGAGTGTTCCCCTACCTGAATGACTGGGTCATCACTGTCCCTACCAGGAATCTACTCATTAAAAAGCCAGGAACTTTTTGCTCCAGCTCTGCACAGACTTGAGAATCACAGCAAATTTAAAACAGTCCAGGTTCCAACCAATTCCGTCTCTGAAGATCATCAGAACAACTTTAGACACTCATTCAAGAATCATACCTCTTCACCAGCATGCCCTAGAACTTCAGTTGTTCAGAAAGCCAAAGGCAATACTAGCCCTTTAATTTTTTGGTTCCATGGCTTCTTCAGTTACTGGCCAGATTTTACTTGCATGTTCTTCAGTGCACCCTGACAATTTTGTGATCAGCCAGAGAATAATCCTTATCCTTTCCAGTGAGTCTCACAAACATTTACAGGACACACATCCATTGATGGTTAGAGTCTCCCACTTGTTTCCCAAGGATGACCTTTCATTCTTCCCTTTCCCTAAGCCACAGTGATCATGGATGCTTCCCAGCTAAGGTGAGGGGTTTTATCTGGAAAAGAAAGTCCAAGGCTTGTGGCCTGAGGCATAGACCAGTCTTCACGTCAATATTTTGGAGTTGAGAACGGTCTCCCTAGCATTCTAGGCTTTTCAGACTCTCTCCCCGTAGGCGTGATCTTACATAAGACAACATGACAGTTGTCTGGTACATCAACAAACAGGGAGGTACCAGAATTTATCCTCTGTGTCAAGAGGGCATGAGAATGTGGCAATGGCTAATATATTCTCACTGCTTTCTAACTGTAATGCATATCCTGGAGAAATCCAACATATTGGTGGACAAGTTGAGTAGATCCATCATGCTGCCTCACAAGTGGTCCCTCAACTTATCAGTAATAGAGCAGATTTTTAGACATTAGGGTCAACCTTGTAATCTTTTTGCCTCTCCCATAACACCAAATGCAGCAAGATTTTGCTGCATCTCCCATGAGATGGAGTCACTTTGGATGCTTTAACATATCCTTTACTCCCCGGGGCTTCTTTACGCATTTACCCTGACACCTCTGATTCCAAAGTTCTTACAGAAAGCATCAGCAATGGAGGTCACGGTCATCCTCATAGTACCTTACTGGCCTAGGCAGGTATGGTTTCCCTTCCTTTGGCCTCATCTAATTCACCCACCTTAGGTTTTAAGTTCATACTTAAATTTTCTTTCTCACTCATTGGGTCTGCATCACCCGAACATTAAATCTCTGAAGCTAACCGCATGGTTTCTGTAATTCCAGTTATAGTTTGACAGTCCAGGTTGTCATCCTCAGTTGTACACATTCTGCCTTTCTTCCAGAAGCCTTCCACTAGCAAGGTTTATAGAAGTAAACGGAAAATGTTTGCTGTTTGGGCTGTTGAGAAAAATATTGATCCTTTTTCTGCTCCCCTTCCACCTGTTTTGGACTTGCACATCTTTTTCAAAGTGGTGCCAATTATTCCACTGTTAAAGTTCAGTTAGCTGAAATTCCCTTATTTAACATAGAGGAGAATCCTACATTAACATCTTCCCTTAGATTTTCAAGGCCTTTCTACGAGGCACTTTTTTACTTTGACCTTCACTTAGAGATCCAGTTCCCTCCATGGGATGTTACTATTCTTTTACAGGCCTTGACTAGCCCTCCCTTTGAACTTGTTGCAAAACTGTAGCTTAACTTTTGTTCTAGTAGATGTTATTCCTGGTGGTGTTTACTTTTGCCAAGAGAATTTCGGAGCTGCATTCATTATCTTCAAAGTCTGCATACTTCATTTTTCATAAGGACAATTATCTCTCAACAATAAAATAATCTACATCCTTTTCTTCCAGAGTTCCATGTGATGACATGCTACAGATACCTGGTCCAAGGTTCATACCTTCATCTCCCAGTACAAATTGAATATACAGTCTAGATCTATGGCTTCTTTTGGTTCAGTTTTGCTCCAGAATAGCCTTCCATGAAATTTCCCAAGTACAAAACTATCTGGGGATACTGTCCCATCTGTTGAGGATTGGACAGAAAATACAGCATCCAGTATGAAAGTTATGGTCACACCATAACAATAGATTTATGTTGTCTGTTTCTATCATTTTCTCAACTTCCTTCCCTCTTCTTATTTTGTTTTGGTGGCAATAGAGTCCATTAACGATTAATCACATTTGGAGATGTACCTGACTTACCTAGCTCTGGCTTCCAAAGGCGTTGTCTTTTGTCTTTTTCTGCCTCTTTTTCCTCATACAGATTACCACTGTTTAACTCATCCTCTCCTTTAAGATAGTTTACACACACACACACACACACACACACACACACATATATATATATATATATATATATATATACACACACATACACACACACATACATTTACATATATTTTATATATATGTATATATATATATATATATATATATATGTATGTATATATATAAATATTTATATTTATTTTATAATTTACATTGTCTTTTCCTTGGATGGGCAAACTCCTTCTGAGGTAGCTCATTTTTTCCACAGGGATTATGAGTTGGGGAAGAGTCTGAGCACTAAATCCAAAGACTGGAAGTGGCTGTTGCCAGATTTGAGGTTGGATCCAAGACCTATTCTTTGAGGAAAGAACAGAATCAAACAAAACAAATTTATCAATCTGATGTCTGTTCAGTCTTCAAACCTGTGGGCTCGGTTCCAAGCTCTAAACTGACTCTGCCATCAGCAAGCTTAGGATTCCAAGCTAGAGCTCCTCCCACCCTACCCATACTGCCTAACTTCTCTCAGATCTCATTTGCTGTGCACAGTGAAGCATTGTGATCATGTTAGAGCTCCTCCTGGGCGTTTCTAATGTGTGTTTAGTGAGCCTTAAGTGGTTTTTTGAACTTTTTTTTCTGTGCTCCTACCCATCTCTTTCTTTATGCATGTTTTAAAAAACGCTTTTTGTAATTTAGTGTAGTGTTTGTGCATGTTCGTCGCATTCTACATCTCTCTTCCATTCTTTGCTATTTTGTCAAAGAAATCTGACAAACATATTGCATATTGGGTTTAAAAATGCACTTCCTGTGGGCACAAAATCCCTCTATTTGCTGCCCACAGGGAGTGTGTTTACTCTTTGGGTCCTGCCCACCTTCAAGTGGCTTGTTCTATTTACAAGGCCTTTCCTCCTTGGGCCCTTGCAGAAAGAATAAATAAGCTTGTTCTCAGGGGTCCTATTCCCCCTCCTTCTCCTGCCGTTGCATCTGTCTTAGAGTCTCAAAACCCTCCATAAAGTTTAAGGAGACCAAAAACCATAAGAAACTGTCCCTGGACCCCTCCGTGTCTGCTGAGTTGGCGCCTCCAAAGAAGGTACCGAGACATTTGAAGCAGGGTTCCCCCATCTCCAATACTGGTATCTTCTTCTTTGACCCATGCCCCAGTTCCCTGTTTGAGGCCAGAGCTTGTGGTGCTGAGCTTGTTTGAGAGTTGCTTCCCCAAGGCATCATTCCAGACTCTCCTCTGTGTCCTCATCTATCAGATCATCTTGAAACTTTTCTGAGAACAAGGTGGACAGATTGATGAGGAAGGTTCTCCATACACAGATCCAGGTGGGGGTCCTTCCAGCTCTGTCTCCTGTGGGATCTGCGAGCAGAGCTTCTCACTGTAGGATTGTTTCTGTTTCTCCGATCCAGCCTACTGATTTGGATCTCTCTTTTAAGAGGCTGACTGCTTCCTTGACTCGCTTGGTTCCGACTGCAAGTGCTACTGATGTCCGGGGATGGTCTGTTCCTGATCCCCCGGGACAGGAGAAGGTTCCTTTGGACTCTGGTAGTCTTTCAGTTTCGGATTCACCCCTTCTCCTCCTGAGCTGTGTGTTGGAGACCTCTGTTCTGCCACCGGGGCAGCCGGCTTCTCAGGGCTTTCAGACCCTTCCACTTAGGGAAGCCCAGCCTTTTTCTGACACCTTCCCAGAGCTCCCCACTGAGGAGGTTTCCCCAGAAGAAAAGGTGCAAAGGGAGGCACCTAGATTCTCCAGAGGAATCTGTCATGACAGACGCTGACTTTGATGAAGGGGAGGGGTCTCCTAAATCTCCACCCGACATCTCCCTTGTAAACATTTTAGAGTTTCTTCACCAGAGAGGTGGTTGGTTGGCCCCAAACCCCCCCCCCACCCTGGATGAGTCAGTGTTCTTGAAGGCCTGTGGGGCCAGCCCATCTACATCCTAGGTGTCCCCTGCTGCTGACCCCCTCGTGGACCTGGTATCTGCAAGGGCAATGAATGGACCAGGCGCTGCAGAGCCTATCCCTAAAAAAGCAGATAAGATCCTGAGTGCCCCCAAAAATAGACCTCACTGGATGAAGGGCATTCCAGCAGATGCTATGGTGGTGACGGCAGTCACCAAGGAAGAGCTTTCCCAGGAAAGCTCTACTGTCCGTCCCCCTAACAGGGAGTTTAGGGCTATGGACAGACTTGGAAAAAGGTCTATATATCTTCCACCTTTGCCGTTAGAAAGTTGAATTACCTTTACCACTTTACGAGGCTACAGAGGGACTTAAGAAACTCCCTAGCTCCAGGCCTAAGTCCATGACGCCAGAGGAACAGACTTCCTTTATCTCCCGTATGGCCGGTCTGCAGTCCATTTCCAACATGTCCATGAAGCTGATCTGTCATGCAGTTGAGGGCACATGTAGGGCGGCCAGTTCCGGCAATGCCTTTCGGCGTCATACCTGGATGCGGCTGTGAGATTTTCTGGAACCCTTTAAGGCATCTTTTGTCAATGTCTCCTTTGACTGTTCCTCCCTCTTTGGACAGACTGTTCATGATGCACTCTTCCGCAATGAGAAAGACAGACAGACCCTGTCTGCCATCAGAATCGTTTCTCTTCCCTGCAAAGGTCCTTCTCCAGGTCTGAGGGCAACTCCCTCTTTTTGGACCACCCCTCCCATTAGGGAATGTATTAACAAGTGCCCTGTCACCTTGGATGGGAATACCCTTCCCTTTCCTGCCAATCTTGTCATTCACCCAAGCCACTAATCAAACCGGGTTGGCTGGGATGTAGTCAGGGCTTTTGAAATTTTGAAAAAATCCAGCACTGCATTAATTACTTTTCACTGTATCAGTCCCTATTTTTGTGTTTTCCTTATAAATAAATCTTCTCTGAAAATGGAAAAGCATCTATCCACACTAAACCTTTCCCTGCAAGTGCCATATTTCAAAATGTTTGCGCTCCAAAAACTCTTGCCCCATGCTGACCCCAAATGCCTGGCTAGTCACCCTGGACCTAAAGGATGCCTACCTCCATAGCCCTGTAAGGGAGTCAGGCAGAAGGTTCCTTCACTTCAAGACAGGCTGACAACACTTTCAGTTCTCTGTTCTGCCCTTTGGCTTATCTGCTGCTCCCAGGGTTTTCACCAAATGCCTGGCCCCTGTCATTGCCTTCTGCAGGCAGAAAAATATTCAAATTTACCCCTGTCAGGATGACTGTCTTGTCCAGGCAGACCGCAAGGAAAAACTCCTTCCTGCAAGACCTCAACTTTGTCCAAACACTCTTAACCTCTCTGGGATTTACCATCAACAAGGAAAAATCCCATTTCCAGCCCACCAGACAGATCACTTTCTTGGGAGTTCTCCTGGACACTTCCACCCAAAGAGCCTTCTTCCCTCCAGAAAAAATAGATGTTCATCGTGTTGCCCTGCTGCAGTCATCACACTTGGGTTATCCTGCCGTCAGGCGGTCCCGCAGTCGGCCCGAATTCCAAAGTCTTGGTCCGGCGTCAGTTGCTGTCGCTTCTTCCCTGACGTCAGTGTGCCAGGGGTATATAAGAGGCATCCGACGCCATTTTCTTCAGTCTTTCTTGCCGCACGGTGCCCGAAGCAGAAGCAGTTTGCAAGTGCCGGTCGGCTGACACCTGAGATTTTCGATTTGAATTTCAGTCCGAAGTCTTCAATAAAGCTAAGTACCCCGTTGGGGAACATTTTCCTGCTCAGTCCGATGTCAGAAAAGTTAACAATTGCATTTCTTGTGGGAAGCAAATACCTCATAAGGACTTCCATTCCTGTTGTATTCCTTGCCTAGGCCCAGACCACAACATCACAGGTTGTCGGTTTTGTGCTAGGCTTAATAAACGAACTATCAAACGCCGTTTTGACTTTGCACGGCATTACTTTGGTAGGAAATTTAATTATATTATGCCATCGGAGCAGCCGACGACCGCTATACATAAAAAAACGCAAGGATAAGGGCAGGCAGCCTAGGAACAAGCCAGACTCCGAGGCCTCAGCTGGGCCTGTCGCTGGTTCTCCGGTTTTCAGAGAGGCGCCTACGCAGCCCCTGACGACCGCAGAACTGGAACCCCAGACAGCTGCGGATTCCCAAGCAGAGCCTACTAGGCCGACGCAGCCATCTTCCGACACCGGAGCAGAAGTAGACCCCGGTGCAGTGGAAACACCTTCAGTTGCAGAAGGTGTCTTCAGACCGACTACACTCACCATTAAATCTTATGCTAAGCTTAAAACTCCTTTAAAACCTAAGAAAACTGTACATCAGTCTACAGCTCAAGGCCCCATGCCTAAGAAACAGATGCTTAAGATGGCTGAAGATTTGATTACCCTAATCAGGGGTCCCCATCCTCCTCCTGATGAAAGACGTAGACTAGAGGAGGATTATGCATCCTCTGATCAGGTTTCACTCTCCTCAGGTTCTTCTGAGGAACAGGATTACACTTTTCCACCTTATGAAGACTCTGATGCTGAAGACTCTATTCCCTCAGCATCTCCCCCTGAAGACTACTCCTTTGGGGAAACTTTACATACCATGAGGGAACATTTCCACTGGGAAGGCCAGGACTACTCAGATTCTAAGAAAAGGCTCAGAGAGTTCCTTTTACTACCCCAGCACAGACCTCTTGCTATCCCTCCTGTTTTAGATATTGTAGATGATGTTTATTTGGAGTCTAGTTTAAATCCAGACTCTCTACCTCCTGCTCCAGCCAAACCAGACAGATACTGCAGAGTACCTGACTCACACAAATTCCTTCATAAAAGCCCTGTAGCTGACCCAGAAACAATTTCCCAGGGTCCTAAGGGAGCTAAAGCTTCTATGGCTAAAAATCCTGTGCCCTCTGAAAGGGATTCCAGAGCCCTAGATAGATGGGGGAAAGAAAATATACACCTCAGCAACTCTGGCTATGAGAGCATTAAATTGTCAGTTTCACATGTTGAAATACCAGCAATTCCTAATCTCTCAGTTAAAACAAAAAATGAGCACACATTCTGAACAGTCTGAATTCAAGGAAATGCAGGATCTGTTGCATGCAGCTGAACAGGTGGGCAAACATACTTTACAATGCGGATTTGATTCATTGGAAGCTTCCTGTAGAGCAGCTGTTACTGGCTCTGTCATACGTAGACATGCTTGGTTAAAAGAACAAACCCTTCCTGATCATGTTAAAGCAAAATTATTGGATGCACCTTTACAGCAGGATGTATTATTTGATGTCAAAGCAGAAGAGGTTTTAAAGAAAATGGAGGATAAGGCAAAATCTATGCAAACGGTCAAGGATTTTTTGCAGGTTCAACCCCCTCGTTTCAGCAGAAATTGGCCAACAAAAAACTGGTCCTTTCCAGCTTCTGACAGATCACAGAGGGGCAAATACAGACGCCCAGGGGGCAGAGGTCAGTCACAAGGCCCTTACAAACCTCATCAATAGGGTACTGCTACCCAGAAAGGAGGAGAAGACAGGCCCCAAGCCAGCAGAAGACAAACACAATGACTCAATCCTCAAACTACTAAAGCAAATCTCTCCTGGCAACTCCCTTGGGAGGAAAATTAGCATTTTTGCAGACAACTGGCACATCATCACAAAAGACAAATGGGTGCTAAACATTGTCTCTCAAGGATACAGATTCCACTTTCATACCTTACTAAGGATCAAAGGAATGCCAAACCTGCCACCAAATCAATGTGCAGAGGCACAAAAACAAATTACAGCTCTCATGGACATGAGAGCCATTCAACAGGTACCTACACAGGAGCAAGGACAAGGATTTTACTCAAGACTCTTCCTAGTCGCAAGAAAGGACAAAGCATGGAGACCCATTCTGGATCTTTCAATTCTGAACACCTATCTGCAAGTACCAAAATTCAAGATGCTAACACTACAGCAGCTTCTTCCCATGCTGGGCAAGAATGCTTGGCTATTTACTGTGGACCTCAAGGAGGCATACCTGCATGTCCCTATCAGACAAAATTGCAGAAGATACCTCTGCTTCATTGCAGGTTCAACGCATTATCAATTCTCTGCACTACCCTTTAGCTTATCTACTGCGCCCAGGGTCTTCACAAAATGCCTGGCACCAGTAATTGCATACTGCAGACAAAGAGGAATTCAAATATACCCATATCTGGACGACTGCTTTATTCAAGCAGAAAGCAAGGACATTCTTTTAAAGCATCTGACATTTGTCAAACACCTTCTAAGTTGCCTAGGGTACACAGTAAAAGAAAAGAAATCAAAACTATTGCCCTCACAAAACATAATATTCCTGGGTGCCAGCTTGAATACAACGGCCCAGATGGCTTATCTCACGCCAGACAAGCAACGACAGCTGATTCGATATTTCAAAATAATGGCAACAAAGACCCAACTCCCTGCAAGAAAAATTCTGCAGGCCTTGGGATTCATGGCATCTTGCATACTACTAATACCATTTGCAAAACTGCATATGAGGAAATTACAATGGTACCTGAAAAGTGTATGGACTCAGCACAGCCACAGCTTGGAAACAATGATACCACTCATTCCCTGCCTTCAACAGGAGTTTCTATGGTGGGCACAGGCATGTCACCTCAACAAGGGTTAGCCTTTCACCTTACCCACAGCCAGGCAAACTATGAAAGCAGATGCATCGGACTATGCCTGGGGAGCACACATGGCAGGACAGTGCATTCAGGGCAAGTGGACTACAGATCAGAGGCATCTGCATATCAATCAAAAAGAAATTCTAGCAGTACAGAATGCCCTAACAGCTTTCAAGGACCTTCTACACCCAGGACAACTAATAATAAAGACGGACAATACCACAGTAATGTGGTACATAAACAAACAAGGGGGCACACATTCCTACCCTCTATGCAGGCAAGCAATGACCTTGTGGAACACTGCACTGTCTTACCAGGTTCAATTACAAGCACAATTCCTGCCAGGAAAGAAAAACACATTGGCAGACGACCTAAGCAGAAACATCATGGATCCACACTAATGGAAACTAGATCCACAAGTATTTGCAATGATAGCTCAAAAATGGGGACGCCCAGACATAGATCTGTTTGCAAGCCCCCACAACCACCAACTACAAAAATTTTGCACAAGGACCTTCCATCCACTAGCTTGGAAAGTGGACGCCCTCTCATTCAGTTGGAAAACATTAACAGTGTATGCCTTCCCTCCACTGCCTCTTCTAGCAAAAGTACTGCTGAAAGTCAGATTAGAGAGGCCTCAAATGATACTCATTGCACCAGACTGGCCATGCCAGCATTGGTATCCAATTTTAGGGAACATGGCCCACGGCCCACCATGGATTTTGCCACAGATTCCTCACCTGCTCACCCAGCGAGACAATCAGATTCTACACAGCCAGCTCAAGACTTTAAACCTGGCTGCATGGCAAATTACCTAAACAACCAGCCAACACCTTTATCCAAAGCTGTTATGGATGTCATTCTGGAGGCCAGGAGGCCCAGCACCAGGAAAACCTATTCAGACAAATGGAAAAGATTTTGCACCTGGAACCAGGCTAAAGGCCAAAATCCCCTTGATCCAAACCTCCCTGAGATTCTACAATATTTAACTGAGATGTTGCACAAAGGACTTTCCTTTTCATCTATTAAGATCCACGCCTCAGCAATTTCAGCTCATTACAACACGGATCCACCTTTATTCTCACATCCACTCCTAAGACAGTACCTCAGAGGGGCTAAGAACATAAGACTGCCAAGGAGAGCACCGACACCTACTTGGGATCTCAACTTTGTTCTGGAAAAGCTTACACTGCTGCCCTTTGAACCAGCTTTTTCAGCTGATTTAAAATTTCTTTCATGGAAAACTGCCCTACTACTAGCAATAACCTCAGCTAGAAGAGTCTCAGAGCTACAGGCACTAATGGCAGTGGAACCTTTCCTCATTTTTCATCAAGACAGAGTCTCTCTACGAACTAACCCTTCCTTTATGCCAAAGGTGGTATCCAGTGTGGCCCTAAACCAAACCATTCACTTGCTCACCTTTTTCCCAAATCCCCAGAACAAAGGAGAAAGACTCCTGCACTCTTTGGACATTCACAGGCAATTACGTTACTACTTGGATAAAACTAAGGCTTTCAGAAAAACTGACCAGCTCTTTGTAGCCTATGCTACAGGATCACAAGGAAAAGCTATCTCAAAACAGAGCATTTCTAAATGGATAGGGCATTGAATAGGTTTCTGCTACACACATGGGAAACCGGTACCTGCTAACATTAGGTCCCACTCCACCAGGGCTACAGCTACATCAGCAGCCTTTTTCAGGGGAGTGCCAACCAAGGATATTCTGGAAGCTGCAACTTGGAGTTCAGTGCACACCTTCACCAAACACTATCACTTACCTCTATACTCTGACTAGAGCTGGTTTTGCCACTGCAGTTTTGCAGGGCCTACTAGCTTCTTCTAACCCTGGTTGACTCCACCTCCCATCCTTAGCTTTGGGATTCAACCCAAGTGTGATGACTGCAGCAGGGTAACACGATGAACATAGTACGGTTTTGTACCTACCATAAATGTAGATGTTCGAGTTTTCACCCTGCTGCAGTCCAGGTTACCCTCCCTCCATCCCCTCTGAACTAGCTGAACTTATCTCTACCACTCTATCCTATACTACCTCTGTGGTGTATTTGCTTGTGCCTAAGGGTATTGTTTTATTTTTATCTAGCTATATGTATATATATTTATATTTTGCCTACCTATTGGGGGCACCTGACATCCGGGGCAAGAAAAACTGAAGAAAATGGCGTTGGATGCATCTTATATACCCCTGGCGTACTGACGTTAGGGAAGAAGCGACAGCAACCAACGCCGGACCAAGACTTTGGAATTCGGGCCGACTGCGGGACCACCTGACGGCAGGATAAGCCAAGTGTGATGACTGCAGCAGGGTGAACACTCGAACATCTACATTTATGGTAGGTACAAAACTGTACTTTTCCTGCCCCAATATTTCTCTCAGTTGGCTTACAGAGCACACCTCACAGCAAGGAAGTTCCTTCAAGCCCTCGGGTACATAGCATCCTGTATCCTGTTGGTGCCCTTGGCCAGACTACACATGAGAAAAACTGCAATGGTACCTAAAAAAAACCTATGGTGCCAGCAGTCTGTCTCTGGAGCTACAACTGCCTCTGATTCACTGCTTAAGAGAGGAACTCCTGTGGTGGACAGATGTCTGCACCCTAAACAAGGGCCTGCCATTTCTAATTCTTCCCCATGGCCAGACCATCACCACAGATGCCTCAGACAAATCCTGGGGGGGGGGGCACATTTAGGAGACATGTGCGCACCCAAGGCACTTGGGACCTAGACCTACACATCAACCTAAATAAAATGATGGCAGTACTCAGAGCTGTTAAGCCTGCAAGAACCACCTGAAACCAGGGGTGCTTTTCATCAAAACAGACAGTACCACAGTCATGTGGTACATCAACAAGCGGGGGGGTTTGACACTCCTCCCCACTTTGTCATCTTGCCATGCTTCTCTGGCAGACTGCTTCGATGATGAGCCTTCATCTGATAACCTAGTATACCCCGGGGGCACACAATACCCTAGCAGACCACCTCAGCAGAAATGATCTGGACCCCCATGAATGGCAGCTTTGGAGGGAGACCTTCCTCTGCATCACCCAAACTTGGGGGACCCCAGAGGTAGACCTCTTTGCATCTGTAGAGAACAGACAGACCAGTTCTGTACCAGCCTGGAAAGTGGATGCTCTCTCCTTCCACCAGGGCAACCTGTTTGTCTACCCCCCCCACCAATGATCCCAAGGGTGCTGCTAAAGATCAGGGAGGAAGGGCCAAGAGCTATACTAATTGCTCCAAATTAGCCCAGGCAACATTGTTACCCCTTGCTACTCAGCCTGACCAAGGAACTGCCCAGGAGCCTGCCTCTCACAGAAGGACTTCTAACCCAAGAAAAAGGGGCAGTACTGCATCCCAATATGCAAACTCTCAGCCTATCCACATGGCTTATACCCCAAAGGCGGATACCAACCCACTGCTGAGCAAGCAGGTCCTGGATATTATTAAGGAGGCCAGAAGGCCCACCACCAGGAAATCATACTTGGCAAAATGGAAAAGATTCAATGCCTGGTGCCAAACTAAGGGTACAAGCAGCTCACTTGCATTTCTCCCTCTGATTGTATACTAGGTGGATCTAGTGCAAAAAGGATTAACTTACTCTTCCATCAAAATTCATGCCTCGGCTATCTCTGCCCATTCCCATACAGAGCAACCTTTGTTCTCCCATTCCTTGCTAAAACAATTCCTTAGAGGGGTATCTTACATCAGACCACCTAGGAGGCCACCCACTCCTGCCTGGGACCTGAACTATGTCTTGGAAAAATTAACCTTACCTCCCTTTGAACTAGCTGCCTCAACAGAACTAAAACATCTCTCTTGGAAGACCACCTTCCTGCTGGTCATAACCTCAGCTAGGAGGGTTTCCAATCTGCAGGCGCTCATGGCCATTGAACCCTTCATTATCTTCCTTGCAGACTGGGTGTCTCTTAGAACTAACCCCTCTTTTATGCCTAAGGTGGTGTCTGACATAACACTGAATCAGACTATACATCTTCCCACCTTCTTTCCTAACCCTCAAAACAGGGGGGAAAGAATCCTTCATTCACTGGATGTGCACAGACAACTTGGATAATATCTGGCTAGAACGAAGTTTCTCAGAAAGACTGACCAGCTCCTGGTCAGCTTCGCCCTAGGGGCAGAGGGTAAACCTATTTCCAAGCAGACCATTTCATAGGTTGGTACTAGGCTATCGGCCCTAGGGCCTATACAAGCCTAGCCATAACATTTCCCTGGCTATTTCTTCTTGCAATATTTACTTCCCTGGACCCCTGTCTAGCAGGGCAACTGACGTGATCCCCATGGTGAATTTCCTATATCCCATCCAATCATCAAGGTTCCTTTTGAAGAGGGCCAAAGAGGCGCTCTGCTTGACATGTATGGGCAGTCTGTTCCAGAGTCTGGGGAGTCTCTGGGTCAGGATCCTATCCCTTCAGCATGTTTTGTTTATTGTGATGACAAGGTTTAGATCCCTGGAGCATGTGGCTTTGGGGGATTGGGATTTCTTAAGTGTAGCATGTCCAACAGCTCTGGCTTTGACTTGGCCTTGTATGTTAAACAGAGATCACCTCTGAGTAGTCGATATGCAACAGAGTATAGCTGGAGTTTTTTTAGGCAGTCAGCATAGGGCATCTGCTTTAGGCCTGTGATTTTTTTAGTGAGGTATTTCTGCAGCCTTTCCAGTTGATGCAGATGTTTTGAGAGGTACATACCAAACGGGGTGTTGTATTCTATAATGGGTCTAATGAGGGATGAGTACAGTGGGAGAATTACCTCCTTTTTTCTGAATGAAAAGCCCTTAGTGATGAGGTGTGCCACATAGAAGGATTTCCTGACTGTTGTGGTGATGTGGTTATCGAAGGTATGACCACTGTCCACCTGTGTTCCTAAGTCTCTTATCACACTTTTGGTGTTTAGTGTACTGCCACCTATGTGGTACTTCATGGGTACATGTTTTTTCCTAAAGGGGATAACTATATAATGTGAAGTTGTTAAATCTCGCTGTTTATTCTCACTGATGGGTTCGGAGCCGATCCTCGGCTCCAACACGGCCGATAGCACAGCTCAAGGTTTAGCAATAGCTCGAGACCAAGCCCCTTATCCCATGATGCACTACTGAAATTACCTCAGATCTAGTTTGCAGTGGCATGGATCTCTTGGTTTCCAGCGTTACTCGAGACTGTTTTCTACAAATTAGCAAGTTTTACAAATTTTTTTTCTGATATTCTTATAATTTTAGGTGTGTGTTAAAGTGTTATTTAGAGTGTTAACCCCTTCCATATAATATTAGTTGTTCTGGCCATTTTTTTTTTTTGTGTTAGTGGCCTCTTCAGCTAGTTTTGGCTTTGGCCTTTAGTGGATTAGAGTGCTGTTTTGTTAGTGATGTGTGTGTATGTATATATATATATATATATATATAATTTAATGTTGCCTCTTTTGGCATTGTTTTAAGTGTGTGTTAAACTTTTTCTATTTCTCGTTAGTTGTGGTAGAGTTGTGGATACAAACATTATGTCTGAAGGGAAAGAAAAACCTGCCAAGTCTGGCTTCAAGAAATGTCTACACTGTGGACAAAAGATGTCAGTCACTGATGGGCACGTTCAGTGTGTATATGTTTGGGAGCGGTACACCTGCATGAATCTTGCAGCATTTGCCATTCTTTTTCATGCAGGGTTTTGTTAGAAAGGAAGAGAAAACTGGTAGATCGAGGCTTGCTAAAGCACCCCTTTTCTGAAGCATTGAGTGACCAGGATGGTGCCAGCAAGTCCTCAAAGTCTTCAAAAACCTCAGCAGATTCTAAGGAATCTAAGAAGGTTAAAATTATGGAGGATTCAGGGCCATCGATTCCAGTGGCCTCGGAACCGAGTCCCTTCCTGTCAGAACCGGCTCACAGCCTTGGAGCCGGTCTCTGAGACTCCATCATTTATTTATTTATTTATTTATTTATTTTATTTTATTTTTATTTTTATTTCATTGCTTCAATCGACACCGTCTGTGCATTCATTGAAGTCTTCTGTCAGCCTCTCAAATCTGGATATGGACCAGTTGGTGCAGAAGCTCTTATGGGGCACCAGGCCTTGCCAAATTATTGTCAGTTCCGACACTTCTGTTGGAGCCGAAGACCATCACCCTGAACATGACTGCTTCTCCTCCGAGCCTTACCGGACCCTCGGAGCCGGAGGAGGCCGATCTGATGTTTGTTGATCCTGTGGAGCAGAGACCTGCTCTGGTATCTTCGGTTCCATCTGCTCGGACATCCTCGGCGCCGACCAGGGACTCTAGGAGCCAACACTCTTTCTGTCGGGTCCGGTGAGTATAGTTGTACCGACTTGTCGGTGCCGACTCTTCCTCTCGGGGCTTCGGCTCGGATGAGCTCAGTTCCTACCTCGGGCTTGGAGCCCATGGCTTCAGTGCGGGAGGATCAGACGATTCCTTTGGGTCCGTCTACTCCTTCTCATTGGAGCCGTGGTACTTTCAAAGCTGTGAGGAGAGTCATGTCTCCAAGGACATCTTCAGCATCAGGCCCGGCTTCCTCCTCCCCTCAAGCACCTGTGTCTGCTTCTGTTTTCATCGGCCAACCCAAGCGTAGAGACCCTGAGCCTCAGGTAGCCCCACAGGGTACCCCTTGCTCTTCTGAGACCTCTCCAGAGGCTCCCGCTGAAGAGGTTCCCAGGAAGAGGTTGTGTAAAAGGAGACACTTGGACTCCCCACAGGAGTCTTTGACATCTGATACTGACTTGGATGAGTCAGAAGGGTCCCCTCGATCCCCTCTGAGGATATCTCCTTTGCGGAGATACTAGAGATCCTTAGGCAGAGGGGTGATTGGCAGTCCAAAAGCCCTACCGAGGACGAGTCAGTGCTTCTGAAGGCTTTCGGGTCTCAGCCTTCCACCTCTTGGGTGTCTCCACCTTACAACAATCTCATGGATCTGATCTCCCATAGGGTGTGGGAGTCACCGGAGTCCATGGAACCTGTCCCTCGGAGGCCAGATAAGTTCATCTCCGCGCCCGTGGATAAACCTTTTTTGACTAAGGGAGTGCCTGTTGATGCCATGGTGGTGGCGGCGGCCACCAAGAAGGAAATGTCTGAAACTTCCTCATCTATCCATCCCCCTAACAGAGATTCTAGGATCATGGATAGATATGGGAAATGCATGTTTAGTTCAGTGACTTTTTCTCTTTGATCACTGAACTATCTAACCCACTTCACCAGACTCCAAAGAGATTTCCTGAAAGAGCTAGGAAATACTCTCCAGGGTACAGTAGCGGCAGGGGTTTCCGACAAAGTTACAAACCAGCTCGCTACTCTAAACTCAATTGTGAACTCATCCATCTGTCTCATAGCTTACGCAGCTGATGGGTCGAGTAGGGCCGCAAGGTCAGGCATTGCTTTGCATAGACATGCCTGGATGCATCTCTGTTCCTTCGCAGAGCCCTTCAAGTCTTCATTTATCAACACCCCATTTGATGGTTCATCCTTGTTTGGGCCCAAGGGCAAGAAAACTTTGACCAGGTGTGAGCAGGAAGGAAAGATTCTGTCTGCTGTCGGAGTCTGCTTTTCTACCCCTACTCGGCCTTATCCTAAAGGCCCTAAGTGTGGAAAGATGTGGTTCCGAAAAGCCCAAGGAGCCTTTCAGGACACACGTGATGATACCCCCTCTAGAGGCAGAGGAGGGGATTATAAAGGAAGATGCCACCCATACAGCAGAGGGGGTCCGCAACAGCAGGGTGACAAGAGGTCAATTCTCTGGTCAGCCCTACCAGCGCCCCTGAAAGGAGGCCCGACTGTCCTGCTCTGGAGGCGGTCGGGGGTCGCTTGTCTTTATACCAAGAAGCCTGGCTAGACATAACATCCAATACCTGCGTACAAAGCATCATCTCTAGAGGGTATTTCATACCATTCGCCCCCCCCCCTCCATTCCTGTCAAGAGAATCCCGGACGTTCCACCCAGTTTCAGGGAACAAGCAACTATAGAGGTCCACAAGTTGCTAAAAAAGTAATCCAGCCAGTCCCAGCAGACCAAACAGGATTTGGAACTTACTCAAGATTCTTTTTGGTTCCAAAGAAAACAGTGGAATGGAGAACTATCTTGGACCTCAGCAGACTCAACCAATTTGTGAAGAAAGAGAAGTTCCGAATGGTCACGCTTCAGTCATACTTTCCTTTTTAGGGAAAGGCAATTGGATGTGCTCCATCGATCTCAAGGAAGCTTACTACCACATAAAAATGGACAGACACTCCAGAGATCACCTGCATTTCCGGCTGGGAGCTAATCACTATCAGTTTTGAGCCCTGCCCTTTGTTCTCACTACAGCCCCCAGAGTGTTCACCAAATGCATGGCAGTGGTCACGGCTCACCTGAGGCGTTTAGGATTCCAGGTGTTTCCATACCTAGACAATTGGCTTCTTACCTCCACCACCAGGCATCAACTGATTCAGGCAGCTGAATCCACTCTGACATTTTGCAGCCAATTAGGCATTACTGTCAACTTCAAAAAGTCTGCCTTGTCGCCATCGCAGCATATCGTCTTTATAGGAACAGAGTTAGATACCTCAACCACCACTCTACATCTTCCAGCCGAAAGGGTCTAACTGCTTTGCCAGCACATCTCCTCATTGGTTTCAAAGAACAGAGCTCCAGCCGCAGAGGTCTTGAAAGTATTAGGTTTGATGGCGGCAGCAATAGTAGCCATTCCTCTCGCAAGGCTGCATATGCAAATTCTTCAATGGCTTCTATTCACCCAATGGTCTTACCAGGAATTGCCAATGGACCATATCATCCTCATCACAAACTCATGCAAGAGGGACCTTCGGTGGTGGTTGACGTCTCCATGTCACAATGGGACGACCTTTTGTGCTCCTCCACCCCCCCAGTAGCCACTGTGACCACAGACGCTTTCCTGATAGGGTGGGGGGGTCATTTTCAGGGAAAGACGGCCCAAGGGACATGGACGGATCAAGAGTCACATCTGCATATCAATGTTCTAGAGATGAGAGCAGTATTTTGAGGACTCTCTTCCTCTAGGGAAGATTGCATTTCAGACAGACATGTCAGTGGTCTGGTACTTGAACAAACAGGGCGAAACCAAGTCTTACCCCCTTTGTCGAGAAGCCCTCAGAGTATGGCAGTGGGCTGTGTCATCCCAGCGTTTTCTGTTAGTAATGCACATCCCGGGGAAATCCAACATGATAGCGGACAAGCTGAGCAGGGCAATTTTGGTGCCTCATGAGTGGTCTCTCAAACAAGACATTGCAGACAGGATTTTCCACAAATGGGGCCAGCCTTGCTGTGACCTTTTTGCCAGTCATATCAATACCAAGTGCAGAAGCTACTTTGCCCTGATACCACCTCCGGGACATCCCTCGAGAGATGCACTCATACACGATTGGCCTGCGGGTCTCCTATATGCATTTTATCTAATCCCATTGATACCCAGATTTTTACAGAAAGCGAAGTTGCTGGGAAGGACCGTCATTCTTATAGCCCACCATTGGCCTTGACAGATTTGGTTTCCCTTTCTTCACCATCACCTGCTGGAGGATCCATGGATCATGGACCCAGTTCCAGATTTGCTGACACACCCACCAGGGGACCTTCATCCTTCAGTCACTGAAGCTAACTGCTTGGCTGATCCAGTACCCCACATAGCCAGGCTTTATTTCCTGTCGTACGACACAAGATAAATTCTATTGTCTTCCCATAAGCCTTCCACTAGAAAATATCTCAGTAAGTGGAAGAGGTTCTCCATTTGGGCCGGCAAAAAAAAAAATTGATCCTTTTCAAGCTCCTTTGTTGTTCATTCTAGATTTTTTTACTATGATTTTTAAGGAGGGAGCAGCAGCTGCTACAGTTCGGGTTCAGTTAGCTGCTATATCCAATTTCCATCTTGGAATTGATGGTTTAAATATTATGGCCCATAAGTTATCTAAGGCTTTTCTCAAAGGTACTTTTCACATGAGGCCCCCATTGAAGTCTCCTTATTCTCTTTTGAGTTTGAATTTTATGCTGTCTCAAATAATTCTTTCCCCCTTTGAACCAGCATCATCTTGTGATCTCAAATTTCTGTCCTGGAAAACTATTTTTTTAGTGGCCATTACATCTGCCCGCAGAGTGTCAGAACTTCAAGCATTATCTATCAAACCTCCTTATATGATTTTCCATGCTGATAGAGTATCTCTCAGAACAACCCCCTCCTTTTCGCCTAAAGTCTGTTCTGAGTCTAATATCAATCAGTTCATTGAGTTGTCAGTCTTTTTTCCCAACCATTCCAACAAATTAGAATGCATGCTGCACAAACTTGATGTGCACAGACAGCTCAAATTTTATCTTGATAGAACTAAGGATATTAGGAAATCAGATCAACTTTTTGCATCCTTTTCAGAGGCCAGAAAAGGTAGACCAGTCGCTAAAACAACCCTTTCAAAATGGTCACCGGATTGTATCTCATTTGTTCATGCAACTGCTAACATACCCTTGCCACACAAAGTAAAGGCTCATTCAACCAGAGCCGTTTCTATGTCTTCTGCTTTTCAAGCCAAATTGCCCCTTGATAACATTTGCGCTGCAGCCACTTGGTCTAAGCCTCATACTTTTATCACTCATTACAAAGTGGATAAGGCCTCCAGGGACAGGGCTTCTTTTGGTTCTACGGTCCTGAAAAATGTACTCTCCTGAGCCACCCAGGATTGCAGGTGCTAGGGACGCTACCCATCAGTGAGAATAAACAGCGAGATTTAACAACTTCACATAAAGAAGTTATGTACTTACCATAACGTTCCATGTGAGTTGTTTATCTTGCCTTTATTCTCACGTCCCTCCCTCCATCCCCCACCTGGCTGACATTTGACTCAGACGCTGGCATCATCCTGGTTGTTCAATTCTTATTATTCTTTTTTCCTTTTTGGGAGAGTGGACATCTTCCAGCGATATAGTACACGCAGCAAACAAGATCTGAGGTAGTTCTAGCAATGCATCATGGGATAAGGGGCTTGGTCTTGAGCTATTGCTAAACCTTGAGCTGTGCTATCGGCCGTGTCAGAGCCGAGGATCGGCTCCGAACCCATCAGTGAGAATAAAGGCAAGGTAAACAACTCACATGGAATGTTATGGTAAGTACATAACTTCTTTTTTCTTGGCATTGAGCTTGAGCCCATGGCTCTGGCACCAAGCATCTGTTTCTGTAAGGCCCTTTTGTGGAATATCCACATCATTTGGGGATTCAATAATGGCTCCCAATTTGCAGTCATCTGCAAACTTGTTAGCCAGAGTCCCTTAGTGTTGGCCTGTACTTCAGAGAAATAGATGCCAAACAAGAGCGGTCCAAGGACTGAACCCTGAGGTACTCCACTTGTCTAGAGCTGGATTTGGAGTTGTCTACTTTTACAGCGTGGGTTCTGTCAGTAAGCCAGTTGGCAACCCATCGAGTGACGTAGGGATTAATGCCCAGCTTAGTAAGTTTATCTATGATTCCAGAGTGGGGGATGGTGTTGAAGGCCTTGACGAGGTCCAGATAGGCTGTGAGGACCGCCTTAGCCTTGTCCACAGCTCTGGAGACTGATTCAAAGAAGTCAGTCTGGTTCAGGAGACGAGATTGGCCCTTCACGAACCCAAACTGGGCGGGGTGCAGTGTTTGAAGGTTGCTAATGTCTTTGTTTATAAGTTTCATGATAATACGTTCCATGGCATTGCAGATCAGGCTCATCAGACTGATGGGGCGATAGTTCCCAGGATCCAAGGTGGATCCCCCTTGTGGAGTGGGATAAATGTAGCTGTGCACCACTCAGTGGGCACAAAGCCTGAGGTGAGGCTATGACTAAACATGACAGTTAGGTGAGGTGCTAGTTCATTATGTAGTACACAGCCTGGGATGTCGTCTGGTCCCATGGATGCTGTATTCTTAGCTTTGGAGAGTGCAGTTTTTACCCTGTGTGGCCGTTATTACCGGACTTTGACAATCTTTCGGTCTTGAGATGGGTCCTTTAGGGGGTGAGAAGGGGGTGAAGTTGACACTGAATCGATCTGCCAGGATATTGGCAATATCCGTGGGATCAGTATATTTAATGTCATTCTGTTGTAGCTCAGAGCAGGTCTGAGCATTGCTGTTTAGATTCTTGACATAGGTATAGAATGCCTTATGGTTTGGAATCTTTGGCAGTTTTATTTTTGTAACTAGCTTTGGAGGATTTTATGAGGGATCTCAGCTTCTTACTGAGGCTGGTAAGGGAGTTTTTTGCATTTTGGGTTTTCCTCTTTTCTGCAACAGTTTCTTCCTTTTGTTGTAAAGTTTATTTATGGCAGGGGACCACCAGATTGGCTTCCTTTTTTTGAAGGAGAGTGTTCATGCACGAGTGGATGTGCTCGTACAGTGCCTTAGTGTAAGATTCAGCAGTCAAACTTTCAGTTCCTGTCTGCATGGGTGTCATGAAGTTTGTCATTTCTGACTTGAGTAGCATGAAATTGGCTTTGGAGAAGTTTTTTTATGGAGGTTTCCTTACTAGGGGATGGGGGAGGGATGTGGATGTCAAGGGTGATTAGCTTATGGTCAGACCTGACCAACGAAGGGGTGACCATACGTGTGGAGCATCGATTTCCCATGTTGGTAATGACCAGGTCTAGGATATTGGAGCCACTGGTGGGACTATGGATTAGTTGATCCAGGGCATTGGAATTTAGGAATTCCAAGAACCGTTGGACAAAGGTGTTGATACACGAGTAGTTTTCCCAGTTAATGGCAGGGTAGTTGAAATCACCTAGTATTAGGGTGTTTGGTTGTATCTTAATATTTGCTAGTATGTTTAGAAAGGTGTAGTGAGAATCTTGGGGCATGGTATGAGATCTGTAGCAAGCTACAATTTGGATTGCAGTCTTACCTAGTGTTAGTTGCACCTGGAGAATTTCAGACTCATTGTGTTGGGCAACTAGCCTGGTGGTGTGAATTTCCTTGGTGAATATGGACACTCCTCCACCTTTAGTGTTTCGGTCCTGGTTTGGTGGCCGAAAAGTGTGATAAGAGTTGTAGCCTGGTATTGCAGGGGTGCTGTCTGGAGCCTTGAACCAGGTCTCAGTTACTCCATAGATATCGATGTTCTCCATTTTTAGGAGTGCCTCAAGAGAGTGCATTTTGAGGTTTAGACTTCTAGCATTGAGTAGCATTACCTTCAGATTTTGCATGCTTGTACCTGTTACGGTGGTGGTTTTGTCCTTTGAACTTTGCGTAAAAAAGGAACTATAGGGGTGGCAAGAGCCTTAGCCAGTAACCTGAATCCCAGGGGCGACAGGTGCAGACTATCTCTGGCAAAGCATTGTGGTCTGTCTATCATGTCGTCCCAGGCAGACAGATACTGGATCCCCTTTGAATGACACCAGAAGCTTAGCCAACTGTATCCAATTCTGCTACCTCTTCCATGGAAGAATTCCTCCCAAGCTTGTCCAAAGCCATTCCACTAGGGCAGCATCTACTTTCTCTGCCTTCCTCAGTGGAGGGTCCCTACTAAGGACATCCTAGAAGCTGCCACTTGGACTTTGTCTACACCTTCACCAAATACTACCAATTGCCTCTTTTCTCCAAAACCCGGGCAGGCTTTGCCTCTGCAGTCCTGCAGGGCATGCTAGGTCCTACTAAGAGCAGTGCAAGCCTGTTCTTCTATTCCTTCTCTTCTCCCATCTATCCTACCTTCAGCTTTGGGAATCTTTCCACAAGTTATGACTTCAACAGTGAAACACAAAGAACATAGTACAGTTGTGTACACTTAACATAAATGTAGATGTTTGTGTATTCACTGTTGCAGTCCTGTTTTCCCTCCCTCCTTCCCCCTCTGTTTCTCTCTGTTTCCCTCACACCTATCTGTGCTATGGGCATCCCCCAGGTTGGCCTTCCTCAGGCCTTCTGGACAGGGCTGCTATAGATTGGGGCAAGAAAAACTGATGTAATGGCGTCGGCTGCCATGCTTTATACCACTGATGACCTGACGTCAGTCCCTGGCGAACTGCAGCCAACATGGGAGGGACAATCTTTATTCTGGTATTCTGGCCGGCCGAGGGCTACCCAGCAGGGATAACCCACAAGTGATGACTGCAACAGTGAATACACTTGGACATCTACATTTATGGTAAGTGTACACAACTGTACTTTCTTGCTAGACTTGAGACTTCATCTGAAGCATAGGAATTTACATTTCCTGTTTGGTAGGGGTAGTTTAGTAAAGTGACAGATGGCTGATTTAATGCCTATTTTGAAATTATGGCTAAAACCTCATCTAAATGATACAAGTAAAGTTGTGAAATGTCTGTAGATAAATGTAAAAAAGAACTCCCTATCAAGTAATTGTTTATTTTGATAGAACATATGTTTTTAATGGAAATAGTAAATCCAGGCAGGCTTGCATGCACCAAAGGCTTTTATAGTAGCTTACAGTAAGCCTTTATCTAAGTATATATCATTGCTTGTAAGATTATATTACCAACTAAATTGGTCTGTTTCAAATACCCTAGAAAAGGGCACATAGCAAAATACTGCACAAGTGATAACATAATCTTACCTGTAAAGTATCTGATGCTAGCTTAAAACCTGCATGTGAAAGCATCTGTATTGTGAGAATGCTGAAATTTTAAGTACTAGAATTGTAGGATCTTTTTGCCACTGTGCTGTTACTAAACATTTTAAATGTACTGTTTCAGTCGAAAAAAAGAGATACAAAAGTTATTGGCCCCAAGGAGCATGATTGCATTAGTTACATCATATGTCTGTAAGTAAACAGAAAATATAAGTAATGTGTATGTGGAGACAAAGGGAGAAGTACCTTATAACATAAGTAGAAATACAAACCCTTCTAGGGGAATAGCTCCTAGTGTGTAACATAACACATGATGTGATAATTGACCAAAACTTTCCCACGGATTAGGTAGCTGTTGAAGTTATGGAAGGAAATGTTTAACTAGCTACGTTGCCAGAAATACCTAGCCCCTGTAAAGAAGTGTAGGGCTAAAAGGCACAAAAGGACATACAAGTCTTGCCAAAATACTACAGTTGATAAAATATTAAAGTAAGGCATTGTTGAGACTGATACCGAATGACATACAGTTAAGAATGCACTAAGGAAAGTATGTGCAGAAACTTTGGAAGAAATAGATAAAATTTGTATGGGAGAAAAAAAGGGAAGGGAAGATTGAAACAGATTTTTTAGCTTCTCCTGATACACTAAAACAAAAAAAAAGTCAGAAACAGAAGGATTTAAGAGTAAAGAGTGTAAGATAAACAGTGAAGAAGAGAAATAGCAGCTACGTTAGGAAGAAAATGTTTTTTAATTTACTTTTTATAGAGGATAAACTAGATGGAGAGTAACTGTGGCCTCCTCTTCACATCCAGAGTACTGGAGAAAGTAATGCTGACATAGCTGAACTCCATATAAGTTTTGTCAGTTTTAATAAGGACCCATTGGGAAGACGGCACTAAGTAGAGGTAGAAGAAATATAGCAAGAATAGATGGGGAAACAAAGGAACATAGCAGCCATTGTCATACCCATACTTTAAATTAAGAAACAAACTACACTTCAAAGTAACAAAAGGCAAAGGGCATATAGATACAGAGGCAGTTATCAGTTGCAAAACCATTTAGAACCCTTGGGTTGTGATTGGCAAATCACATTTGAGTATTCCTTTAGGACTGGATTAGACAAAGGCCAGGATTTTAATTTACTGGCCTGGTGATATGTAAGACATAGAACATTTTTGTGCAGCTTGCCCAGAATGTCAAAGGACAGTACCCAACTCAGGATTTAAGAGCCTTTTGTATTCTTACCTGTTGTGAAAGTCTCATTTGAGTAAATAGCAATGGACTTTGAAGGACCGCTTTTAACAAACAAAAGGGCCATCAATACATTCTGGTAGTCATTGATTATTCAGCACAATTTCCTACTGTAAAGTTCATAGCAAATGAACTAGTACTGCATTGTATTACAGTATGAATTCCCAAGTAAATTGTTACTGCCTGAAGTACTCCATCAATGGTCGTTGTAATGAGTGAAATTTGTCAGTGTTTTTTAAAAGTGAAATGGCTAAGGACATCAGTGTACCAACCCAAACAGATGGACTTGTTGGGTGCTTCAGCACAACTTTAGTCTGTTTTATGAAAGGCTGTAAAACTGGATGGATGAAACTGGGACTGACTGCTTCCGTACATTCTCTTTGCTGTATGAGAGGTATCCTAAGCCTCAACCAGTTTCACACCATTTGAACTGCTGTATAGCAGACCTTCCTGAGTCTTGCCAGTTTTAGCAAAAGAAAGATGGGAGTAGGAAAACACCCTTTTTAAAAGTGTGATAGAGCATTTTACAAGACCTATTAGACAGGTTAAGAACTATAGTTCCTATAGTAAAACAATGTATAAGAAAGTGCACGTAGCAAAAATGCTCATATCAGTAGTCCTTTGCCATGGAGGGACAAAGTCCATTACTGTGTCTCAGATGACATGTGTTCAAAAAGTGTTACAGTCACTGAAAGGGCTGCGTAGTGGGAAGATGCAAGTGAACAGCCAACATCAGGCTGCTCATTCTGGTGGAAGTGAGACAGTCTAGGCTCACTGTAGCAGCAACATTAAGAGCCTGGTGGGTTCTATGCTGCAAGCAATATATACCTTGTTCAGGAGTTTGCACACAGGCAGAAGCATGCATGCATGTCCCAAAGGCAGTTACGGTGGAGCTCATACAGCTGCTGTGGGCTATGTGGAGGACTAGGGCACACTCTGTGATAGCAGCATGATGGTGCAGCAGCAGCCTCAAGCTTCTCTCTGCCCCCAGATGTGGGTTAGGTTTAGCTCAGTGAAGGCTAAGGTGGGTCCAGTAGACCTGTTGAACAAGAAGAGGAGTTGGTGGCAGTAGAGGATATAAGGTAGATGGTCAGCCCTGTCTCAAACTATATGCATGGATTAGCTTCCTATCTGTTATCCAAGCCAAAGGCACAGCAGTGCTGAATAATGTTATTCTGTAAGGGTTGGAGACTGCTCTGTAGGCCAGTCACAAGTCTCCTCTCAGCAGCCTATATGATGCAGAGTATAGTGACAGGTCTTTTAGTATATCTGTGTATGTCATGGTTTGGAGGGCCTGTATTTTCTTGCTGAGGAACCTGTGGTCTCTCCAGCTGCTGCAGATGTCTGTCGAGGTATATGCAAAAGTACCCAATTTGCAATCATCAGTGAACTTGGCAAGCCAAAGGCCTTCTAATTGTCTGGACGTCAAGGAGTAGATTCTGAACAGTGAAGGACCGAACACAGGACCTTGTGGTACTCCACTGATGACTGGTCTACTGGTAGAGTTCGAGTCACCAACTTTGGCAGTATGTGTTCTATCTGTGAGCCACTTTGGCTACCCATCTAGTGACATAAGGGTTAATCCCTAATTTCAGTTTCTCCAGATGTTTTGGTTTTTAATATATTGACGAGAATGGACTCCATTCCTAAGTCAAAGTATGATTAAAGTTTTATGAAATTAGTATTGTTTCAGGCTTTTTTTTTCCATTCTTTATTTTTCAAATACATTTGAATGAATTCCATAGTATTTATACATAACATCTTAAGTAACTATGTACACTATTTACATTAGCCTGACACTATAAGATCTTAATGTATACAGTTACTTTTTAAGTATGTCCAATCCATTATCAAAGTGTCTGATCAATTATTGTATATTGTCAATCAACTATAAGACTTTTCCCCAAGGGCTGTTGTTAAATGGCTTTGGATAAATTCTTAGTTCTTTAATTTTAATTTCCAACAATGCTGTCGTATTCAGTAGGCTGTAGAAGTCTTCCAAAGTTGGCATTTTGTTTGTACTCCATCTTCTTGTTATACACTTCCTTGATATTGCAAGTATAGTCCATACTAGATACATGTTTGATCTATTCAAATGAGAACCTTCGTTCACACTTAATAATACAAGAGCTTTAGTTAAATTGATTCATTAAAGAAAGCTGTTAGAAAGTTATTAATACCATTCCAAAATGGCTTAATTTTAACACAATCAAAAAATGTGGTTCTAATCTGCATTGTGTACTTGCTCGCATCTCCAACGTATTCCTTTTATGGAAGAACTAATTTTACTGATTCTGTCTGGGGTTAAGAATACTCAGTGCAAGTGTTTCCAATTAAAAACTTTCCAGTATTGTGTAAAGGATGTATATTTTACGGATAATACGATATTTGCTTTAATATCTTCAATTAACTGTATTGAGTGTCCTTTTGTTATATATTTCCAAGATAAGGTTTTGGGTATTGTTGTGTAGTTTATCAATATTTTGTAAAATTTTGAAATACTGTTTCCCATGTCAAAGTCATTATATATGATTTCATATATGTATTTTGTAAATTTAGGTATTTCTTTAAATGAAGAATTGTTAATTATTCTACTTAAATCTTGCGACTATGACAGAATACTCTGTAAAGTTAGCCAGTCCTGTTGTGGAATTTTGTATGTTGTTTTTAATTCTTGCATATCTAAAACTTTTAGTCTTTGATACATTGGAGCCAACAAACAAATCCTTTCTGTTCCCAAGGGTTAATAATTTCTCTGTATATTTTCTGTGGAAAGTTCTTTGTGACTATAAATGGTGTTACAAGATCAAACCAGATTTTTAAATCTGTATTTGCATTAATAATTTTCCTAAATGAGTCGATGTAATAATTAATCATATGTGTTTTAGTGGGTTTGGGTATTATATTGCATACTAATACATAGTATGTGCCACGACAAATTGTTTTTATCTGTTTGAAATTTTTATTGTAAATCAAATTCATTTATTGATAAAATAAGTTAGTAATTCTTTCCAGTTTGCAGAGTAATTTGGATTTATCCAATTTGAGATTGTTTTAGATATTAATGCTTTTATATATGTTTCTATATCAGGAAAGTTTAATCCTCCCTGTTTCCATGGTCTGATATGATGTATTAAAGCTATTTATTTTCTTTTGGGAAACCATAAAAATTTTATTAGTTATGAATTTTTTAAGTATATTCCTTTCTGGTAGGCAGTTGTATTGTCAAGGCTAAATATAGGCTCTTGGGCAGTAAAACCATTTTTATTAACTGTAATCTGTCTTCAAATGTTAATATTATTTTGTTCCATTTTTCCACAGAGATTTTAATTGTATTGATGATATTATTATAGTTTTTTGAGAATAAATTCATTATTATCCTTGCATTCTTGTTTCCCCTATGATGTGATCCCCCTTAGTCTGCAGCTCTTTTTTAATTTAAAAATAAATATATTGATTTTGATTTATTGAAATGGAGTCCTGAAGTCATGTGAAATTTGTCAATTAATATATCCAATTCTAACTAATGTCTCTTTATTGGACAATGTTAGTAATATGTCATCAGCAAATAACATTACTTTAGAATTGTACTGTTCATAAACATCTATTCTTTTGATTTTTATATTGTTACGAATTGAATCTGCCAATGTTTCAATAGCCAGAGCAAACAGAATTGGTGACATGGGACATCCTTGTTTAGTGCCTTTTGTTATATGTGTAGATTCGGAGGTAAAAGGACCTAACTTGACATACGCTAAATTAGTTGCCTTTATAATTATTGGAAATGAAATCCAAGTGTTTTAACAGTTCCTGTTCAATGCCTGGTAACCAGTATAGATTGGCTAGGGTCCATATTCTGTTATTATATTTAATTATTACTAATGCCATAAGGCCTTCTTTATCTTTATACTTATAAATGATTTCTGGGTTAATCACATTTGTTTTCCATAAAATTGTTACCCATTTTGTCTTTGTCTTATAAGTGGATTGCACCAATATAATATATTCCTTAGGATTCCATTTGTAATTGTCATTTGTTTTGAAATGAGTTTCTTGAAGGAAGACAATTTGTGCTTTGTTCAGTTTTAAATATTTCAGTACATTTGATCTCTTGCTAGGATTGTTTAAGCCATTGGTATTTAAAGATAATAAAGTTAAATCCATCTTAGGTTATTAGACTATATATTTTTTGTTTTATTGTGACTATTAAATGTTTTCCTCTGATAACTATAAAGTATATGTTTGAGCTTTTAAAGGAAATTATCAGTTTTATACTTAGAGTGTTTACCAATAAAGTAATGTTTTGGTGAGGCTTGCTAAAAATGTTTTGTGAAATAACAAATTTAAATTAATAAATGTTAACAAAACTAAGATCCACACTAGCCATGGAATGAAAATCATTCCTAATCTGATGGATAAACCTAAATCCATCAGATTATCACTCATACCTTGGCAATCCAGAACACCTGAGCTCCATAAATTGAATTATCATATGGAGAATATTTGTAATAGGAGTAAGCAATATTTATATTATTTTGAACAGATATAGTACTATCAAATTCTAATACAATATAAATGTCTACTTATTATATGAGCAATTAATATTTACATGAAAGCTAGATAAGCAATTCAGTCATAGTAAAGTAGGATGTATTATATATAAAACCTCAATAAAAGATTATAGCACACAGTTATTTAACATATTCACCCTTATTGATGAAGTCTTTCAAAACTTATTACTTAATATAAATAGATGGTAGTAATATTTATACCTAATGTTGATAATATAATGTATTTTACTGGATTTTATCAGAAGTTGTATTTCATTGTTTGCCAGCATTTAAGTAATCACTTTGTTTGTTGATAACTTACTTAAAGCATCAAGTTTGTTTTATGTGAACATTGATGAAAGTTAGTGCATTTTGATTATCAGTGCATCCCTCTCCCCACCCCCCATTTCCTACACATAAGGATTTTCATATCTGTCATTTCTTATTATAAAATGAGTGAAACTATAGGTTAAAATCAACAAATTCACTTATTGTGATTAAAGATTACAAGTTCTCTTTCCATATTCATAAATTGCCATTTTATGGCATATATTGAACGTTTTTAGATTTAAATGGCAACATTCTATTTTGTATAATCGGCAAAGGTTAAACTGAGTGATTATTGTCAATTTAATACTATTTGTTCAGAATGTGATTGTGACATTCCTAGTTCAGACTTCTATTGTTTCCCTTGAACAACTTTGTCAGTTTGATGTCATGTATAAAACATTAGTTACCTTGGTAACAGCATAAGTATTATGTATGGTCAAAATGGGTTAGAAAACCACAATTCAAGTTAAATCAATTATATGACTTGTTATGCAGTTTTACTTATATGAGAAAATCATCATGCTTCCCCTTGATGTTCAATATAGTGTATGCCATTTATGATGAGTTAAAACAGTAGTGTTATTATACACAAGCCCATGTTATTAAACCGAATGTTTATTGCCAGTTTAATACTATTCATTCAGAATATGATTGTTACATTCTGTGACATTTCAAATTCAGGCTTCTATTGTTTCTCTTGAACAACTTTGTCAGTTCGATGTCATGTATAAAGCATTAGTTACCTTGGTAACCGCTTAAGTATTATATATGGTCAAGATGGTTTACAAAAACTACAATTCAAGTTAAAGCAATTACATGACTTGTTATGCATATTTACTTATATAAGAAAATCATTATATGCTTCCCCTTGATGTTCAATGTAGTGTAAGTCATAAGTTAAGACAGTAGTGCTGTTATACACAAGCCCATGTTATGAAATCCTGTCTTTGATACCTAAATTTAGCAGACTGCTTCATCTTATATGACGATTATATATTTTATGTCTAGATTTACTAAAATCATACATTACATAACTATTGTGTGTGGTTTTATTTTTGTTTTTTTTTTGGCTGTTGCTTAGTTATTTGAGAGACCACAAGCTGTAATACTTATTCTTATTATTAGCTCCTTCCAAGCATGTTTATACAGTCCATAGACTTTAAATTATGAGACCCTTCTAGTTTCGTATTTGCTATAAATATATATCTGATGTTGTTAATCTTCTTTTACGTTCATCACTGATAGGTTCGGTTCCAAGCACTCGGAACCGAGTCGGCCTCTACCAAGCTTGCGCCAGCCAAAAAAGCTCTTGAGCTAACTCTCTATACAGAATGACCTTCTCCCTTTTACCTCAGATCTCGTTTACCACGTAGCCATAAAGCTGCGTTTCAGCCGAGCACTCAGCTAAGTGGAACTTTATTTGATATTTGTGTGAAAGTTTTTCTAAATCTTCATATTTTATCCAGCGATTAGTATTTCTAGAGTGTTTTCTTCTGTCTGATCTTATTTTTTTTCTTCTCTACTCTAGCAGTATTACTGTTAGTAAACTTTTAAGTACCATTGTTGGTACGGCCTTTCCTCCCTTACCCTTGTGGTATTCCTTCAATACCATTGCTGGTATTGTCTTCCCTGTTTCACCTATTGGCTTTGATTTTTAGTAAGGTGTTTTCTTTCTTCTCTACACATCTGCATTGATAATTGTGACTTCTTTGAATGTTGTTTGACTAACTGGATCATACTGTTGGCCTCTTTCTAAACATGTCTGATAAGAAGGGTACTTCAGGTTTTAAGCATTATGCTTCATGTAATGGCAAGTTACCTAATAGTGATTCTCATGATGACTGTGTGTACTGTTTGGGAGTGCCCCACCTTTTGGTGCAACCTCCATGTGAGATTTGTCAGAGTTTGTCAATGCACTCTTAATGAGCACAAAAATAAACTGATTTTGAAGGGGTTACTCAAGTTTCCCTTTTCAGAGGCTGTTTCTGTGATGGAGGTCTCTACCCCTCCTACTAAAGACAAAGAGGTCCCACTCGGTTCCCTCCTCACCATCTGGTGATCAGGGTAAGCCGATAAAATCTAAGGTCTCAAAGTTGTCTTCGGAGCATAAATCTGCTTCTATTGCTCCATCTTCCTCTGCTCTTAGCATCTTGAAACCTTCTATACCGGCGCCAGTTTTGGCACTGGTCCTGCCTCTGGCACCCAATTATGGACCTTACTACGCCTATTTTGACTTCGGCACCTGAGGCCACTTTGGCTCAGGGCACACCTTTGACTACTTCATTAGCTACCATTTTGGAACCTACCGTTTCAGTTCCGAGTGCTACTTCATCACCGAGTGTTGTACCGACTTCACTGGAATTGACCCCTCTACTACCGGTCTCGAAACTTGAGATCTCAGTGCCGGCAGACCTTGCACCATGGACCCGATATTCCCCCTTCTGTAGATTCGTTTTCTGGGCCAAGTGTATAGTCCTGACACTTCATCCGGGGTATCCACTAGATCCAACAGGAGCCTGTCTTAACACAACGTGGTGCATCTTGTGGACCAGCTGTTGTTAACCAGGAGGATACCCACACTTTCCAAGACCCATCCACCTGCAGGATTTGGGTTGACTTATCCACGGACTCCATCGTACACTCCTTCTTTGACCATTGCTGTTCCGAAGCCCTCTCCTCTGACATCCTTCTTGGAACCCACCCCTCGGCGCCTACAGTGCATCTCATCCCGGCTCTGAGTTTACCCTTTTGGTCTTCGGTTCCTGTGGAACCGGTCCTTCCTCAATCTGGGGATTGGAGGGACGGGCAGTTCGACCCAGAGCCGTCTTTCTCATCGGTTCCATCCTTGGCACCAATAGCCTCGTCCACACCGATACTTCTTGAGGCTCCACTCCTGGGGGCAGGCTCATCGGAGTGGGGTGTGACTCCGGTTCCAAGGTTGTCTTTCTCTGTTCTGGGCTCCCATCCCTCTTTGGGTGGGCCTGCCTTCCACGGGAAGGAAAGGGCTCTTGCTTCTGGCAGCACTACTTTGTTGTTGGAACCCCAGTTTTCGCCCCCTGAGCTACAGCTGTCACAGACCGGCTCCCCGGGACACTGGGCAGAAAAGGTATCTGTTCTTCCGAGTCCTCCTCAGGGACCCCCACTGAGGAGCCCCCTCAGAAGAGGATGTGGAAGAGGAAGCATGTGGACTCACCCGAGGAGTCCGTAACTGAAGACACGGATTATGATGATAATGAAGGGTTCCCTTGGTCACCTCCTGATGATGTGTCCTTCGGAGACATCCCGGAAATACTTAAGCAGAGAGGTGACCTTCATCTGAGGAGTCAGTGTTCCTGCATGCTTTCCATGCCCAACCTTCTACTGTTTGGCTGACCCCGCCTGCCAAAGACCTCATCCAGCTCGTCATGCAGCGCACTTAGAAGAACCCTGATTCCATTGAGGTGATCCCTCGGTGACCTGACAAAATTCTTTCCTTTCTTAAGGAGAACCCCCATTGGTCCAAAGGGTTACCAATCGATGCTACGGTGGTGGTGGTGACCACGAAAAGGGACTTGGCTGAGGAAAGTCCCACTGTCCATCCACCCAACAGGGAGTCCCGGGCAGTGGACAGACTTGGAAAGCATGTTTTTGCATCAGGGACCTTTGCCATATGGTCCCTGAACTATTTGGCACATTTTACGAGGCTCCAGTGGGACTTGATCTCTGAACTCTTTGGGACAGTCGCTGGACAGTTGTCTGACGAGGTCAGGGACAAAGTGGCCTCACAGCTCACAACCGTGGAATCTATATCAAACTCGTCCATGAGGTTGCTTTCACATGAGACCGAAGGGGTGGCTAGAGCAGCGGGTTCAGGCATTGTCATGAGGCATCATGCCTAGATGCGCATTTCTGACCTCACGAAACCCTTCAAGTCTTCCTTTCAGAATGCTCCCATCAAAGGTTCATCCCTTTTTGGCTCCAAAGTAAAGGGCGTGCTAGCCAGGTGCGAGCAAGACAGAAAGACCCTGTCTGCTATAGGCCTACAGTTTTCCAATCCTCAACGTACTTTCTCCAGGAATCAGAGGAATGGAAAAATGTGCACAAAAAATCTCACAGTCCTTTCCATGCCACACGTGGTGATGATACCCCTAGGGGCAGAGGGGGTAACAATTCCGGACGATTCCCCTACAGAGGCAGAGGGGGTCCTCATAACCAAGGCTGCAGGGACTCCTTCTCTGGACAGCCTTATCAGTGCTTCTGAGGAGCAGTCTGATTGCTTACCTCTAGAAGCAGTCAGGGGTCATTTCTCTCTGCACCAAGTTGCCTGGCAATCCATTGCCACCAATCGTTGGGTGCAGAGTATCATCACTAGAGGTTACACCATTTCCCTTTCTTGTTAGCCAAACCTTCCAAGAAAACTTCCCAACGTTCCACCCAGTCAAAGGGAAAAAGCAGCTTCAGAGATAATAAAGCTGTCTCTAAAAACGGTCTTCCAACCAGTCCCACCAGACCAATACGGATCCGGACTGTACTCTGGATTCTTTCTGTTGCCAAAAAAGATGGGACTGGAGACCCATTTTGGATCTCAGCAGCTTAAACAAGTCTGTCACCCAAACTAAATTCCGGATGGTCATAGTTCAGTCCATTCTCTCTTTTTTAAGGGAAAGCAATTGGATGTGCTCGATAGATCTCTGGGAGGCGTATTACCACATCAAAATGGACAAACACTCCAGGAGTCTGCATCGCTTCCGGCTGGGGGTCAGTCATCAATTTCGCACCCTGCCGTTTGGTCTCCCTACAGCCCCCAGAATGCTCACAAAGTGCATGGCAGTGGTCACAGCTCACTTGCGACTACAAGGATTCCCAGTGTTTTCATATCTGGATGACTGGCTCCTCGCCGCCCCCACCAAGCATCTTCTGGTAACAGCACTGCATTATGCTCTCTCTCTCTGGCAAAATTGTTGGGAATAACGATACATTAGGAGAAGTCCAACCTTATTCCTACACAATGAGTAGAGTTCATTGGAGCAGTGTTCAATACTCAGTCCTGTCTAGTATCACTCCCAATTCACAGACTCCACCGTTTGAGGTTCAGCTCTGAGTGATACTCTCTCAAACAAAAGTCTCTGCAAGAGAAGTTCTTCAGGCCCTAGGTTCTATGGCAGCTTCTGTCCCGATAGTGCCTCTAGCAAAGTTACATATGCGGATCCTGCAGTGGCTCCTCCTTTGCCAATGGTTCCCAAACAATCACCCCCTCTATTACTAGATTCAAATACCGAACTCCTGCAAACAGAACCTCCTTTGGTGGATGAGGCCAGACATAGAACTTTGGAGTCGCCCATTTCAGTCCCCTCAGCCCAGAGCCATTGTGACCACAGATTCTTCCCTGATCGGGTGGGGGGCCATTTCCAGGGGAAGACGATCCAATGCACATGGTCCACCTCTGAGGCCCACCTGCATATAGTTTTCTGGAACTGTGAGCTGTGCTGTTAGATCTGCAGGCCTTTCGGCTCTCCCTTCTGGGACAATTGCGATTCAGTCAGACAATATGTCAGTGATCTGGTATGTCAACAAACAAGGTGGAACCAAGTCCTACCCCTTATGTTGAGAAGCCATGAGAATTTAGCAGTGGGCGATAGCTTCAACCACTTTTTGATAGCAATGCATTTCCTGGGGAGCTCAAACGTGATTGCAGACAAATTGAGCAGATGCATCCTCATGCCTCACGAGTGGTCTCTCAACCCCGAGGTGGCGACAGAAATCTTAGCCACTGGGGCCAGCCTTGCTGTGCCCTCTTCACCTCTCCATCAAGCAACAAGTGCAGCAGCTTTTTCACCCTACTTTCCCCAGATGTGGAGTCACTGAGGGATGCTCTAATCCACGATTGGCCTACGGGACTTCTTTACGCTTATCCTCCCATCCCCCTGATTCCACAATTTCTAAAGAAAGCTCTTCGGTTGAGATGCAAGGTGATTGTCATAGCTCTGTTCTGCCCTATACAAGTTTGGTTTTCCTTTCTTTGGCCTCACCTAATTTACCCGCCATGGATTCTTGACCCTCTACCAGATCTAATTACTCACCCCCAAGGGTTGAGTCACCCAAATCTGTCCAATCTGAAGCTGAGGTTTCTCCACTTCTGTTAGTTGCCAGGCAAGCTAATCTCTCCTCGTCTGTTCGAAACATCATTCTGTACTCTCATAAACCATCCACCAGAAAACTATGTCAGGATAAATGGAAAAGGTTGTCCATCTGGTCTAAGGATAACATGCTAAACCTTTATTTGGCTCCAGTAACTGCGGTGCTTCAATATCTGGCTAAGTTTTTTTTGATAATGGAGCCTCTGCCTCTACTGTACGAGTACACCTAGAGGCAATTTCTAATTTCCACAATGGTATAGATGGCACTCCTCTCATCTCTTTACACCTTTGCAAGGCCTCTCTCAAGGAAACCTCTCATATCAGGCCTCCTGTTAGCCTGTGGAACCATGGAACCTCACTTTAGTCTTTCAGTTTTTGACTCAAAAACCTTTTGAACCTGCTCTGAAGTGTGACCTAACGTTTTTGTCTTGGAAATCCCTGATGGTCATCTTGTTTCACTGTTGCAGTCATTACACTTGGGTTATCCTGCTGGCAGGCTACCCACAGTCGGCCTGAATTTCAAAGTCCTGGTCCGGCGTCGGTTGCTGTTGCCTCTTCCCCTGACGTCAGTGTGCCAGGGGTATAAAAGATGCAGCCAACGCCATTTTCTTCAGTCTTTCTTGCCACGCGGTGCTGGAAGCAAAGCAGTTCGCAAGTGCCAGTCGGCCGACTCCTGAGATTTTCGAAATCGATTTTCAGATCTGAAGTCTTCAATAAAGCTAAGTACCCCATTGGGGAAACTTTTTTCTTGCTCCAGACCGATGTCAGAAAAAGTTAACAATTGTATTTCTTCTGGGAAGCAAATACCTCATAAGGATTTCCACTCTTACTGAATTCCTTGCCTAGGCCCTGACCACGACCTTGCTAGTTGTCTGTTTTGTGCTAGATTTAACCAACGCACTATTAAGCGTCGGTACGATTTTGCTTTTCATTATTTTGGCAGAAGGTTTAACTACATAATGCCATCGGAACAACCGATGACCGGAATTCATAAAAAAACGCAAGGATAAAAACAAGGACAAGCATCTGAGGTCCAAAACCAATGACGAAGCCTCTTCTAGGCCAGTCGCTGGTGCTCAGTGAGGCGCTTTTGCAGCCCCCGACTCCCGCTACCTCAGAGTCACAGGCCACCTCCGACTCCCATGTGGAGACAGCTAGGCCTCTGGATACTCAAGGTATTGGCCCTTCGGAAATTAATCCCTCAGATGGGTCCGGAGCCGCTGAGCAGGCATCGGCTTCTGAGGGTGTCTTCAGTCCTACACAACTTTATATAAAGCCTACTTCAGCATCCAAGACAAAGTCTAAAACAGTTTTAAAGACAAGGAAACCAGTACAGCATTCTCCAGGACAGGCTTCTATGCCTAAGAAACAGATGCTCTAAATGGCTGAAGACTTAATTACTTTGATCAGGGGTTCCCATCCCCCTCCTGATAAGAGGCCTAGGCAATACACTGAATATGATTCCTCTTATCAGGTTTCCATTTCCTCTGCTTCCTCTTCTGATCAGGAATACTCTGTTCCTCCCTATGAGGATTCTGATGCTGAAGACTATTCCTTCAGCTTCTCCTCCTGAGGACTATTCTTTTGGGGAAACCCTGCATACCATGAGAGAGCATTTCCATTGGGAGAGCCAGGATTACTCCGAATCTAAGAAAAGACTTAGAGACTTTATTTTACTTCCACAGCATAGACCTCTTGCAATTCCCCCTGTTCTAGACATAGTGGATGATGTTTTCTCAGAGCCCGGCCTGTCTCCAGACTCTTTACCTCCTGCCCCTGTTAAGCCGGACAGATACTACAGGGTTCCAGAAACCCATAAATTTCTTTACAAAAACCCTGCTGCTGACCCAGAAACTATCTCACAGGGTCCCAGAGGTGTCAAGGCTGCTTCTGCCAAAAACCTTGTCCCCCTCAGACAGAGATTCTAGGGCTTTGGACAGATGGGGGAAAAAAGTTTACACTTCTGCTACTTTGGCTGTAAGGACTTTAAATTGTCAGTTTCATATGCTTAAATATCAGCAATACTTAATGTCTTTGTTAAAACAAAAATGTTGACAAATTCTGAATGTACTGAGAACAAAGAATTGCAGGATTTATTGCATGCAGTTGAACAAGTGGGAAAACATACTTTGCAATGTGGCTATGATTCACTGGAGGTCTTGTGCAGGGCCGCTGTTACAGGTTCTGTTATTAGAAGGCATGCTTGGTTAAAGGAACAGAATCTGCCTGATCATGTTAAAGCAAAATTGTTGGATGCTGCATTACAGCATGATACTTTGTTTGGTGTTAAGGCAGCGGAGGTGTTAAAGAAAATGGAGGATAAGGCAAAATCTATGCAGACAGTAAAGGATTTCTTACAGGTACAGCCACCCAGATTTAGCAGAAACTGGTCCTCTAAGAATTGGTCATTTCCAGTGTCAGACAGACCACAAAGAGGCAGATACAGATGCCCTAGAGGCAGGTAACAGCCCCAGGGCTCATACAGGCCCAAACAATGAGATGCTTCTACCTCCAAAAGCAGAGAAGACAAATTACAGCCTTATAGAAAACAGTCCCAATGACTTCCCTCTGCCAATGCTAAGCACTTATTTTTTGGCAGCACCCTTAGGGGAAAGCTAGCACTTTTTTCACAAAACTGGTACAAGATCACCCAGGACAAATGGGACTTAAATATAATCTCTCAGGGCTACAGGTTCCACTTTCACACCCTTCCAAAGGCAAATGGTATGCCAGACCTGCCACACAATCAATGGCAAGAGGCACAAAAACAAGTTTCATCTCTCATGGACATGGGTGCTATTCAGCCAGTGCCACAACAAGAGCAGGGACAAGGATTTTACTCAAGACTTTTCTTAGTACCAAGAAAGGACAAAGCCTGGAGACCAATTCTGGACCTGTCCATTCTAAATACCTTTCTGGACGTCCCAAAATTCAAAATGTTGACTCTGCAACAGCTTCTGCCCATGCTGGGCAAGAAGGCTTGGCTCGTAACTTTGGACCTCAAAGAGGCATACCTGCATATCCCAATCAGACAATCTTGCAAAAGATACCTCAGTTTCATAGCTGGCTCAATGCACTACCAATTCCCTGCACTGGCCTTTGGCTTATCTACTGCACCCAGGGTCTTCACAAAATGCCTGGCACCAGTAATTGCATTTTGCAGACAAAGAGGAATTCAAATATACCCCTACTTGGACGACTGCCTTATTCAAGCAAAGGACAAAGATATTCTACTACAGTATCTGGCGTTTGTAAAAAGATTACTAATTTGCCTAGGGTACACAGTAAACGAAAAGAAATCAAAACTAGTGCCCTCTCAAGAGATAATATTCCTGGGTGCAAGCTTAAATACAACTGCCCAGATGGCTTATCTCACACCAGACAAACAAAGGCATCTGACTTCTTACCTCAAAGACATGGCAACAAAGACTCAGTTATCTGCAAGAAAAATTCTGCAGACTCTGGGCTACATGGCATCCTGCATTCTACTAATTCCATATGCAAGACTGCATATGAGGAAACTACAATGGTATCTAAAAAGTGTTTGGACTCAACATTGCCACAGCCTGGAAACAGTAATTACTCTTATTCCCTGCCTGCAACAGGAATTTCTATGGTGGGCACAAGCCTGTCACCACAACAAGGGACAGCCATTCACCTTACCCACTGCCAGGCAGACACTACCAACAGATGCATCGGATTATTCCTGGGGGGCACACATGGCAGGAAAATGTATTCAGGGCACAGGGCCCACAAACCAAATGCATCTACATATAAATCAAAAAGAGATGCTAGCCGTACAAAATGCCCTGACAGCCTTCAAGGACCTACTTCATCCAGGACAACTACTGATAAAGACGGACAATACTACAGTCATGTGGTACATAAACAAGCAAGGGGACACACATTCCTACCCCCTCTGCAGGCAAGCCATGTCTTTGTGGAACACAGCATTGACTTACCAAGTACATCTGCAAGCACAATTCCTGCCAGGAAAGACAAATACTTTGGCAGACAGACTAAGCAGAAACCTCATGGATCCTCACGAGTGGAAACTAGATCCACAAATCTTCAACATGATAACAGGGAAATAGGGATGCCCAGACATAGATCTATTCGCCTCCTCTCACAACTACCAGCTACAGAGATTCTACTCTCGGACTTATCACAAGCAAGCATGGAAAGTGGACGCCCTTTCATTCAGCTGGAAAGCCCTTACAGTATGTGCCTTCCCTCCTCTGCTTCTCCTCTCCAAGGTACTCCTAAAGGTCAGACAAAAGAAGCCAAAAATGATACTGATTGCCCCAGACTGGCCACACCAGCACTGGTACCCAATCCTAAAGAGCTTGTCAAAAGGCCCAGCCTGGATGTTACCTCTAATACCTCATTTGCTGACCCAACAGAACAATCAGGTCTTGCATAGCCAACTCAGAACCCTAAATCTGGATGCATGGCAGATAATGTAATCTTTCAAAAACACACCTCTCTCTAAAGCAGTTATGGATGTAATTTTAGAGGCCAGAAGGCCCAGCACCAGAAAATCTTATGCAGAAAAATGGAAAAAATTCTGTGCTTGGAACCAAGCGCAGGGAATTGACTCACTAGAACCTAATATTCCTCAGATTTTGCAATACCTAACTGAGATGCTGGACAAAGGCCTATCCTTCTCATCAATTAAGATCCTTGCCTCTGCAATTTCAGCTCATTACAATACGGATCCCCCTATTTTTTCTCATCCACTGCTAAGACAGTTTCTCAGAGGGGCCAAAAACATAAGACCTCAAAGAAGAGCTCCAATACCTACATTGGACCTCAACTTTGTCTTGGAAAAATTTACACTGCCTCCTTTTGAACCAGCCAATACAGCCAAGATAAAATACTTGTCATGGAAAACCGCTCTTCTCCTAGCAATAACTTCAGCAAGAAGAATTTCAGAGTTACAGGCACTAATGGCTGTGGAACCTTTCATTATTTTCCATCAGGACAGGGTTTCTCTAAGGACAAACCCATCATTTATGCCTAAGGTAGTGTCCAGCGTGGCTATTAACCAACCATACATTTGCCTACCTTTTATCCAAACCCACAGAATAAGGGGGAGAGACTTCTGCATACTTTGGACATACACAGACAGCTACGCTTTTACTTGGACAAGACTAAAACCTTCAGAAAGACTGAGCAACTCTTAGTGGCATATGCTGCAGGTTCCCAAGGAAAAGCCATTTCAAAGCAGACTATTTCAAAATGGATAGACCACTGCATTCGTTTCTGCTATTCACAACATGGCAAATCTTTGCCCAAGGGCATTAGGCCACATTCTACCAGAGCAGCAGCTACTTCAGCAGCCTTCCTCAGAGGAGTACCAACCAAGGATATTTTGGAGGCTGCAACATGGACTTCAGTGCACACTTTTACAAAGCACTACGATTTACCTCTCTACTCTAAATACAGAGCAGACTTTGCCACTGCAGTTCTGCAGGGCCTCTTAGCCACTCCAAACTCTATTTAGGCCCAGCCACCCAACCTCAGCTTTGGGATTCAACCCAGGTGTAATGACTGCAACAGTGAAACACGATGAACATAGTACAGTTGTGTACCTACCGTAAATGTAGATGTTCGAGTGTATTCACTGTTGCAGTCCAGGTTACCCACCCACCTTCCCCCTTTTTTCTTTGCTGGGACTTATCTGTACCTCTTTATTCTATACAACCTATGTGGTGTATTTGCTTGTAGATGAAGGTTATGTGCATGCTTTTTATGTTCATAATTTTTACAGCCTACCCTTTTGGGGGCACCTGACATCTGGGGCAAGAAAAACTGAAGAAAATGGCATTGGCTACATCTTTTATACCCCTGGCGCACTGACGTCAGGGAAAAGGCGACAGCAACCGACACCGGACCAGGACTTTGGAATTCAGGCCGACTGAGGGTAGCCTGCCAGCAGGATAACCCAAGTGTAATGACTGCAACAGTGAATACACTCGAACATCTACATTTATGGTAGGTACACAACTGTACTTTTTAGTAGCCTTCATGTCTGCCAGAAGGGTCTTGGAGCTACAGGCTTTGTGTATCAAGAGGCCCTATCTGGTCTTTCATAAAGACAGAGTATCACTTTGGACAAATCAATCCTTCCTTCCCAAAGTTGTTTCTGAATTCTTCATAACCAGACCATTGATTTACCTGTGTTCTTTCCGAATTTTGACAGTAGAGGAGAGTACTGCCTTCACTCCTTAGACGTACATAGATGATTGAGATTTTACCTAGACCGGACCAAACCTATCTGTAAATCAAAACAGTTTTTCATCTCCTTTTCTGGACCCAGTATAGGAGAGGCTGTTTCCAAAGTTACATTGTCAGACTGGCTAAGGGGCTGCATACGCTTCATCTATCCTATGCCAAAAGTTAATGCTCACTCCACTAGATCTATGACAACATCTGTAGCTTTCCATTCCAGGGCTTCCATGGATGACATCTGTGCAGCAGCTACTTGGGGTAAGCCTCATACCTTTATCAGTCTTTACAAATTGGACTTAGTGTCCTGACGGATGGCTGCCTTCGGCTCAATGGTACTCAGGAATGTTCTTCCATAAGGGCCACCCATGGACCTCAAGGTAGCTTGGGATTCTGTCCCATCAGTGATGAATAGAAAGAAGATTAACAACATCAGATAAAGAAGTTATATCTTACCATAATGTTCCATCTGTGTTCATCTTCTTTCAGTCATCACTTCCCACCCTCTTCCTCCCTCCAAAGGCTCCTGGGGGATGCTTTGGGTCTAAGTGGTGTCCTAGGGTTTTTGCCCAGAACTGGCCTCGGCTTTACTTCTCTTTCTCTAGCAAACTCTGTCTGTGGTAACCAGGAGAAGGGCATTCTAGGTAGAGATGTAGCTCGAGAGTGTTTTTGGTTGGTGTGAGCTTGGTAATGAGGCCGACTCAGTTTCGAGGGCTCAGAACTGAACCCATCAGTGATGAATGAAAGAAGATGAACATAGATGGAACGTTATGGTAAGACATAACTTTTTTTCCATCCTTACATACACACACCAGTACTTCAAGCATGGGCAACATTGTCTATCCAGTTTTGCCAGAATGCCATTCACTAGTTCATGTGGTGTGTTTCCAGGCTGTTCTGAAAATATCCAAACTAATATTTGTCCTGTTCCATTTTACCAGCCTGTTCCGTGCAGTGGCCACTCTGCCAGTGAACCACTCAACACACCTTTCATTCCCACAGATATTTTCACAAAGGAAATCTGATGACTCTAGCACTTTCCCGGCAACCCCAAACACCCCTAGAATCAGCTATCCCCATATGCCCAACACGTCCGAGCAAGCTCACCTCCCAGTCCACTGCAAAGGGTACTGCACAAGACCAAGTGCTCTTAGTCTTTCACAGGAACTCAGACTTCTACTCTTATGTAAGTCCTTAATGTGTTTGGACCAAAATACATTTTAAACATAAAATTGCTCTTTTTTTTTTTGTCAAGAATCAACTTAATGAGATAAACAAAGTGTTGGGAGACCATCAATATGTGTACATGTGGTTTAAAACAGCCCCTTTATTAGATATATATATATATATATATATATATATATATATATATATATATATATATTTTTAAAACCAAAAACTTCATTGACAAGAATCATCTCTGAAGCTACTCAGAGCCATTAAGCATTATCGTCACTCTGTCTCAGTTACAATAGCAACCTGGGAGCGTCTGTTTCTGTTAGTGTGTCTGTGTACTGCATACTAGAGGCTCACGATGCACCTGAAGCAAAGCTTCACTTCACTGCAACTTCAAGCCTAAATTCCCTCCCTTTCAGCGAGGCAGCAGCCAGGGAAAGAACAGAGAGCAAACAGATAAAAAAAAAAATTCCCACCAAGCCGCCACAACAAGAGAACACTTTCTTCCAGCCTTCCCACCTATCACTCAGCAGAAGTATAAACAAACTGTTCTCTGCCAAAATATCCCAAATCACATTTTTATCCACCTCTTCCTCTGGATCCAGGCTAAAACACCAAATGTCTTTTCCTAATACACAAGCATCAGTAAACCTCGATCACAAGCTGCAACACACTGCTTCCTGGACGAAAACGGCAACATACAACAGCTGCCAGACATAGCTGCATCCACACACACCATGTCAGGCTTAATCAAGACAGCACTCGAAGCTCTGATACCTGCCGTAATTGATATTAACTATATTTAGACAGAATAATAATGACATTTGTACCACCTGCCAGACACAGTTTAAACAGAATAATAATTACATTTGTACTCGCTGCCAGACACAGCTGCATCCACGCACACCATATCAGGACTGATCAAAGAGCACTCGTAGCTGTGATACCTGCCATAATTAATATTAATGATATTTAGACAGAATAATGATGACATTTGTACTAAGAGCTTGCTGCTATTATTTAACCAGGATATACATGACATTTCTAAATCATACTTTAACTGAAGAAGGCATTAGTCTCCATGACAGCATTTTTTTTTCAAAACACTCTACTGTTACTGCTATTATATATGATGTTAATTTGTTACATTTAAGTCTGAACTCTGAGTGGTACCTTGTTGAATTAGTTGCTTATTGTAAGTAAAATTAATGAAAAATGAACAAGATAAGTATTCATTAAGTTCAAATAGGGGAATAGAAACTTCTATGTATTATATGTTGCTTTGTTTGGCTTATATATAATGTAAATAGTAACCCATCTTGACCTACCTTTGTGAAGAATTATTGGACTCTTTGAACATTCTGAATAAATCATTACTGTTTCTCAGTTGTTTAAGAAATACTTTTTTTTTTTTTTTTTTTAATAAAAACAGATGACAAGTGATGTACCATATCAGTTGATACTTTGAGACATGTAGTTGTAAGAGTTATTTCTTTGGGACAGCTATCTTGGAATCAGTTTTTTTTTTGTTTCTTCTTTCTAGCATCAGTCCAAGGACTTGTTTATTTTACTCTTTTAAAGAGTAGGGGCCATCCATTCCATTTCTTCTGGGATAGACACTATGATGTTGATTTTGATGAATTTAGTAGCATCTTCCAAGTCATTAAAGGTTCTCATCTCATTGGCAAAAAGTATTTTTATCTTGGCTGGAAAGGCCAGCTGTGCTTTAATGTTGTTTTGTTTCAACAGTTTTATTATTGGCCAGATTTTTTTTCTTTTTTCTAGTATTCTGGAACAATAGTCATTGTCAAACCTTATCAGGCTTTGATAGTATTTTAAGGCTGATATTCTCCAAGCAGCTTTTAATATTAATGCCTTGTCGAGAAATGAAAGAAATGTTAAAACTATGGATCTAGGTGGAGTATTTGTTGAATTAGAATCCACTCCAAATGAAACTCTCTCTTTCAAGTCTAAAAATTCAGGAATCCAGGTTGTTAAGAATGAAATAATGTGTTCTCCTACAGTGTTTTCAGGCAGACAAAAGATCCTTATGTTTCTCCTTTCCCTGTTTTCTAAGTCATCTATTTTGTTAAGCAGCCATGTATTCTGTTTAAGCAGAAATTCTTTTTGGAATTCTTCCTAGTTGAGTCTCCCTTCAATGTAATTTAGAGAAGTCTCAATATTTGTTATTTTTGTATGGTGTTGCTGTAATAGTTTCTTTTGAGTATGTCTGTTTTTGAGAATTTAATTGGAGGTTTTCTGAGTCATTTATAAAGCCGTCCATCTAGTTCCTGTGCAAGGTAGATGTCATCAATTGCAGTTCTTTTTTCAAAGCAGCATCTGGGTGAAAATTCCTTGAGTTCATATTCATTGACTCAGTATATTTCCAAGTTACTTGACAGGAACATTTTTGTATATCTCCACCAAAATTGATATTTATGTAGTTTAGTAGTTTATCTATAGATTTCTGATGTTTTAAACTTGAAAATAATAAAATTTTCCTATATTATTACTACTTTGTGGAGCTCTCAAAATTCACTGCTGTCAGTTGGCTATACAGGTTCCACCCAATCTATTGTTTGAATATTTGATGTCAGCCAGAAGTACTTTTTGCAGCACTTAGTGTGCCCAGTAATGACGACTCCTGGAATTTGTAGAGTGTTACATGTGCCAGTAACATATCTAAATATGATTGCAGGTTCTTTTTTATAAGACCCGTTGTTTCTACTACTATTACAACTGTCTGGGTGCCTTTCTTCCACGTTGCTGTCATTTCTGCCTGCAAATCCTAAAATGACTGTGACTCTGTACGCAATACACTGTAGTCACTGGGTGTAGCAATTTCAATGATCAGTGCTACTTTTGTCTTCTTTTCATGGACCACTGTATCTGGTTTTCTTGCATATATCTTTTGAACTGTTAGCAATGGGTGATCCCATTTGATGTAGACTTCATTTTCTTTGATGCTTTGTGGCTCATGTTTCCACTGTTTTTCAACTACTTCAGAATTTTAATGTTTGCACAATCCCCAGTGCAACAGTCTTGCCACATTATTATGCCTTTCAGTATGCAGTCCGTCTGCAATTAGTGTGTCACAACCAGCAACAAGGTATGCAGCTGGTTCCAATTCTGCTTTGCAAAACCTATATTTGTCTGTTTCTCCCACATGTTCAATGGACTTTGTAAACCAACTTGTATGTAGTCCACTGTATTGGACCACCAATATTAACTTTTCATCCTTTGGTTTGAATTCATCTGTATTCTTTCTTTTGTTTTTTGGCACATTCAGTTGCTGGCTTATTTTTATCTACTTCTGGTTTCATTTCCATTCTCGCTTGATGCCGATATGCTTGGATTAAGCAGGGAAATCATCTTAGATTTATTCTCCTCATGTTTCAAAATTTTCACTATGTTTGGGTCTTGAGAGGTCACTTTGGATCTTGTGAGGTCCCTAATCGCTGAGGGAGTTTTTCAGTGATACCTGAGTGGGGGGTTGTGTCAAGCCTTCACCAGGTCAAGATAGGTGGTATGCACGGACTTACCTTCATCCAAGGCTTTGGTGACTTTCTTGAAGAAGTCCACCAGGTTTAATAAGCATGATCTTCCTTTATTGAAGCCAAATTGATGTGGCAACGTCGTTATGGCAGTAGCCTTTCTGGCTTCCGTTGTGCACTTACTTTTTTTGTTGTAGAGTTGAAGGGCCGTTCCTCTGGTCGAGTGTGTGTCCGATGCCAACGGATGTGTTGTTCATGATGTCCGAGGCGTCCCGTTGTTTTTTTAGTCTTCTTTACCCTTGGAAACTTGAAGCTGGGCCTTCAGTGTGAGTTGGCGCATTTGGTGGTAGAAGCGGAGTTTTGCCAGTGCGAAATTTGAAATTGGATCATGTCTTGTTGGGTCGGAGGAATCCAGAATTGGAGGTGGCATGGAAATATGGACGGTGTTTGGAGCTGTACTGGTGATAGAATGGCTGATGACTTGATGATGAGGACAAGATTATGGTGTGGTCGAGACTGTTAGGGCCTGCGGTTGGCTGCAGAAGTACATGTGTAGATTGGTTATGGATTGTCTGTTTCCATGTGGTGATAAGCGGAATGCAGTAGCTGATGTTTCTGTGCCTGCAGCTGGACTAGGACTTGATTGTATTTTTGTGCTGGAGATGGATTGCAGTGGTGGTTTTGTTGGCACCGTTGTTTGGCTCGTACTGTTGTTTTTTGTGTTTTTTTTTTTTTTTTGTGTAAGGTTTTTTATGTAAATGTTGCTGGTTAATGTTGAGATTGGAGGAGTTAAATTTCATTCAGCTGCACACTTGTGGGTGCATGCAGTTGAATGACATTAAAGTGAATCTTGAACTGTATCTTAGAGTTTGAAGGTCACCTGTGTCCTTGTTGATAGGGTCCATGATGATTTTTTTTCCATGACCTTACAGATGAGACTGGTTAGACTTGTAGGTCTATAGTTCCCAGGGTCTGTTGATGACCCCATTTTATGCAAGGGGATTACTGTTGCTATTCTCCACTCCGCTAGAGCAACACCAGTTCTTAGGCTGTGGTTAAAGAGAGCGATAAGTGGGTGTCCTGTTTTAGATTGCTTAATAAGCATCCTGCAATGTTATCTGGTCCCATTCAGGCCATGTTTTTGACCTTGTAAAGTGCAGATAAGAACTGATCCCTAGAGATACTAGGCAGAGGAGTGGTGTCTTGTATGCTTTGGGGTATGGCAGGTGGGGCTAAAAGGGTGAAGTTTGCACCAAATCTGTCAGCTAACAAGTTAGTGATTTCCTCTGATGCAGTATGATTGGTACCATCTATCACCAGTTCTGAACAAAGCTGGAATTCCCTTTTAGGGTTTAGATGTAATTAAAGAATGCCATATAATTATACATATCAAGGGATGCTATTTTAGCTTCATAGTTAGCTTTTGAGGATTTCATGAGGGTTCATTGTGGGGACCTGTCTCTAGCAATGATGTGGTAGAGTATTTTAACTAGAGTTAATTGGCAATAGAGTAGTTCGAGGTAGTCATACTGTTTGACCAGGTTTGAGGTGTACTTTGCTTTAATGAAGATGGATACCCCTCCACCTGTGGTTCTTTCATGCTCAGTTTGAGGTTTGAATGTGTGGAAGGCATTGTAGCTTTGCACGGCCATGAACCGTGACTACACAGACGTCAGCATCTTTCAAGGTGAGGAGTGCTTCCAGGGACTGCAGTTTCATGTTTAGACTTCTAGCATTAAGCAGCAGAACCTTGAGTTTGCCTTGGGTGGATTTTATGTCGGAAATTTTGTTGTATTGACATTGCCTAAAACAGGCAGTAAGGGGGAGGCAACCGCCTTTACTAGTATCCAAACGTCTAGAGGAGATAGGTGGAGACCATCTCTGGCAAAGCAGCATGGCCTACCATGTCATCCCAGGCTGACAAATACTGGATCACACTGGACTGACACCAGAAGCTAAGTCAATTGTTGAAGTTGGTAATTTTTTGTTTATACTGTAGCATCATCCTGGGAGAAAGTAGAATGCTGCTAAGGTCATACATTCCTGAAACACATAGTCTGGTATTACAGTCATGTCTCTCTTCATATAGTCCAGAGAGTCACATCTCAAGTCATTCACCCCAACATGAACTTTGACTGACATAATGGTACTTGTTAAGTGACTTGAATTCATGCGTGATCTGACGGATCTTGGCACCTGATAGGGAGCTGACCATGACCGTATCCTTGTCCAGCCTGGTGAGGGGAATATTTGTGTGTCTAACTATGGAGTTCCCTATGACCAGGGCATTTGGTTTAGAGGTGTTTTGCATTAGGGGCTTATTTGTTGAGATACATTTGTATGTGTTACGTGTAGTGGTTTCTGTTTGCCTAACAGTATGTGCATTTTGTTTACATTTGGGAGGTCTTTGAACCTTTGGTAGACTTCTAGACATGTACCTCCTCGTATGTAGGTCTGTGCATCATGTCTGTAGTTGTGTGAGAGGTGAAGAGTGTATACTGGCAACCTGTTTGGTATCCGGTTTGTTGTTACATGAGAAAAGTTATTCTAGTGTACTTGCATCTCTCACATAGGGTATTTGTTAGCTGTAGGAGTAAATAGTTGTCAGTATGCATGAGGCAATTACTACATTGCCTTCGTAGTCCCATGTCAGTCAGGTTGGCTGGAGGAATGATGGGAAGCTGTCTGTCCATTATAGCAGGTTTTTGGCATATGACCTATTAGGGAAAGGAGTGGGCTAGATTGACCAGTTTTTGTGCAAGGACTATCAAGCTACTAGGGAAAGGAGTGGGCTAGATTGACCAGATTTTGTGCTAGGACTGTCAAGGGTTGTTAAATTGAGGGTGGTAGATGTTAGTTATGGCAATGCTGCTCAGTACACAACTAAGTTTCCTTTATTGCAGCAGAGAAGCTTGAGGGTTCCACTGACAGTTGTCTAGGGAATAATTGTGTTTCAAGGTGTTTGCATCTATACAGGGCACCGCTAACACCCGTTGCACTATGCACATTGACGAACAAACACTAGGCTTAAATACAGGCGAAATGATATGTTTTTAAGCTCTTCTACCAATAGGAAAGTACACAATGTATCTTCCTGCAGCAATACCCAGCTCAGACAAGACTGGATCCACATTCTTGCCACAGGGGTGTAGGTGAACCTTTCTTAATGCTACTACAAACAAAACTGTAGAACTACTATAAAAACAAAAAATAGCCAAGGCTAGAAGGTACAAACAAGAATTTACTGTAACAGTAAGCACTTTCGTGGGCACACATACACCCACTTCTTCAGATTGTTCAACAAAAGTAATACACCACATTTAAATAGTTAGCAAAATAAGCACATGACGGTCAGATGTTTAAAAAGGTCCAGTGGGACTTAGAAAACAATCAAACAACATATACTTATAAAAATGTTTAAATACAGATATAGTATAAAATCTGAAATTACCAAGAGACTGTATGTCCCTAAACTACATTAGTTTTTACAAAATGTACATTCTAAAGGTAAAAATAACATTCCGAAGATAAAAATACTATCTCATCAAATTTCTTAGTTTTAGAATGCAAACTATTGAGCATGTATCATTTACCCTGGGTATTTGAAGGCATCTAGTTTGAGCTGCCAATTTAATTCCTCTCTGCTCTCGCCATAAAGAAAATGGTCCTCCCCTAATATGAGAACAGATCTGGTCAATAATCCTAAAGGAGAATGAATGGCCAGGGTTATTGAGCATATGTTTAGCCAAGGCATTCTCAGCTTTCCTGTTCCTAATAGCATTTTGATGTTCATAAATGCATTCTTTAAGTTTCCTATCCATCTTACCTATATAGAAACCTAAGCAGGAATTACACTTAGCTAAGTACACGCATCCCTTAGAATTGCAGTTATACCTCCCCTTGCAAACAATATTTGTATTATTGACTTGGCACAAATAACCAGTATCTATGAATCTGCAAAAATTGCAGGCTTCACATTTAAACATACCCTTAGTCCTCAGGGTTTGTAACATATTGTTACCTAAGAGGTACTTCAAATTGCTGCCTAAATGTTAAATAAAATAAAAGATACACAGGAGGTTCAGGTTCAGAAGTTTACTAGTGTACACCAGGAGGCAAAAAACGTACAAGAACAAAATTTTGTCTAACATGAAACAGGAAGTTCACAATTTTTATAGTTTCTTACATTCAAGTTGTGCCCACCTTACTGACGTGGTCAGTCACAGGGCATCTACATCACTTTAGCTTACAGTATTCTATTCATAAAATAATGCTGATGCTTTATATTTAAAAAAGTTTTCCTCTGGTAACAATACGGCCTTGCTAACCACCTGGTCAGACATAATGTCTTTCTGTAAAGTTACTTCTTCAAGGTTCCAGGCTGGTTCGAATACAATAGCAGATTCAGTCTTTTAATACACTTCTTTGTTCCCCTGTAACACTTACCCAACAGCTGCATGTTATCTAGTAACACATGCACAAGGCCAAATCATCCCAGCAGGAAAGAGCAGAAGATTTCATTATTTCACATATTTAATTTCCTGACCCAGCATTTAATCACTTGTGAAAAGCATAAACATTAGAACTTGCTGAGCTAGCAGCTGCCAGGGTCAGAGGCCAACTTGCAACAAGGCACACTGCAGTTTCAAAAACTTCTTGCAATTACATATGAATTCATTCTTTTTGTTATATCATTAATAGAATAAAATGCATTACATACTACTTTGCTTTTAAACTAGCACTTCACATATATTCAAATACACATTTCTGTAACATTTTCCCTCCTATTAATACTTTTTATTCTGTTTTGAAGTATGCACAATGTCATTTCATCTCCTAACCTCTTCCACTAAGGATTTTCAGCTAGGTGAGTCATTTGATCTATACTTCAGAAAAAGTTTCATCTGAGATTAATTTTTCAATCTCAATATCTTGGTACAAAGTTTCAGTAACAGATACATCAGTGAAATCTTTGATTAATCTTTTTATGCAGGGAATTCCACAACAAACACATGCTCCTAATAGGAGTAAACCCACACAAATAGCAATCAGAATATTCATTAGGATGGAACCCCACCCCCCAAATAGATTCTGGAAGAAGTCCGTCAGTGGGTTTGGGCCTGGTTCAGTCATGGCTGATACCTGCTGAATTACCTCTAGGTGGCTATTAATTTCATGCCTGTTGTCCAGAATGAACGCACAGCATTCTTCTTTGATAAGCGCGCACATACCACCTCTTGCCACTAGGGTGAAATCAAGAGCCATTCGATTTTGTAGCACAACAGTTCTCATTGCATTCAGTTCATCAGTCACCAGTTTTAGGGCAGAGAAAGTTGCATTACTCATTACTTCGAGAAGTTTCGACAGCTTCCTCAACTCCCAGATTGATTTGACTGCTCCATATGCTGGGAATATTCCTGCCCAAGATATAACACTGTCACTCAAGTCCATATGAGTCAATTTGCTTTTGTCCTTTATGGTATTATGGTCTTTCCAGCCAGCTTCGATCCGTCCTACTGGATTTACAGGTTTCTCGACTGGACCTTCTGGTTTTCGGGCTGCTTCTCTCACGTTTCGTATCTTACCCAAAGGTAATTCTGCAGTATGTCTTATGGCCGGAACCAGATAACCCAAAAAACAACTGCCAGACCAATTCTCAGGTAGCCATTTGTATGCTTTTTCCCCACAAATAAAATAACAATTTTCTACTTTAGTACTAATACGTGCCAGCCCTGCATGAAACATTTTCTTATCTATGATAGATAACTGTTTAGTTAAAACAGGATTTTGTCGTATTTCACCCAATGTCGTTTTCATTGAACTCAGATATGAGTCGTAGTTGGTATTACAGACAGTATCCCCATTCCTAACTTTAATGTAACATTTATAAGTAATGGTTATATTACAATTGCTCCACCCTACTTGGAGAGTGTCATTTTATAAAACATACAATTCCCTTTTGTGTGACAGGTAAAAACAAAGCTATTTTGTCCTGTGATCTCACAGTCCCTGTGTCAAAAAGCAAATTTTCCCAAGTCTCATTTATCCCCAGAGGGACAGCGGACATTAACAGTCCTCCATATGCTGTTGGTATAGCTGTACAAACCCAGCAATTTGAAATGTTCATAGTCTCTGCATATACACGCTTCATGGCTAGGTATGTGTTAAAATTTGGATGCCAGTCTATAGATGTTTTGTCACATCTTCCCACTTTCACTTGTGTGGTTGAGTGTAGGAAAAACCACAACAAGAGGAAAATTGTCACAATTATAGTTAATAAATACATACTCAACAAAATAATTATGCAACATCTCTGGGGTTGATCTACATTTCTATTCGCTTTATTCTTGGCCATTTTGCCCTTGTTGTATATCAGTCACAAAGTTTTTATCAAGTTGAAAGTTATTTACCGGTTTGCAGTGTGTCAAATGGACCCAGAACGTCCTCTCAGCCACTCTGACTGCAGTAGGTGTTGCCAACAGTACCTGGTACGGTCCTTCCCACTTTGGACTCGCCCAATTCTTCCTCTTTGTCACTTTTAACCACACCCAAGTTCCCGGAGCCAAAACTGCTTCCACCAGTCTGGTCTGTTCTTTATCTGAAAAAGAGTTAAACTGCAAAACAGATTTATTTGTTAACAGTTTCCTCATATAACTAGCTAATGAACTGTCAGCCTCTTGCTCTGCAGGCATGAGAGCTTTCCACTGAGGCACATAATATGCTCTCCCAAAAAACATTTCGAAGGGAGTCAAACCCTTCGCATTTGGAACCGTTCTCATACTCAGCAGTGCTAAAGGCAAACAGTATATCCAATTCTTCTGGGTTTCACTAACTAACTTCCTAAGTTTATTCTTAAGGATCCCATTGTACCTCTCCACCAGTCCTGCAGACTGTGGGTGGTAGGCACAATGATTTTTCAAGGGATTCCGAAAAATCTTCCAAGTTGCTGGATTGTCTGGTTAACAAAATGTGTGCCATTGTCACTATAAATCCTTTCCGGTATGCCAAACCTAGGGATTACTTCTTTTATCAGGGCTTTCGCCACTGTTGCTGCATCCGGATTTTTGGTTGGAAAGGCTTCTACCCATTTAGAAAACATATCTACAATGACTAGGCAATATTTTTTCCCTTCACACTTATTCAACTCTATGAAATCCATACAAATAGTATGGAACGGATACGGTGGTATAGGAAAACTTCCTTGTTTGGGTTTAAATGCCCCTTGTGCATGGTGCTTGTTACAAGTATGACAAGCTGCACAAAATTTTTTTGTATAATTTGTGAATCCATATGTTTGGAATATTCGGTTTACTAACTGTACCATCCCCCCTGTTGAGACATGGCACTGCCCATGGCTCAACAAAGCTGCATATCTAAATAAATTAGACGGCAATATCGTTTTTTTCTCTCTGGAAATGTACAGTCCATTTTCGAGGATTGCACCTTGTTTTTCCGCTTTTGTAGTAAGCGTCTGCATTGTTTTCAACATGTCTAAATCTAAAATCTCAGAGGGTTGTAATTCCTCATTCAAAAGTAAAGTTTCTGAGTCTGAGGCCGCTTGCTTTGCAGCTGCATCAGCTCTCGCATTGCCTTTCGAAATCCTATCCTGTTGTTTTGTATGAGCAACACATTTGCAAATAGCTACTTTAGTAGGCAACTGGATAGATTCTAATAATTCCAAAATAAATTGCGCGTGATTAATTGGTTTTCCACTAGATGTTATCATTCCCCTATTTTTCCATTGTTGTGCAAATACATGTACTGTAGAGAAAGCATACTGACTGTCAGTATATATGTTTACACATTTGTCTTTTGCTAAAGTACATGCTCGTGTTAAAGCTATCAGTTCTGCTGCTTGTGCAGACAAGTTATGTGGTAAGGGTTGGGCTTCTAAAATTTCAGTGTCTGAAACTACTGCATACCCCACTAGATTCTTCCCTGTAGGGCCCCTTCTGCATGAGCCATTCACATAATATGTCACCTCAGCATCATCCAAGGGCATATCTTTGAGATCTTGTCTAGGCAAGGTTAACTGTTCAGTTTCCTGCAGGCAGCTGTGCGGTGTGCCATCTGCAGGAGTTGGGAGTAATGTTGATGGATTTAATGTTGTACATCGTTCAATTGTCATATGAGGCTGGCTCAGCAGTATAGTCATACATGAAAGATGTCTAGCAGGAGAGAGATATGCTACTTTTTCTTGCAGTAAAATTATCGCGACTGCATGAGGCACTCTCAATGTGAGGGGGTGGAATAATACCACTGAGGCTGAGGCCTGTACTGCCATTGCAGCTGCGACCACTGCTTGTACACAGTGAGGCAAAGATCGTGCCACTGGGTCTAACTGTGATGAATAATAGGCTATGGGGCGTTGATTATCCCCATGTTGTTGCGTCAGCACTGACATCATATATCTTTGCTTACAATCTACGGTCTGAAAGAACCGTTTATGATAATTTGGGAGTCCTAAAACTAATGAAGAAGCTATCAACTGCTTCAATCTGCAGAAAGCCGTTTCTGCTTCAGGTGTCCATTGTAATAAATGTTGTGCTGCCATTGGTGTTTTATATATCAAGTCAGTCAGTGGAGCAGATTCCAAAGCATAGTTTGGTATCCAACTCCGACAAAAATTAGTTGTCCCCAAGAAGGACATCATTTCCTTCTTGGTTGCTGGTTTGGGTGCTTGTAAAATTGCTGTCTTTCTATCCTCGTCTAATATACTACCTTCATTGGATATCACATATCCTAGGTATCTAACTTGCTTTTTCCAGAGTTGTAACTTACTTTTGTTCACTTTGTGTCCTTGTGTTGCTAAGAATTTCAATAGCGCTACAGTATCTTCCCTGCATTGCTGCTGGGTGGGGGCTGCTAGCAAAATGTCATCTACGTAAAGTAGAATTTGACTACCTCCTGGTGGGGTAAACCCTGCCAGGTTGCTAGTCATTTCTTGTGCAAATATTGTTGGGCTCTCACAATATCCCTGTGGTAGTCGAGTATATGTATACCTTTTACCCTGAAATGTAAATGCAAACCAGTATTGACTATCAGGATGTATAGGTATTGAAAAGAAAGCATTACTGATATCTACCACTGAGAAATATTTCTGTTGGGGCTTTAAGTCATTTAACAAAGTATGTGGGTCTGGCACCGTGGGTGCTCTGGGTATCACTGCATTTTTTACAGCTTGTAAATCTTGAACCATCCGCCATTCCCCGTTTGCTTATTTAACAGGAAATAGGGGTGTATTACATGGTGAATCAGGAGATTCTACCAGTACTCCTTCCCTGAGTAATGCTGCTATTATTGGCTTGAGTCCTATTTCTGCATCTTTCCTCAAAGGGTATTGTCTTTTCTGTGGCCTAAATGCCGACTTTGGTGTAATTGTAACTGGTCCTGCTGTTCGAATAAGTCCTACGTCTGACTTGCCTGTAGACCAAAGAGTCATTGGTATCTTACATAAGGTTTTCTCCTCTTCTTCTAGGAAAAAGTGCTAATCAGCTGTCCTTGCTAGATTGCAAGTGTACAGCCGGGTGCGTCTGCGTCAACCAATTCAACTTTTGTTTCTGTATCCCCTGTTCTGACAATTCTAAGTCAGTCTGTTTTTCCCATCTTGTTAGCTTCTCTCCTAAGTCTGCCCATTTTATGTTCTTGTTCTTTGTCAAGCTGACATGTGGCAATCGATTTGATCTATATAATGCAAGGAATTCTTGAGGTAATGAACAGCTAACCACACTGTTCCCCTCAGTATCCCAATACAAAGTATGTAATACTAATCTAGTTGCACGATTTTGAACAATTCTTGCTCATATTCTCTATCAGGTCCTGGCGTATTACAGTAGTATAGAGTACAGTGTAACAAATGCTGTCGATCAGTGTCAAGGGAGGGAGCTTTACTGATGGCTACGTTCATCAGTTCCTCGGTTACTGCCCCTGGACCAGTCGTAACTAGGTCCTGGCTGTACCAATAAAAAGTTTCACCCTCCGATCGCACCACAAAAGTATCCATTTGTCTCTGTGCCTCCATACCCTGCACAGTTGGAACTACTGCTATGCCAAATATCTGCATAAGGTCCCTACCCAATAGGTTCATTAGACACTTTGCAGAAACAACAATCTTACTTCTCTGAGTCATACCTGAAACAGGGTCAGTTATTGCTATATCATGGGAGAGTGGTTCCCGGTATAGCTGTCCATTTGCAGCTTTCACTAATATATAATCAGGTGATTCAGAATGTTCTGGTAACTTGGAGGGGTGTATCAGGGTCCGTGACGCTCCTGAGTCACGCAGGAATTTGACTTCCCTTCCCTCCACCAGAAGTGTAACTTCCGGTTTTGTGTCTGCTAAGTAGAGCTCTAGGCTCAATAATGCTAAATCCAAAAATTCACTTTCTTCATCCTCCATATCTACTTGCACTTCCTCTATTCCTTTTATCACATTTACATTTGTCCTCTGTTTATTGACTTCTCCTGATGATTTCTGACTTTTGCATGATGTATCTTCACTATCATATAGTCAGTCCTCATCTCCCTTGTGTGATTACCTTCTTATTCTGTTTACAATCCCTCGCTAGATGTCCCTTCTTCCCGCACTTAAAGCATTCACCTCTCTTTTTCCTTTCTTCAAAATCTTCTGACCGTTTGTCAGACTGTTTATTTCCCTGGGCATTTTTCTTTCCCTTTTTGCCTGACTGTAACACAAATACTTCAGCTCCGTCTTCAGCAGTGAAGACTTGCGCCTTCTTTTTCTTCTTGCTATTAAAATGTCTTTCAGCATGCCTAGCATATTCAAGTAAGGCTTGTAGCCTACTTGTTCGATGATCTATCATATGCTTCGTAATGAAGCTACTGATAGGTGCAATGCAACCTTTTAAAAATGCATTTTTCAATTGTTGTTCATACTGGGAATCATTCACTTGATTTTCAGGAACTGTCATACCGCTATGGTTATTAAAACATTCCAATAATCTTGCATAGTACCCATCTACCATCTCATTTTCCTGTTGTATGCATTAGTTAATGCAAGTCCAGTCTGCTCTAGGTTTCCATTTCTCAGAGATTCGGTCTGTAAGACCTTTCACTCTATTGTCTAGTTCTGCGTCACTATGTGGGAGTGGTTTAAACTCTGCATTACGAGGATTCCAGATGCCACAAATCATGTGCCAATCTGGACCTATAATTTGTCTGACTACTTTTTCTACTTCTTCCCCATTTAAGTGGTAACTCAACCTCATGCCTTGCAAATCTTTTAAAAATGTTGTAAAATTAACTTTCGGATGGGGGGATTCCCTCAGTAGCTTTCCGGATATCCTCCGGTGTCCATGGCCTGTATACTAAGAGAGTTGGGTCCTGCCCTGCCTGTCCTGCCTGAGGATTTGGGACCTCTATAAGCGGACACATTTCTTCCTCATTCTCATCCTGTAGGTTCCTCTCTATTTGATACGATTCTGCATCCCCATGTATTTTACGTGTTCGGGACCTAGTTTCAATAGTATCTCTAACAAATGGTTGTGGTCTCACTGAGACCTCAGGATAACGCGGAGGCGGACCACCCTGTCCACCTGCTTCATATCCTGGAAAAGGCAACGGAGGGGGCAGGGGAGGAGGAGCCGTTGTTATTACTATGTTATTATCTTCTTTGTCTAAAAATAATGCTTTTGAATTTTTAGTCTTCTGCTCCCTACGGTTTGCTTCCTCAATCCACCTGTGTGCCTGAGGAATGCCTAATTGGCGTTGCTTTTTTGCCTGACCTTCCGCATTGGATTTAAGTTGCTTAAGGAGTTTAACCAATAAAGTTTTATCTAATTTACCATTGAATTCATATTTGTTAACCCATTTCGTATAATACCTAACATTATCAGAACGTTATGATTGCATATATTTTGCGTCTTCGGTTAGGGGCGGATCTCGCAATGTTTTAGTGCACTGATTTCCCATGTTAAAAGAAAATGTTACGTAACCCTTCTTATCACATGTTACCAAAATTTCAGTTCCTTTCACAGTTTATCTAGAATAACTGCCTATCTTATTCTGTTACCCTGATCTATGACCAAATACACAGTAATTCCTCTTGTCCCTGATCTGCATAACAAATCTTGACAACAATATTTACTGTAACCTAGTCCCTGATCTAAAACAGAAAAAAGGCAAAAATCTTCCTACCTGAGCCTCCGGTATTGAGCCATCCAGGATCTGCTCTTCGGCCACAGATCAGAAAGTGGCCAGCCTCTTTAAACGACAATTCAGTCGGAGGTCTTTTCGCCCAAGAAGAACCGTTTCGGTAACTTCTCCTGCGCAGTATTCGACCACCGGTAGACTCTGATCTGCAGCTGTCTGAGGGATTTCCGGCTAAGAAGGACCAAACTGTTAAATAAAATAAAAGATCAATACACAGGAGGTTCAGGTTCAAAAGTTTACTAGTGTACACCAGGAGGCAAAAAACGTACAAGTACAGAATTTTGTCTAACATGAAACAGGAAGTACACAATTTTTATAGTTTCTTACATTCAAGTTGTGCCCACCTTACTGACGTGGTCAGTCACAGGGCATCTACATCACTTTAGCTTACAGTATTCTATTCATAAAATAATGCTGATGCTGTATATTTAAAAAAGTTTTCCTCTGGTAACAATACGGCCTTGCTAACCACCTTGTCAGACATAATGTATTTCTGTAAAGTTACTTCTTCAAGGTTCCAGGCTGGTTCGAATACAATAGCAGATTCAGTCTTTTAATACACTTCTTTGTTCCCCTGTAACACTTTCCCAACAGTTGCGTGTTATCTAGTAACACATACACAAGGCCAAATCATCCCAGCAGGAAAGAGCAGAAGATTTCATTATTTCACATATTTAATTTCCTGACCCAGCAGATAATCACTTGTGAAAAGCATAAACATTAGAACTTGCTGAGCTAGCAGCTGCCAGGGTCAGAGGCCAACTTGCAACAAGGCACACTGCAGTTTCAAAAACTTCTTGCAATTACATATGAATTCATTCTTTTTGTTATATCATTAATAGAATAAAATGCATTACACACTACTTTGCTTTTAAACTAGCACTTCACATATATTCAAATACATATTTCTCTAACACTCTCCTAAATACAATATTGGGGTGGGAATCTTTTCTGGACATTCTCATCCGTGTTAATAAAATTCTAATTTCTCTCCAAAATGCTCTTAATATAATACGCATCAGTACTAAAAGTGGTGATAAATGAAATAGAAAAGTCAGGGCTATGGTTAACTTGGTCAGCCATATCTTACGTAAACACACCAAAAGAGGGGCTACTACTATAATTATTCAAGTATAGGCCCTCATCTGTTTCAGACCCATTCAAAATAGCTGTAAAGTGTCCAGCGTTCCTTTTAAAGGTAACTTCATGAATCAATTTATCCAGAAAATAATCTGGGTAACCTCTGTTCATAAGTAGGGTACGTAAAAAATTACATTCCTCCTTGAAATCAACCAAGTTCAAAACCATTTTGGCTGCCCTGACTAGCTGGCCTTTCCCCATGGATTTTTTCTGATAAATAGGATGTGAACTGGTAAAGTGGAGGAAAGAATTTGAATACGTCTCCTTTCTGTGCCTAGTGACCACATACTTCTGTCTGACCCTGTCCTTCTGTAAGTATACATCTAGATATGCAATTTTCTCCATATGAAAATTACTGGTAAATCTTTAAAAATCAATTGTAGTATTAATGTATACCAGAAATTCGTTAAAAATGTCAACACCTCCCTCAGTCATTAGGAATATATCGTCCAGGTATCGAGTGCAATAAACTAAATATTTTGAATATAGCCTATGTTCCAGAACAAATTTCCTGTCCCAAAAACACATGGCCAAATTTGCGAAGCTAGCCCCACCTGGTGATCCCATGGCTACCCCTTTCCTTTGAATATAAAAGGAATCATTGAACATGAAAAAATTATTCTTAAGAATAATGTCCAAAAATTCTTGGACCAGTCGGAGCTCATCATGGTGGAACCCTTTATCAAGTAACACCTCTGTTACCCACTCAATACCAAGTTCCTGTGATATTACGGTATAAAGGTCTTTTACATCTATGGTGGCAAAGTTATAGGACTCATTATACCTCAGGCCATTAATTTTTTCCAAAAAGGTCCAGGAATCCTTACAAATTTGGGTCACGGTACCTGCATACTTTTTCAGAAAGTGGTCCATATATTTAGCCATGGGGTACGTTATACTATTCCGGCCATTAACTGTAGGCTGAAAAGGGGGAGTTGCTAAGGTCTTTATGAATTTTTGGGATGCCAAAAATGACTGGGATCTGGGGGGCTAATATTGTTAGATAATTCAAAATATCAATCAAAGTTCTTGTTTCTATGAACAGGTCATTTAAATACATCCTAATATACCTGTACACTGTTTTGATGTCATTAATGGAAACTGTTTCATAATTATCAGTATCCAACATTTCTTGCATGCGTGACTTATAATGTATTTCATTCATTATGACCAAGTCCCCACCTTTATCAGGTTTAATCACTTTAACCTCACTATTCTTCAGTTCATAAATCAATTCCCAGTCATTCCTAGTTAAGTTATTAACTGTAGCTTTACCACTAAACAGATGCATATTCCTGATGTCATGCTCGCATAATTGTTCAAATACTGTTAGTGTAGGTAAAGTATTTGGGTTAAATGTACTGGCAATTCTAAAACAATCAGGGTTAGAGTTAAAATCACCACCCTGTATTGCATTTGACAGGAAAAATAACTTCAAATTTAACTTCCTTATAAACAATTTTAAGTCTATAAGTGTCCATGAAATATTAGCAGGTTTACTGGGCACAAAAGTGTGCCCTTTAGCTAAAACATCCACTAATAAACAGTTAACATTAAAGTCTGAGTAATTATAAACATTGAAGTCGCCTGTTGAGTTAGTAACAATTCAAAAACAATAATTATGTGTATTCTCAATCACACTGTTATTAGCTAATTTTTTCATGTTCAATGATTCCTTTTATATTCAAAGGAAAGGGGTAGCCATGGGGTCACCATGTGGGGCTAGCTTCGCAAATGTGGTCATGTTTTTGAGAAAGGAAATTTGTTCTGGAACATAGGCTATATTCAAACTATTTAGTTTATTACACTCGATACCTGGACGATATATTCCTAATGTTTGAGGGAGGTGCTGACATTTTTAACGAATTTCTGGTATACATTAATACTACAACTGATTTTTTAAGATTTACCAGTAATTTTCATATGGAGAAAATTGCATATCTGGATGTATACTTACAGAAGGACAGGGTCAGACAGAAGTATGTGGCCACCAACCACAGAAAGGAGACATATTCAGATTATTTCCTCCACTTTACCAGCTCACACCCTATGCATCAGAAAAAATCCATGGTGAAAGGCCAGCTAGTCAGGGCAACCAGAATGGTTTTGAACTTGGTTGATATCAAGGAGGAATGTAATTTTTTACGTACCCTATTTATGAACCAAGGTTACCCAGATTATTTTCTGGATAAATTGATTCATGAGGTTACCTCTAAAAGGAACGCTGGACACTTTACAGCTATTTTGAATGGGTCTGAAACAGATGGGGGCCTATACTTGAATAATTATAGTAGTAGTCCCTCTTTGAGTGTGTTTATGGAAGATAGGACTGACCAAGTTAACCATAGCCCTGACTTCTCTCTTTCATTTATCACCACTTTTAGTACTGATGCATATTATATTAAGAACATTTTAGAGAGAAATTGGAATTTTATTAACGCGGATGAGAATGTGCGGAAAAGATTGCCCTCCATCCCCAATATTGTATTTAGGATAGGCAGCAATTTGAAGTACCTCTTAGGTAACAATATGTTACAAACCCTGAGGATTAAGGGTAGGTTTAAATGTGAAGCCTGCAATTTTTGCAGATTCATAGATACTGGTTCTTTGTGCCAAGTTAATAATACAAATATTGTTTGCAAGGGGAGGTATAACTGCAACTGTAAGGGATGTGTGTACTTAGCTAAGTGTAATTCCTGCTTAGGTTTCTATATAGGTAAGACAGATAGGAAACTTAAGGAACGCATATATGAACATCAGTATGCTATTAGGAACAGGAAAGCTGAGAATGCCTTGGCTAAACATATACGCAATAACCCTGGCCATTCATTCTCCTTTAGGATTATTGACCAGATCTGTTCTCATATTAGGGGAGGACCATTTTCTTTATGGCTAGAGCAGCGAGAATTATAATGGCAGCTAGATTAGATGCCTTCAAATACCCAGGGTTAAATGATACATGCTCAATAGCTTGCATTCTAAAACTAAGAAATTTGATGAGATAGTATTTTTATATTTGGAATGTTATTTTTACCTTTAGAATGTACATTTTGTATGAACTAATGTAGTTTAGGGACATACAGTCTCTTGGTAATTTCAGATTTTATACTATATCTGTATTTAAACATTTTTATAAGCTGTATTTTAATTATAGGTTGTTTGATTGTTTTCTAAGTCTCATTGGACCTTTTTAAACATCTGACCATCATGTGCTTATTTTGCTAACTATTTAAATGTGGTGCAGTACTTTTGTTGAACAGTCTGAAGAAGTGGGTGTATGTGTGCCCACGAAAGCGCTTACTGTTGCAATAAATTCTTGTTTGTACCTTTGAACCTTTTTTAATGTAAGATGGCTGGTTTAGTACTAGATCTGAATCTAGACTATGCTATCTAGGCTAAAAATACAGTTGAAAACAAATGCAGAAAATATGTAGTCACAACAGTAAAAAAAAGGCAGAAAAAATGCAGTGATCAAATACAGTGCAATTTAAAAAGTGCAGTAGAGGCACAGAATATGCTTACTTTCTTGATGCAGAAGTCTCAAGCGTTTCCTTAACCAAAACAGACCAGGATACCTCCCAGTGCAGTAGATGGAAAAATCCACTGACCTCTTGATGTAGAAACAAGTGTTTGTAAGAGTGTATGAGTACACTACTGTATCCAACAGCTAGCTAGAAAATTCATTTAGATCAAGTAAATCAGTAGAACAGACATTGAGAGGCAAAATATACTTTTTCAATACAAGCACAGGTAAAGGCAAATAAATAATTCAATATTATCAACAGCAGTGTAGAAAGGGAGGAGCTTATTAAGCTCAATTTGCAGTAGAGGTGGGCAGCTTAAAATCACCAGGTTTTAAAAGGCAAATCAGCAAACAAGAGGGTGGGTGGAAAACACTAGCAGGGCATCCCCAGCAGTGCTTTAGTTTATGCAGGCTTGAAATAGTTTTAGCAAAAGACAAAGGGCCCGAGACAATTAACCAATGAAAAAACATATGACACAGCATAGATAATTTAAATGTCTACCTCTCACATAGAAGAAAAACACCAGGCCGAGCAGATTTTTTAATACAGAAAACAAAATGGAGTGGGTAAAAGAGCAGCTCAATCAGTCAGACAAAAAATATAGGATCTGATGCTGTCTCTTTCATTCCTCCTCACATATGGGTTGTGGAGCTGACCCTCTGATCCGACTCGGCCGCATTTCTTCAGACTAGGATCCAAGTTTTGAGCTTCTTCCACATCTCACAATGCACCATACCCCAATTAACCTTCTCAGATCTTGTTTGTCGCCAGGAGGGTCAGACGTGGTTGCTGAGTCTCGAGCAAGTTTTTGTAGAATTATTGGTTCTACCTCAAGTAAGTGATTTTTCTTCACTTACATTATTCTAGCTTTACATTTCCTCCCTTCCCGTTATTGTGTGTGTTGTGTCGCCTGTCTTTTTCCTTGAACGTCAGTTTGTTCTTTGCCTTTGCCATGCTTTCTAGTGGTAGCCATTAGCCAGTTGGCTTTCCCCTTCTTCTCTTGTTGCTGTAAAAAAAGAAAAAAAGTAGTAGTTTAGTTAGATATTTAGTTAGTTTAGATAATTTTTGTTTTGTGCCATTGGTCTTTGGCTTTTTTTTTTCTGGATTTGTAGCTTCTTTGTAAAAAAAAAAAAAAAAATTGCTGAGGTTGTACGTTTCCATGAAATGTTCTCATTTGTTGAACAAAATGAATCCTAACTGTGTTGATCTTTCTCCAAGTGTTAGAACTGAGTAACAAAAATTATCAAAATGATCAGAAATTACTACTGATTTGTTGTACTGTTGTATAACTGACCTTAGAGTTTTTGTAACGTTCTATAAATTACCAGTCCCAGCTGTTGTCTTTATTAATTTGGTAGTTTTTGTTTGTTTTGTAATCTTTTAGTGAGTTTGGACAGTTGGCAGTTGAGTTGTTAGAGCAGTCTTTTCGACAAGATGAGACTATGGCCATGAAGTTGCTGACTTACGAATTGAAGAACTGGAGCAATTCCACATGTCTTAAACTGGCAGTTTCTTCTAGACTGCGTCCTTTTGTGGCTCACACTTGTACACAGATGCTGTTGTCTGACATGTGGATGGGAAGACTAAATATGAGAAAAAATTCATGGTACAAGGTAAAGAATATTTTATTTTAAATGTGTAACATATAATTTTCTTTTTGTGATCTTTTTAGAACATCAGTGATACTAATACTTTTGTGGTAGTTTAGCTCTACTGCACCACAGTGAAAAAGGATACTTTTACTTTTTCATGCCAGCTCACCAATCATCCATCATAATAGTAGAAGGACCACAGTACTGTCTTTCCTGACAATTGGTCTGGAAGAAATACTTTGCTTCCTTGGAAATTTGTTCTTTGGTAATTTGGTTGCATGCACTGGTTTAGCAGGACATGACAGAGACTTTAAGTAACAACAACAAAAAGTCTTCATAATTCTTACAAATAGTTTATTTCGTAGCTTATAGGCCTACTGGTATTAACGTGTTCAGTAGATATTTTTCAGCATTCTGCAGCTCTTAAGGTTATTTCCCAGATGTATTGTTTTTCTTCAATTGTTGTCTTCCAGAAAAGTTACTGAAATAGGGTTCTATTTAAAGTACATTTTTGTCAATCTTTTGTTATTGTTGCTCATACTTATGATAGACATATGCTGAAAGCCTCCACCATTATGTGCTGTTATGATGCAGATGGCTACTGTAGAGTACCTTGGTACCCACCATTACATAACAGCCTAAACACAATTCCTCTGTTAGTCCATTAACCAACACATAAACCTGGGCAGTATAGAAACATTTAAAAAGAAGAATAGAGAAAATTCCAGCCTAGCATCCAGTAATAAAATCCCAGTTAGTGAAGGAGTAGAAAAACATTCAGAAACAAATGTTTTTTGAAAGTCTTTAAAGGTGGTCACTTAAGTGTCCCTGTGTTTTGTAACAACAGGGCTAGTGAAAGCCATTGTCCACATTACGGTTTGATGAGGTGGAAATCAGGACTGCCATCTCTTATCATTTACTGTTATAAGGATGCATCCAGAAAAAGCTAGTATTGTCACCACAAGCCAGTCTTGTAGACACCTAACAGGATAATTACCATCATTAATACATTTCTTAACAGTGTGCAGCTATTCCTTTGTGAGGGAGTCATCCGTTTGTTATACTTCTGTGTAATTATTTTAGGATCTCAAGTCTTAGACTACCTCTTAGCTAATAACCTCCTGTCCAGCACCCAGCATGGCTTCAGGCCATACCACAGCGCTAGTACCACCTTGCTCTCTTTCACTAATGCTGTCCATCATACAAATAATGGCCTGTTCTCCTCTGCTATATTTCTAGCTCATCCAAGGCTTTTGCCATGGTCTCACACAAACTACTAATCTCTGTTCTCACTAACCTTTCCCAGTCAGCTACTGATTGGTTTCACAGGTATCTAACTGGCCGCCAACAATCATTTGTCTGGCATAATGACCTATCTCATCGACTTCCTGTAACACACAGTGTTCCCCAAGGCTCCATCCCTGGTCCCATACTGTTATCACTCTTCGCCAATGATCTAATCACAGCCACCAAGCATGCTTCTCTTGTACAGTATGCAGATGACTCCACCCTCATTTGCTCAGCCCCAACTATACCTGAACTTCAAAAGATCACACAGGAAGCCTTTTCATCTGTAGAAAACTGGCTGTCTAATTTCCAGTTATTACTCAACCCGAGCAAGACTAAACTCCTTATCTTCCAACCCACTAAATCTAACCCAATTATTCCACACTTTAATATTCTAGCCAAAGACAATACCGTCATCGCCCCAACAGAATACACCAAACTACTTGGTGTTGAGATTGATAACAATCTCATATTTGACACTCACATTTCTCTTACCATAAAAAAGGTTAACAAAAAACTAGGTGCATTGTACAGAAACAAAATAATTCCTCACCAAGGCAGCCAGAATTTCTGCTGTCAATTCTCACCTAATCTCAACTTTACACTTCTCCTATACTTACCTACCTTAGACAAACAGACCTAAACAACCTTAAGGCTTGCTACAACAAAATTGCTAAGTTTGCCACTGGTGCATCTTATGGCAGTCACCACTGTATCTCACTTAGAAAACTTTACTACCTTGAACTCCCTCAACTTCTTCACCTGAATCAACTCTCTCTCGCCCTCAAGTTAGTAAACCATCCTCTTAAAGTCCCATTCCTTCAAAACCTTCTCCAGCCTTACTGCTCCTCTACACCACTGTGCTCCAGCAGCAAAAATCTACTTCTAGTGACCAAACCCAAGAACTGAGTGGGAGAAGCACTATTCTCCCGCGTCATATCCAGATTATAGAACAACCCCCCCCCCCATAACCACACTACCTTCTTGCAAACACTTCAAGACTGCACCACAAACTCACTTAAAAAGTCTCTGGTTATGCTCATACACCAGTCCCGACTAGTAACCCTCCTTTTACCTCCCCTTACTTTCCCTTCCCCCTCCCTAACCACCCTGCCTCACACCATCTGATCATTGCATGCCTTCCTCTGTGGGCTCTTGCTCACCCTTTACCCTCCCCTTCCCTCCTCACTCAATCTCTTAGACCTGTTACAACATGCTTAACTACCTCACTTCATCTCCACTCCAAATACATATCCAACTGACTTACACCTAGCTTCCTCTCACTACCATGTGTACTACTCACTCAGTCTCCTCTCTTACTCCTGTGTCTTCCCCTTCCATCCCATTAGCCCTTCTAGCTTGTTCCACCTTCATGCGGAACTTCTGCTGTATATCTGCTTGAGTTCAGTGCAGTATTTGTATATAAGATTTAAGTTTGAGTTTAGAACAGTATCCGTTTGAGCGTAGTACTATCTGTATGTACATCCTACCTTTATTCCTAGCCTCTAGCTAGATATTAGTATATCTGTTCATTACTTTGTTTCATATTGTATGTATAGCTAATGTTTGCTGCAGTATGTATTATTTGTCTATTGCATGTATATTCCATTGATGTTATTCATTTCTCACTGCTGCAGTCATCAACATTGGGTTATCTATGCTGTGGTAGCCCTCAGTCAGTCCGAATACCAGAGTCAAGGTTTTGTGCGTCGGCTGCTGTCGCTTGCTGAGTGATGTCAGGTTGTCTGAGCTATAAAGGAGAGCAGGCAACGCCATTACCTCAGTCTTTCTTGCCGTGGAGCCCGTAGCAGGAGATATTTGCAACAGTGCCGGTCGGCTGTTTTCAGACTTCGAACTTCAGCTGAAAATGTCTAAAGCTAAGTACGCCTTTGGAGAGCCTTCCTTTTTCTTGCACTAACCGATGTCCGAAAAAGTCAATAACTCTTGCCTGTGGAAAGCAAATACCACACCGAGACTTCCATTCTTACTGCGTCACTTGCTTAGGCCCAGATCAAGACATAACCCGCTGTCGGTTCTGTGCCCTCTTTAACACTAGAACTATTCGTCGTAGAGCTCTGTTTGTAGCCAGTTATTTTCATCCTCCGACTACTGATATGGCATTTATCAGTCAGCAAACCGCAGATCTTCCAAAAAAAGTAAAGATAAAGATGGAGACAGATCACCTAAGGCCAAGCCTTCGACAACTCATCATAACGTTCTATGTTTGTTGTCCTTCATCTCGCCTACCTTCTTGTGTCCCACCCTCCTTCCCCTTCCTGGAGGATTGAGAGGTTCTTCCCTTTTTTCGGCTACACTGCCGGAATTCCTTTTTTTTACTTACCAGTTTGGTTAGTTCTAGTCTTTCCTTCCTTTCTCTTTGCTGAAAGTTACACCTTTATATGCAGGTGTTCTCTTGTATGTACCTTTAGTATTTTTATTTTTGGGACCTGTTTAGTCTGGTGGGTTATTTCCTTCCTTTCTCTTTGCTGAAAGTTACACCTTTATATGCAGGTGTTCTCTTGTATGTACGTTTAGTATTTTTATTTTTGGGACCTGTTTAGTCTGGTGGGTTATCACAAATGAGATCTGGGTAACTGCCACTAGGCACGTTGAGATAGGGGCTAGTCTTGACACAGTAAAAAGCCCTCGAGCTATAGTATACGAACCCAACCAGCAAGAAGGAAGGCGAGATGAAGGACAACAAACTTGGAACGTTATGGAAATTACATAACTTCTTTTTTATACCTGACATCAAACTGACAGTTGTTCAAGGGAAACAATAGAATCCTGAACTAGGAATGTCAAAGAATATAACAATCACATTCTGAACAAATAGTATTAAATTGACAGTAATCACTCCGTTTAACCTTTGCTGATTATACAAAATAAAAGATTGCCATTTAAATCTAAAAACTTTCAGTATATGCCATAAAATGGCAATTTATGAATATGGAAAGGTAACTTGTAATCATTGATCACAATAAGTGAATTTGTTGTTTTTAACCTACAGTTTCACTCATTTTATAATAAAAAATGACAGATATGAAAATCCTTATATGTAAGAAATAGGGGAAGAGGGATGCACTGATAATTAAAATGCGCTAACCTTCATCAATGTTCACATAAAACAACCTTGATGCTTTAAGTAAGTTAGCAACAAAGTGATTACTTAAATGCTGGCAAACAATGAAATATAACTTCTAATATATCCAGTAAAATACATTGTATTGTAAACATTAGGTATAAATATTATTGCCATCTCTTTAAATTAAGTAATAAGTTTTGAAAGACTTCATCAATAAGGATGAATATGTTAAATAACTGTGTGCTATAATCCTTTACTGAGGTTTTATGTGTGATACATCCTACTTTACTACGATTGAATTGTTTGTCATCTATCTTTCATGTAAATATTAATTGCTTACACAATAAGTAGACATTTGTATTGTATTAGAATTCTTTCTAATCTACAATAGTACTATATTTTGTTCAAAATAATATAAATATTGCTTATTCCTATTACAAATATTCTCCAAATGATCATTCAATTTATGGAGCCTCAGATGTTCTGGATTGTCAAGGTATGAGTGATAATCTGATGGACTTAGGTTTATCCACCAGATGAGAAATGATTTTCATTCCATGGCTAGTGCGGATCTTAGTTTTGTTAACATTTATTCATTTTAATTTATTTCACAAAAACATTTTTAGTATGCTTGACCAAAACATTACTTTACTGGTAAACACTCAAAGTATAAAACTCATAACTTCCTTTAAAAGCTCAAACATATACTTTATAGTTATCAAAGGAAAATGTTTAATAGTCGCAATAAAACAAAAAATACATAGTCTAAATAACCTAAGATGGATTTAACTTTATTATCTTTAAATACCAATGGCTTAAACAACCTTAGCAAGAGATCAAATCTACTGAAATATTTAAAACTGAACAAAGCACAAATTGTCTTCCTTCAAGAAACTAATTTCAAAACAAATGACAATTACAAATGGAATCCTAAGGAATATAATGATATTTGCGCAATCCACTTATAAGGCAAAGGCAAAAGGGGTAATAATTTTATGGTAAACAAATGTGATTAAGTCAGAAATAATTTATAGGTATGAAGACAAAGAAGGCCTTATGCCATTAGTAACAGTTAAATATAATAACAGACTATGGACCCTAGCCAGTCTATACTGGTTCTCAGGCATTGGAACAGGAACTGTTAAAAAACACTTGGATTTCATTTCCAGTAATTATAAAGGCAACTTAATATTAGGAGGAGATTTTAACTATATATTTGATATTTCTGAAACTGCAAATAAAAGACCACTGTATACATCTGCTGTATAAAAAGCTTTAAACAAGTGAGTAGAATAATTTCCTTTTGTAGATACTTTCAAATTTAAAGAAGATAAATCTTTGTTGTTTTCCTATCAAGATCACAAATTTGGTTTCCAAACTAGAATAGATAAAATATTTGCTGCCTATGACTTACACTCTAAAATCATTAATTTCTCAATTACTTCCTGCCCCTTTTCAGACCACAATTCATTGATAAAAAAACAAAAGTAACCACAGTGTAAAATATAACTAAATAAAGTCCAAAACATACACTGTGAAGCAGTAGAAAACACTTTGTCAGCCAAACTGTTCAGTCCAAGCTGTTTTTATTCTTCTAACATACAAAGACACAGATTGAGCTCTTTCATCCCCTAAACTGGGGACTTCATCAGAATCTTCTCAATTCATTGATACTAAAACTTCAGAATGAATACAAACCATTAATTTTCAACTCCAGAATTCCAGCGTATATAACTAAAATTAGAGTTCAAACCGTGGTTATTATCTGAATTACAGTTCTTCTTTGATATTAGTTACACCACAGAGATAAATGGAATAATGATATGGGACTCATTAAAAGCTTACATATATGGTAAAGCCCTAACTTGGTATATAAAAAAAAAATCAGAGAATGGGATTCTGAATTATTAGATCTACAATCCAAACTTGTGTCAGTAAAAGTTGAAAAATTCAAAATCATTTGGAGATGAAAAATAAAGTATAAGTATTAAACAATAAATGCAACAAAATTCTAACACATAAAACTAGTTTAACTTTAGAAAAATTAATACCTTGGCCACTTCTACCAAATATCTACATAATTTATCTACAAGAATCGAAATACAATCAAAAACTAATGACATTAAAAGTATCTTCCATGAAAAGAAAGGGAAAAAAATGTCTCTGATATAGGTGACATTCTTGATACCTATAGAAATCACGATATGGAACATTTCCAAAAAGAAAATATACATATTGATCAAATAAATCTAGATGAAAAATGTTCTAATATAAAAAAAAGACACCAGAAAAATTAAAACTAGATCTGCAAGCACCCATTTCCTACAAAGAAATTATGGATACAATAAAAGATGGTAAAAATAATAAAGCTCCAGGTATGGGTGGCGTAATTATGGAAATATATAAACTTGTTCCTTCAAAGATACTATCCCTCTTTCATAAAACTCTATTAGAAATTCAGTCAGCCAACCTCTTGGAGATATTCCTTAATCACGCCAATCCTAAAGGAAAGTAAATCCCCAAACCTCTGTACCTCATATAGACCTATATCATTATTAAATAAGGACTACAAGATATTTATGACAATATTAACTAACAGAATGAAAATACCACTATCCAAAACAATAAATAATGATCAAACTGGATTTATATATCATAGACACACACGCCAGTATTAAAAGGATAATTTAGTCTTATAGAGTATGTTAATAAAGAAAATAAACACTCAGAATTGGCTTAGATATAGAGAAAGCCTTTAATTCCCTAAATTGGTACTATTTATTCAAAATCCTAATGCTGTTTGAATTTCCTGCATCTTTTGTTCATCTCCTAATATATATGTATATATATATATATATATATATATATATATATATATATATATATACATATACACACACACACATATGTACACAAATAATTTAGCGTATGTCAAGTTAGGTCCTTTTACCTGTGAATCTATACATATAACAAAAGGCAGTAAACAAGGATATCCAATGTCACAGATTCTATTTGCTCTAGTATTGAAATATTGGCAGATTCAATTCGTAACAATATAAAAATCAAAGGAATCGATGTTTATGAACAATACAATTCTAAAGTAATACCATTTGCTGTTAACATTATCTAATACAAAAGAGACATTAGAAGAATTAGATATATTAATTGATAAATTTCACATGACTTCAGGACTCCATTTCAGTAAATCAGAATCAGCATTTTTATTTTTAAATAAAAAAAAAAAGAACTGCAGACTAAGGGGGGATCACATCATAGGCAAACAAGAATCTAACTTAACATGTCTAGGAATTGAGCTATGCAAGGATAATAATGAATTAGTCTCAAAAACTACAATATCATCAATACAATTAAAATCTCTGTGGAAAAATGGAACAAAATAATATTAACATTTGAAGATAGACTGCAGTTAATAAAAAGGGTTTTACTGCCCAAGATCCTGTGTATAGCCTTGGCAATACAACTGTTACCAGAAAGGAATATACTTAAAGAAACAAATTAATGCCTAATAAATTTTTTATGGTTTCCCAAAAGAAGCAGAATAGCTTTAATATGTCATATCAGACCATGGAAACAGGGAAGATTAAACTTTCCGGATATAGAAACAATATCTAAAACAATCTCAGATTGGATAAGTCCAAATTACTCTGCAAATTGGAAAGAATTACTAATTGTTATATCAATAAATGAATTTGATTTACAAAAAAATTCAAATAACAGATAAAAACAATTTGTCATGGCACATATTATGTATTACTGTGCAGTATAACTAAACCCACTAAAACTTGTATGATTATTACATTGACTCATTTAGGAAATTATTAAGGTAAATATAGATTTAAAAATCTGGTTTGATCTTTTAACACTATTTATAGTCACAATGGGTCATAGATGTAGTCACTCAGAATCATTCTAATTAGTCTTACCATAAAAAGAGCTCCTTTGTTAGATTAGTCCAGCTCAGTATAGGTGTTAGGATGTGCATAGACTCTGCTGCCCAAGAAACATGTAGAGGAGGTCTACTTTTTTTCTTTTTGTTTGTTTGTTTGAAGAATTGCTGAGACTTTTTCTCTTGCCTGTGCTTACTTCCAAGGTGGGTTGAATATTTCTATTCACCCCTTTTCTCTTATTAGTTGCATGTTGCAGTTCATTGCGCACTTTTTAGAAAATAAAGTAAATACCTGGATATTTTTTAAAGTGTTATATTTTGTTTGTAAAATCTTCCTCCAGCACCATTAACATGTATTACAGTAAGTTTGAAATATTAGGTAGAGGAAGTATTTTACATCAAAAATATATGTAATAAAAAAATACAGTACTTTAAAATTGCTGTTTTACTTATTTACATTTTTTTCAGAGAACCCATTCTCTAAGTGGCATCTGGCCTCATAACATCCCTTGGTGGGCTTTAATTACACATTAGCATACATCCTGTCAAGCATTATTGCTTGCTTAAAAATTCCCTACACATTACTCTGTCAGAAATGATGGCGGAGCAGTAGCTATAACTAAGGAAATCATTTTTTTGAGCTGGGAAGCAAGATCAATATTGCCTATATATATGTAGTAAGGGTTTATTACATTTAACACTATTAACTGCTAAAATGCCTTTACTAGAAAATGGAAATCAAATTTTAAATCTACTGTAATTTATTTTATTTCACATTTGTTAACCAGGTTAGTCCAACTGAGTTTGCAAACAAACCCATTTTCAGTGGAGACCTGAGGGGAAAAGCCCCAGCAAACATAAGTAAAGATAAAGTGACAATATACAAACATTAAATAATCACAATACAAAATTGTAAAAAAAGAAAAGGTTATTATTTGCATTGCACTGATAGTAAGCAACCCATTTTCAGTGGAGACCCAAGGGGAAAGAGCCTCAGCAAACATAAGCAAAGATAAACATACAGGGCAAAAACTATTAAAAATAACAATGCAAATAAGAAATTAATAATAAAGAGAAAAACAAAAAAATTATGAACATTAGAAGAGTTGCACTGATAGCAGTGGTCTAAATTTACTACATATAAGAGTGAAAACAAAAAAAGTAGAAAATTAAGCAAAATTAAGTGGGATTTGTGGGGACAGTACATGCAGAATAGTGTTCAGGGGGAGTAATTTGAGGAATAAGGGTAGGCACATATTGAGCAATTTATGTAATGATGGAGTGAATAATTGTTGAAAGAAAACATCTGTAATGTTTAATGTTTGAATAAGACAAATGTTAACATGGTTTGTTTCTTTTCTATTAATGTACGTGTGCTATGCCTTAATTCATAATCTAATAAAGATATTTAAGAAAAACAAGCATGACTGCAGTTCTAGTGTTGGAGTTTACGTATACCTTTGCAATTTTTTTTTAAAAATTAGGAAGACTAACGATTTAAGAGAAGTGGAAGTTTATTCAAAAGGTGAGAGAGGTCATATTTGCTACAGCTAATAGGAGAACAGGAAGTTACTGCGTAAGCAGTCACTGTGACTGTAACATACATAGCCAGTAAATATCCCTATGAAAAACAAACTAATAATAATGCTCACCTCCTTTATCTAGGAGTGTATGCATGTAATCATTGGAGTGAATTTGGGCTACTCATCCATTCAACTCAGTTTTCTTTAAAGGTGCCCAAAGTGTTGCTGTGCTTGATGTGTAGAGGAATTTTGTTCCCTAGATCATAAATGAGTTAGGTTAAGAATGTCTCTCTCTTCAGTGAATTTTCTTAATCTTTTTGTGGAGATTAAGGTCTTTTATATGAATTCTGATATGCCACTGGTCCTGTTGAGGTGTAAGAGATCAAATAGGACTGGTTCCTTCATAGCACAGAAGGCTAGATATAGGTCATCATGAAGGAACTGGAAGGCCAGTGATTACAAAGGTAGTCAAACTCTTCTGTCTGGTAGCTGTTGGTTTTAGGATCCTTGATTTTCTTAGGAATCTCTTTGACCTTTCAGTTTGGGTATTGTGCTTTGTTCGGCACATACAGAAGGCAGCATGGTGTTCAGCAGTACATCAAAGGGAGGAGTACAGTGGAGTGATTACTTATTTAGATCTGGAAGAAAGTTCCTTTGATATCATTTAGGCCAGCTGGTATTTCCTAAATGTGGAGAAAATATGGTGGTCAAACTAGAGTGTGTTATCCACTTATGTATCAAGATGTCTTCTAACACTGTTAGTATGTAGAGGAGTATTATTTATTTGAGAGGAAGTGGGAATGGGTGGGTCGCTAAACAGCACACAAATGCACTTTTTAGTATTCATTTTGAGACCATTTTCTAAACACCAGGTGTGTGTGTAGTCCAGCCGCTGCTGAAGCAGTTTGGTATCAGTGTGATATTGAATAATGGTACCAAGTCTGCAACTATTGGTAAAACTTGACTAACCACACTTATTTGGATATTGGCCTAGATTTCAGTGAAATAGCTGCCAAAATAGAGAGGCGTCAGCACAACCTTGTAGGACAGTAGTACTTAGTTTTACATTCTAAGAGTGTAGACACAGCTTTCACAACTACAGTTTTATCATTTATCTAATTTGAAGTCCATTGGACAGTTTAGGGGCTTGTATTAAGTTTTACTGATTTGTTTAATATACCCTAGGATGGGGGGGGGAGAAACCAGACTGAGTTAGACAGTATTCACTGAGGGACCAGTGCCCACTGCTTCAGTGACTTTGCAAAGAAGTTTACCAGCTTTAACAGGCAGGACCTGCTCTTCACAAATCTGGACTGGTTTGGGATGAAGTCATTAATGCTGTCCATGTCTGCATTTCTGATTCTGAATACGAATGAGTCCATGGTACTACATGTAAGTTTTGTGAGCCTGTAGCTATTAGGGTTCGAAGAACCACCTTTATATAGCGTAATCATTGCAGCCATGTTCTAGACTTCTGTAGTAAGCCCAGTGGCTAAGCTATGTTTGAAACCATGGAAAAGGGGTTGTCAGGCCCCATGGAAGTATGTTTAGCCTTCGGTAGCAATTTTTGGAGTTGCTTTATAGATATTTTGAGAAAAAGTGGTGCATCGGGTGGTGGGAGGGATAAAATGGGTGAGCAGGGTAGAGTTTAAGCTATGTTTGTCTGCCAAGATGTTTGCTGTGTCCTTAGTATCAGAATGATATTACTATGGAGTAAGTAATTCAATGCATTACTAGGCACTGTTTCAACTTCCTAATGTGGATAAAGTAAGATTTATTGTTCCCTTTGGTGTTTGTGGCTACATTGAGTTCATACTTTATTGTACATGTCCTCATGGTGCTCCTAAGATCTTTGATGGTCTATGTTGGCACATTACTGAGATGGGGATGATTGGATTTTTTTTTAAGTTATTCAAGATTTTCTTATTTTGTTTTGCAGTTTTTTGATACAAGTGTTCCACCAAATTTATTCTTTTTACTTAGAATGGATGTACACTGACTTGTCTGTGCAACTACTGAGGTAGTCAGAGGTAAAAGACTACCTTTTCAATAAGATCCATGGATGGAAGCTTCTTGGGCGAATTGCTTACAATTATTTAAGAGCTGTATTACAGGTTAATCATGGAGAAGTCTGTAAATAACAGTGCGTTTGATGAGGGGAGAGAGGTACCAAAGGGCCTAAAGGAAAAGATGACAGATTTGTGATCAGATTTTACCAGTGACATGGGATGAAGAATATGATAAAAGGCTGAGGCTAAATTTAGCATGGACCAGATTGAGTGTTTGAACCATAGAGGGTACTTTTAACAATTTGCTTCATGGCATTTAGAATAATGGTGTCCAGGAAATTAAGAAAGTTTGTATGCTATATATTTATGATATTTCCCTGTAGAACTTGCATTATAACCCAGTAACAGCCTGTATATGTTTTACATTTAATAACTGCTTGGATTATTTGCCTCTTTTCCTTTCTTCCCGAACTTTCCCTGTTCTCACTACTAAGACCTCTGTGTGTATCTATGAATCCCCTACTCAGCTAATGCTTGTGTTGTTCTACTCTTTCCCTACAGCTGCCCGTGCTGCGTTCTACCCTAACCACTACAGCCTAGGAAACCTACCCTATAAGGATATCCACTATGGGACTCTGCTAAAGTCCGCTGAGGAGCTTTCAAAAGACAGCCCCCTCCTCAAGACTTAGAGTATGTACTGCTGCATTATTGTAACATAAGTGCTACTAGTATTAAAATTACCATAGTGCCTGTGGTTTTTCCCCACGTTTGCTAAGCAGCCTACAGCGGTCAATTTTTTACCTCTTAATTACCCACTAAGCAGTACTTTATATGTCTTGCCACTAGGTGGCACTGCTCACCCACTTAAGTATAAAGACCAATTCATTCCTTTTTTTTCTGTTCTCTCACGAAGCTATCCTCCCAATCTCTTAGCATATTTTCCCCACTGGCCTACTTTGTCCTGTGCATAGCTCAATTAACTCCCCCCCCCCCCCACACACACACACACACACACTCCCAAGCCTTGACACACCTTTGCTGTTCCTACTTCCTCCAAGCTCCCACGTTTCAGTTACAGCTGGCTGATCTGCCAGCCACCTTGCTAAGCAGCCTACAGCGGTCTATTTCTTTACCCCTTAATTACCATCTAAGCTGTACTTTATATGTTTCGCCACTAGGTGGGACTGCTCACCCACTAAAGTACAAAGACCATTTCAGTTTTTTTTTTTCCTGTTCTCTCCCGCAGCTATCCCCCAATTTCTTAGCATACACCCCCCCCCCAGCCTGCTTTATCCTGTGTATTGTTCAATTACCTTCTCTCTAGCTCTGGATTAAAATCAACAACCCATATCCCACCATATCCATCACTTTATATAACTGTACCCAACTAACTCCATCACCAGACCCAACAAAGCAGACCCCTCAGGTACCACTCTAGACTGGATCCCAGTATCCCACTCTAATAAAGTCATAAACTCAGGCATTATTCCTGACCATATAGGAGACCACTTACCATCTTTCATCCACAGAACTACCCACTCCACACCTCACCTACACCAATATACCCACACACATAACCTCACAAACTTTAATCCTTCTGCTTTCTCTGATGCCCTAAAGCAAACAAACTGGAACCCCCTAAAAACTCTACCACTTGACAATGCCGTAGAATTCTTCAACTCGACCTTCTTAAGCATCATCAACTCCCTTGCTCCACCAAGAACAAAAAGAGTAAAAACCAAGACGCCCCTTGACTAACCAAAGACACTAGAAAACTTATGCTACAAAGAGATAAATCCTGGAAAACATACCATCAAAGTAAGCAGCCAGAAACTCTTCTTAAATATAAACAACTCCACAACCTCTTTAAAAAAAACAAATCATCAGAGATAAAAAGTTCTACTATATTAAACTCCTGTCTAACCAATCAAATAACACCAAACATTTCTGGAATTCTGTTTATTCTCTTCTCAAACCAGGCACCAAAAATAACCGCTGCCCTGACTCCAGCAAATCTGATCCTGAAATAGCCTCCCTATTCAACTCCTTCACGAACTCCATAGCAGAGCTGACCAAGACCTTCCCTAACAACAACCCTTCCCCTCAACCTATCCAATCTTCCACACCTCCTACACAACCCTCTTCCCCCATCCCCCCCTCAATATTTGAACTTAAACCCATCTCACCCTTCCACATTAAAAAACTACTCTCTAAATTAAAACCATGCTCCAATGCCCCTGACAATATCCCATCTTGCTTCCTAAAAATAGCCGCAGATGGTATCACTCTCCTCATCAGCATCTTGATCAATGGATCCTTGTAGGAATCTTATGTGCCCAAATTATGGCATGCTGCCTCCATCCTACATCTCCATAAAGGAGGTAAAAACAATAGCATCTCCAACTTCTGCCCCATAGCTATCCTCTCCCCAATTCCAAAACTCCCAGAAAAATGCATCCACCTACAGCTTATGCCATTCCTAGCAAATCAACTAATTACTCCAACCCAACACGGTTTCCGACCTGGCCATAGTACTATCAACGCCCTTCTCTCTTTCTTAGACACAGTAAATCTTGCCCCTGACTCTGGAAAAATAGTTTCTACAGTTCTGCTTGATCTCTCCAAAGCATTCGATACTGTCTCCCACACCCACCTCTTAAACCACCTTTCTAGCCTTCATCTCTCCCAGAATTCTTTATCCTGGTTCTCAAGCTACCCCTCTGACATGTCTCAAGCCATGAACTGGGGGAAAGGCACCTCAACCTTCCTTCCTATCCCCAATGGGGTACTCAGGGATCCATACTTGGTCCAGTGTTGTTCAACATCTTTATTAATGACTTCCACAAAGCCATACTCAACACCAAAATTGTACAATATGCAGACAATTCAGCTTTAGTCTGCTTCGCGTCCAACCTCTCAGAGCTTCAAACAGTGACCCAAACTGCTTTCTCCACCACCGAAAACTGGATGCTCCAAAACCACCTTCACTAAATGCCATCAAATACAAAATACTGTTATTCTCTCCCTCAAAAGCCTCCCCTCTTGATAAAAACTCATTCCAAATTAATAGCCAAAATAACGCTACCATAGAGATTGTTCCCTTCGCTAAACTACTTGGGGTAACTATTGATGAACACCTAAAGTCTGACATCCACATCCAGCAAAACATTAAAAAAACTCATGCAAAACTTGGTATGCTATACAGAAACATACACTTTCTTTCACCTCCCACCAGACAAACTCTTGCCACTACCTGTCTACTCCCCCCGCTTTTGTATGGCGCTCCTCTTCTAACTTATCTGCCTCTCTCTCTCCTCTAAAGTGGAAGTCTGTTATAATAAGATTTTTAAATTTGCCACCAAAGCCAAATTCTCCTCTCATCATTGTACTGCCCTTCATTTGTTAAATTGGCTTGAACTCTCCAACCATCTAGACTATCTCCAAATTACTACAGCCCACAAACTAATTTTTCAACCTACTAAGTGCCCAGCACTAACCAACATCCTCCAACCTTACACCCCTCTGAGATCAACTCACCAAAACCTAATCACTGTCCACAAACCCAGCCATCCTGCTGGTCAGCTTCTGCTATCCTTTTCATTAGCTAAAAAATGGAATTCTCTTCCATCCTCACTAAGAACTTGTGAAAGCTTTGAAATCGTTAAAACTCTGCTACACTCCTACCTTTCCTCTAACAGGAAATGCAACTGTTTTTTCCCCACATAGCCTAATACCCTTTCCTCTCCTTAAACTCTTGTCTAACTCTGAGCACAAGCTAATTTAACTTAAATGTAAATATTGTAAATATCACAACTGTACAACTTATAAGTAACCTTTACCACCTTTTTTCTCTCTTTCTCTTCTTAATCTTTTCCCCCTCACAATTAAGTTTCCACTGCCATCCTACATTTTAAGTACCATATAATCAAGGAATTTATTCATGTTCTTTAGCTTTAAATAAAATTGTAACCATGATTGCTTTACTGTGATTGTATCTGTAACTACACTGTGTAATGCCATCCTAAATATTTTGATCCTATGCAACCAAAGAATTTATTTTTATTCTCTAGCACAAAATGAAATTTTAATTGTGTTTTTTTACTATGATTGTATCTGTGAATGCACTATGTTATGTGGAGCTTTTCTCCCCGGGCCTCCACTGAAAACGGGCTCCCTGAAGCCCAGTGCACCTCCCCGGCCATCAAACTGGAAATAAATAAAATAAATAAATTATTTTTTGTGGTGTAAATTTTTCTTTTTTTTCCCCTGATTTTTCAGTAACACAGGGTTTACAGTTCAAACTAATCATATTTTGCCTAAGGTGGCAAATGAACGGTCTTTCAACCAGTCAATTTTTCTTCATACATTTTTCCTAAACCTCAAAATAGGGGGAGAGAATTCATTTACTTGATGTTCACAGACAACTAAGATTCTGTTTAGACAAAACAAAGCTAATCAGAAAAGCTAACTAATTGCATCCTTTGAAGGAAGCAGATGGGTTGTCCTGTATCCAAACAAACCATCTCCAAAAAAAGAACACTTTCCAGGTCAGGTCAGAGTTCATTCTACTAGAGCTGTTTCCATTTTCAGTAGCCTTTTTCAAGGATCTAGATGCAAGAACTCCATCTCTACATCTCAAACCTTCTTCCAGTTAGTATGAAAGCTGTTGAAATATTCTCATTAGCAAGAACTTAAGTGATTGAATGAAGGACATGGTACAGTTGTGTAAAAAATAACCGTAGCAGTCAATGTTTGAATAGATCACAGTTACGATGAATGCATCCCTCTGTCCATCTTTGATTTATTCCTTTTTATTTTACTTGGCCAAGGTGGAACCATTTTTCCTTTTCTCCTCTCTACCTCTGTGTTCTAGAGTCCTTTATCTTTGACCGTTAGTCTTGGACACCTTTTACAGGCATAAGAAAACTCTGACATACTTGACACAAATACATCCCCTGTGTAGCAGCATGTAGTGTTGTGCATAGGTTTTTAGGTTGATATACTGTGAGAGAGGAAGGAGCCCAAGCTTTTGTAAACCAGCCAAAAGTATGATATCCTTGGCAGGATACTTCCCATTAGCAAGTAATAGTGCAACAGTGATCTAGTCTGACATCTACTCTTATTGTAAGTTCTTAAACAACTGTACTTTTCTCTTTCTTTCAGTACAGAAAATAGCAAAACAGTTCTAAACACATCATTAGCAGGCAACAAAAGTACTACATTTAGCTCAGAAATGTCACTTCCCTGGTGGTGTGGGATTAAAATGGTAGTCAATTCTAGTAGATCTGCTGCACAGCTGCACAGATTGTTGCAGCTGAGCTCAAGCATCTGCTGTGTCATGCAGTGCAACACAGATTAAAGAAAGACAGACCAAGCAAATGGCTAACAGAAACTTTGTGCTCTTTGGCTACTAGCAACACTTAAAACAGTGCAATTTCCAGTTGTCACAATGGGGAAAACAACTAAACAGTTCGAGACATATAAAATACTATTAAGTCACATGGCGTCTCAAATTTTGCTCAACAAATCACTTCCCTGATGTTTAGCAATCAGTATAGTTGTTCAAGTAATCCTGCTGCTCAGGTGCACAAAGTTAGGTAACTTAGCTCACACAATCACTATGCCAGGCTGCACAGTACATTTTAAAGCAAGCCAGAGCGAACAGAAACCCACAGTGCTAGCCATCTACTATCCTTAGAAAAATGCTATTTCAAAGAGTTCATGTGGATGCTATAATGTCTCTTTATTAAAACTGTTAAAAACTTGTAATATAAAATGCTAAATGCTTTCATCTCTTAGTGTGTCTAATTGCAACGTTATTAGCCATCATTCAATGCAGTGTTGACTAGGATGAGATCTTTCATGACCTCAAATTTTATAAGTTATCCCTCAGGAGATGATATGAGACAAAACGGGGAGCTTGTATTAAGCTTTTCTGAGTATCTCAGCCATCCAAGCCTATCAGTCCTACATTAGTAATTAACATGTGTATCCTCTGTAGTTGATCTGTATTGACAGGATTATTATGCAGTATCGCAGCATCTAATGTTAAGTAATCGGTCATTTATGCAGTTAGGAATGTTTGCCTTTAAAAATGTCATTGGTATAAATCTTACTAGATTGTGCAAATCAAAGTGCAATAATAAAGGTATTATTAATTTCTAATTACATTTGCTAATTGGTAATGTAATTAAGGAGAAGTATAATTCTTGCTCATACTGCAATTTCTGGATGAAGGGCAGCCACGGTGGTGCAGCGGTTAGTGTTGTCACCTCACAGCAAGAGGTTCCCTGGTTCGATCCTTGGCTGGTGTGCCTTCTGTGCGGAGTCTGCATGTCCTCCCTGTGGTCGCGTGGGTTTCCTCCGGGTGCTCCGGTTTCCTCCCACATCCCAAAGACATGCTGTAGGTGGATTGGACACTCTAAATTGGCCCTAGGTGTGAGTGCATGTGTTTGCCTTCTGTGGAAGGCTGGGCGCCGGGCTGGCAACTCGACACCGTAAAACTCCACTGCCAATCATGAGCGGACAGGTGATCCGCTGTGGCGACCCCTAACCGGGAAAAGCCGAAAGAAGAAGACTGTAATTTCTGGATGAAAATGAAATGTGTTAATTTTATCAAATTAGCATTGTATTCTCAGTTTAAATGTAAACATAATCTGCTTAGTGCAGAAGTACAGTGGCCAAGATGTTAATCTCTTAATTGCAGGTGTAGGTTTCTTCTGGGAAATATGTTTCAGTAGCCATAATTTAGTAGTGCATATGTGTTGTAACCCAAGTAACTTTGCTGATAAGGTGTGCATATGTATACCACTGCAGTTTGTGTGTTTGCCAAGAGTCGTAAGTTATTTTTGTTGAGAGACTTATCTTAGAGATAAAAAACATATCTGTTTGCATACTTCGTACATGTGGCCAGTATTATGTCCCCAAATATCCTATACATGATGAAAGGAGACTTTTCAAATATCACTCATGCCAGCAAACTTCATGCATCAAGGGTAGGGTGTAGAAGTGTGAAGCTAAAACAAAGAGGTTAGTTAAAAGGCATTTATGAATCAAAGGAGACTAGTTATGTACTGAACTTAATTGCTGACTTAGCATGTTAATATGGGGAGGTTAAATAGACAGCAGCTTTGCTCCATAAAGAGACTGGATGAGACATTTGGTGCAAGTGGCTTAACTATTTAATAGAACTGAAAAAGGCATTAAATATCACTGAATGTTTACTTGAGGCAGATGCAAAAATCTCATGAAATGCTGTTTACATTTTAAATCACAAGAGTTAAGTATTTCGTCCTTGCTTTAGGACTTGTATTTGAGAAACGGACATAATACTGATTTACACTGTTCTCCCCTTTAAGATAAGAATGCAGCTGCATATAAACTTGAGAATAGTTCCCTTGGGAGATTGAGTATGTCATAAATATGTTTACATATTCATTGCTTGAAGTGTCTGTACATAATGAAAAATCAATTGAGAACTGGCTGTGAGAGTTAACTCCAGTGACATGTACTTGCATGATTGGGGTCAGCTTCTATCTTCCTAATAAACTGCATTCTCCTTGACAGACGGGAATAAAACAAGATTTAGGTACCAGTGAATTATGGAGCTGTGAAATAAACCTGTTGTGCAGGTAGTAAGAGATAGACAAGACAGTGTAAAGAATGCATGCATTAGTGTAATGTATTTATCTAAAATATCTTTAATGCAAGTACAGTACCCAGAATGCAGTTACAGTGGGTTCTACCTAGCCAAGGGCAGCTCTGTTGACATTACACAGTGCAAGTCAGTCCCTTATGCTGTACCTCCTAGTTAGTAGCAGAAATTAAGTATCGTCTAACTTTATGTGCAACGTCTGGCTGTGATATTCCTTTCTGGCCATTCTTGAATCGAAATTACATTCCAAACCTGCAATAACATATAAAAGTTATGTTTGTGAAAAACAAAGGTGCACCATTTGTGATGATTGGGGACATTCGCTTGAGCTGATATAAAATGCACAAAATGTGGAGTCACAGATCATTTCTAAGCAGATTGCCAGAGAGGAGACAAGGAGCTCAATAGTAACAGAAGAGTGAGCAGTAGAAGAAGGGCAGAAAGACAGCAGCTGAGTGACTATTAAAATAAAGCAGGAATTAAAATCAGTGTAGACTAGAAAAATAAAATAATATTGTCAGGGATTCAGAAACATAGCTTATGTGACTGCATAATGACTGAATAGCAAGACTGAAGTAGTACAGAGGGTCGGAGCTTGATTAATGATATAATGGATGCCACTTAGCATGGTGAAGATGAAGTAGTTAGTGAATAGTCTGGCAAAACCCCACAAGTTGTATACTGAACATTGTTGTGCAGTGACGGTCATATAACCTAAGAAGCCCAGTAGTGTACATGTAGCATGACCAAGGTGATATGTGTTCAGATGTGCAGTGCCATACCTCTGTGAGCACAGCTGAAAGGTATAATAAGGACTTCACAGCAAAGTCCCTACCAGTTTATTGTTATAAATGGGAAGGACATGGGATGTGAAGGGCATTCAGAAAGGGGGAAGAACAATCGGAGAAGTATACACATGGATATGTGGAAGGCAAGAATAAGGGGAAGCTGTGTGTGTGTGGGACAAATTCACAGTTTTGTTTCCCAAGAAGGATAAAGGGCAGTGACGTGAGCAAAAAAGTGGGTATAGGAATGGTATCAAAAGCAGACAGACACAAAACACAGGCAAAGCCCAAACAGGGAGATACTGACGTAAAAGGGGGAAATGCAATGAGTAAATGCAGACACATGGAAGTTATTAGGTGGTGGGGAGGACTGAATTACAAATTGGACAGGAAAGTGAAACAGAAGGAAGAGAAACACCATGGTAGAGGATAGGATAAGATAACAGCTTACAGTCTTAGTGCTCAGAGCCACACCCAGCCAGAAATCCGTCATCTCCATGACTGCCATCCTCCCAACTCCTTCTAGGTTACATACCATGACCTACTGGTGGCATTCCCAGATGGGAGAGTCTGAGTCTCACCTCTCCCCACCAGTGACAGCTGAATGAAATCACCGCATAACACCTCAGGTTGCCTGCTACTGGATGACCTGCATCACACTGCAGAGAGCCAATTCTGCAAACAGCTGGAGACCCATCAAGGGATGGTAAGACAGGTGGATGATGAGGTAACTGCTGCTGCTCTACAGCTGCAGCTGTGGCTGATATTGCATAAAATAGCAACATAAATAGAGAGAAACAAAGTAAAAACTGAGGATAAATGTAAAAAAGACAGCAAAAAGAGTAGACTCCACATGTAAAAACGTTAACACTACTGTGTAACCGTGTTAAACATAGAAGCATCTAGAGAAGCATTGAGAAGAGTAAGAAGGTAAGCATGCAGTGCCAGTATGGGCAATACAACTACCGTACCAAAAGGTACTGTTTCAGGCAGTGTGCCAGGAGAAACAGCATGACATGGTCCAAGCTGTACTGTGTGTGTGTGTGTGTGTGTGTGTGTGTGAGTAGAACAACCTCCTCTGCCCATTTATAAAGCAGATGACCGTTCAGTTTGCTGTAATGATGCCTGCACTGTTTACTAATGTGGGTGTGATATGTCTGACATCACTCACTGCCTGGCAAGCAGTGGCAGGCATCCATCTGTAATGGGGATTCTCATGGGAGGTCCCAGCAGGTGATACAGGTGTCTTCTGTGCACTAATAACAATTTTAGACTCCTTGTACTATTTGGCCATCCTGCCACAGTCGGCATCCCTCAAAAGCCATGGCCACTTCACAGGTCACAGCCTTGAGGAGAATGGTAGTGTTTTTACGTAGATGCTTGTTGCAGACATCATGCAATGTGCATTGATGGGCAACTAGGCAGGTGATGGTTAGTAATTCTCCAGCTGACCGTTTAATCCAGTTCAAGATCACAGTGGAGCTGGAACCTTTATTTTCAGTCACTGGACATGGAGAAAGGAACTGATCCAGAATGGGGTACCAAACCATTGCAGCACATGCTGGCTCTTAAACAGCATGCACACCTGTGGGCAATTTGGAGGAATGTCAGTTAATTTACATCACATTATATACTTTCATCCCTGCCACTCCACAGTATTTTGAGGGTACATAAGGGATGCTGCACCACCACTTCTAGCCTGGGGGGGAGTAGTCTCTTTGTAGTCCCTCCTACGTCCTAAGAAGGCCATATATATCCCTGTTAGTGGGGTAGCCATTTCAGTTACATAAAATCCCTGGTGTTGGGCCTTTGGCCCTTAGTTTGGTAGAATGGAACCCCTCCATATCCCTTTACAGGCACTTTGACATCAGATTGCCACTCATAGATTTCCTGAGATAGTGGTTGTCTGACAAGTGGCTCCCTTTCTTGCAGCTGGAAGTCTTTTGAAATAGTCTATTGTTGTAGAACCCCATTGGGCTGTTGTGCAGGGGCTGTTCATTCTGTTTAGGGAATTTTGCTACTCATGTCAGTTATTCCATCCCTTCGGAAGACCATTGTTACCTGGTTCTGTTAGCTTGGGCATGGATGCCTTCCTGACTCTTGTTGATCTCAGCTACAGGTAGCTGATGTATTTCCCTCGCCTGTCTAAATGGTCCTTCATTGTATGTTAATCAAGGTTTGTAACCAATAAAAAGGCGCACTGGAAGAAGGACCAGCACCAAAAGACTGAAGGCACGATTTATTAATCCAAAACTCCTGTCTCAAGATACATATAAAAAGCACATAAACTCCCTGCTTCTCAATGCGTTTTCATCTTAAAACAGACTTCATCAGATGTAGACCGTGAGTAAAACACCGCATTTACATACCCTTTGCAATTAAACAAACCACCAGTCCAAAACAACAATAAATAAAACAATCAACCCCAAATCAGTCTGTTTACAAAAACTCGTACTTATAAATACAATCAACTTAAGTGAAAACCCTAATGAAAAATGTATATAAAATATGTGGATTCAAAGCACAGTTAAATGCAATTTATAAAAAACATAAGCTGTATATATAAAAATATATATTATAAAATACTCATAAAACTAAGTTCAATATGCTGTATTGTAAGGTCGTATTATAAAAGTCTGGCGCTCCATCTAGTGGGCAAAATAAATATTCCATTTCAAAGTCCAGCAACTGTAAGCTTTAAAACAGGAGCTATGGTAGGTTTCATTCATACCAGGGAATTTATTGACCTCAAGCACAATCTGCCAATATAATTCCTTGCATTCAATGTTAAGCTCCCATGGCCCCCCTCTTCTACCCTAGAAATCACCTCTAGTACAAAAAATACAAAGGAGGCATTGTAACACGTCATGCTATGTTTATGTAGGGCATTGTTGGAATTCTTATTTTTGATGTCATGTAAGTGTTCATATATTCTTTTACAAAGCTTCCTTTGAGTTTTCCCACATAAAATCCATTACAGGTCTTACACAATACTAAATAAATAACCCTGGTGGTATTACAGGTAGCATACTCCTTACATGTGAGAATTCTGTTCTGTGCAGTCACTTGTACATTCTCACTGTTGAACACATACAGGCACTGGGAACAATGTCCACATTTATAAGTATCTTTCCTGTCACGACCATACAGGTGAATGGTCCCACTCTTCTTTTCTATTAAATTCTCAATATTTGGACCTTTTCTGAAAATACATTTAAAAGGCTTCCCAAATAAATTGAGGTCAGATATGGCAGCAAATTTGGTCCATTCCTTTTCCGTGATGTTCATAATGGCCCTAACATCACCACTGTAGTTAATGACAAATGCATGTTCATAAATACCATTTTCCGTACTGATCACACAGGGTCTCACCATGTTCACATCACTTTTCCCTAATAAAGGGGCAAACCTGTTCAATCTACTGTTAACCTCATCTTGAACCTCCTTCAAAAGTTGAGGTAGGTACCCTCTTTGGAGAAACATTCTTTATAAAAACTGACACTCTGTCAGAAAGTCCTCATCCGCAGAGCACATCCTGCTGTCCCTCACAAATTGTCCTTTAACTAGACCTCTTTTCTGGCTATAGGGATATGAGCACTGGTAAAAAAATAAAAAGGAATTGGGGTAGGTCTCCTTCCTAAGCACAGTGGATTTGAACCTCCCATGATGTTTGTGCATGCTAACGTCTAAATAATTCATACTGTTATGCTGTATGTTATAAGTAAACTGTAGAAAATTAGTGGTGCTGGAAATGTAGTTATAAAATTCTATGAACTTTTCTTCAGAATTGATCCAGAGAAGACAAATTTCATCAAGATAAAGAGATAACGTTTGTACCAATTCCATCATCCCACATATTCTGAATTGAAAATGTACATGTTCTTCGCTTCTCACTGGTGCAGTCATCACCACTGGGTTATCCATGCTCTGGTAGCTGTCAGTCGGTCCGAATACCAGAGTAAAGGTTTTGTGCGTCGGCTGCTGTCGCTTGCTGGGTGACGTCAGGTTGTCCAAGCTATAAAGCAGAGCAGGCGATGCCATTACCCCAGTCTTTCTTGCCGTGGAGCCCTTAGCAGAAGTAATTCGCAACAGTGCTGGTTGGCTGTTTCTAGATTTTGAACTTCAGCTGAAAACGTCTAAAGCCAAGTACCCCATTGGGGATCCTTCCTGTTCCTTGCACTAAGCGATGTCCAAAAAAGTCATTAAATGTCTTGCCTGTGGAAAGCAAATACTACACTGAGACTTCCATTCTTACTGCATCACTTGCTTAGGCCCAGATCATGACATACCCCACTGTTGTTCTGTGCCCTCTTTAACGCTAGAGCTAATCATCGTAGAGCTTTGTTTGTAGCCAGTTATTTTCGTCTTCCACCTCTATCGATATGGCATCCATCAGTCAGCAAACATCAGGTCTTCCGAAAAAAAAACGTAAAGATAAGGATAGAGACAGACAGCATAAGGCCAAACCTTCTGACTACTCCACTGCTAAGCAGGTCGTCAGTCCTTCAGAGTTCAGTGAGGCGCTTTCGCAGCCCCTGATGCCCGACTCAGTTTCTTCACAGGCCTCTACTGAGACCCTTTTGGAGTCCTGTATGCTGCAGATGTCTGCATCGTCTAATGAGCCTTTGGTTGTGTTGTTCTCTGTTGGGTCTGGAGCAGCTAAGCAGGCACCGGCTTCCGAGGATACTGCCCGCAGTTCGGATTTCACTTCAAGGCCTTCGCCCTCTCTTCCGACTAACACACTGACGGCACCGAGGGATACCCTTAAGGCCAGACTTAGACCCACTCCTAAAAAAACAGCACAAAGTCTCCATTCTGCTACTCCTCCCCTCCTCAAACTAGAATGCTTAAAATGATGGAGGTTCTCGTCACTTTCTTCTGGGGTAATCAGGTCACTCCAGCCAAAAGGAGAAGAAAGGAGAAGGGGTCCTTCTCCAGACATCCTATCGGATTTAGACTCAGTGGGATCTGAATTCTCTGTTTTTGAAGAGGAAAATTCTATTACTGCCTATGAAGAATCAGATGCAGAAGAATCTATTCCTTCTGCATCACATCCGGAGGACTGTTCCTTTGGGGAAACCCTCCACACACTCAGGTACCACTTCCAATGAGAATCGACAGATTTCCCTTAATCCAGGAAAAGACTAAGAGAGTTTCTGGATCTACCCCAGCATAGGCCTCTGACCATCCCACCCATCTTGGAGGTGGTAGATGATGTTTACCAAGAATCCAGCCTTACCCCTGACACCCTTCCACCTGCCCCCGGAAAACCTGACAGGTGTTGCAGGGCACCTGATTCGCATACATTCCTCTACAGAAATCCTATAGCAGACCCAGAGGTGATTACTCAGGGACCTAAGGGAGTTGAGGCTAACTATGCAAAGAATCCTACTCCCTCAGACAAAGAATCCAGGGCCCCAGACAGATGGGGTAAAAAGGTATATACCTCTGCAACTTTAACTATAAGGGTTCTCAACTGTCAGTTCCATATGTTAAAATATCAACAGCACACTTTGGAACTTTTGAAACAGAAAATTTCTGCTTTACCAGATTTTGCCAATAATAAAGAGATAGCAGAATTACTACACTCTTCATCTCAGGTAGCAAAGCACTCCTTGTACTGTGGGTTTGATGCCCTAGAAGCTTCTAGCAGGGCACCACTGACAGGATCTGTTATCAGAAGATATGCATGGTTGAAGGAACAACCTCTCCCTGATCATGTCAAAGCTAAAATCATAGATTCACGTCTTGACAAAAAGACAAGAAAACTGAAGAGGTACTTAAAAAGATGGAAGACAAAGCAAAATTGATACAGACTGTTAAAGATTTCCTTCAGGTACAACCTCCTAGGTTCAGCAGAAATCTTCCCTCTAAACACTGGTCTTTTCCTGCACCAAACAGGCAGGCACAAGGCAAAACCCATAGGGACAGACCCACCAGGGCTCAAACTCAGGACCAGCAAAGAACTAAACAGTGCCCCCCCCCCCCTCTAACTCTCGAGCAGGGAGTTCAAAAACAACTATGTATGCTAAAAACTCTCAATGACTACTTTTCCCATCTCTGCCTGCCTCCACCACACCAAAAGCTTGGAGGAAGGCTATCTCTTTACAGAGAAAATTGTAACTTTATAACAAAAGATCAATGGGTCTTAAAAATCATTGCTCAGGGGTATAAATTCAGTTTCTGAGAACTACCACCTCCAAGAGCGTACCCAGACCTACTTCCAAACCAGTGGGCAGAAGCACTGAACCCAAGTGCAAAACCTAATAGCTCTAGGGTCAGTAAAACCTTTGCCTCCAGAACAAGTTGCAAAAGGATTCTATTCCATACTATTCTTGTTCTCAGGAAAGAGGGAACTTGGCGTATTTTTCTTTCACACATAGACAAAATAGCATTGGCATGTGTTGGTGCACACCCGTGTACCCATTGCCACCCCTTTAATTTGCCAAAGAAATCCTCCCTCAAAATGTATAAAATTGTTCTTCAACACAAGGTAAGTTAATGTTAAGCACACCTGAAAATCATTGATGTTCTTCATTCCACATTGCTGCAGTCCTAACCATTGGGTAGTCCGCTGTCCAGTCGGCCCGAATACCAAAGTATATGGCTGACGTCGGTCAAGGCGCATTAGACTGATGTCAGGACGTCAGGGTACTAATGCGCATGACCGACGTCATATCCTCAGTCTTTTTTGCCGCATGGTCCGATGCAGAAGCAGTTTTGCGAGTGCAGGTTGGCGTTCTGAAATTTTCTGAAGTCGGAGTTTCAGACCGAATCAAAGTTGGCTAAGTACCCGTTGGGAACATTTTGGTTTTTTCTTGCCTCAGTATTTAACCGGATGTCAGAAAAAGTGAATAACTGTATTTCTTGTGGGAAACAGATACCTCATAGGGATTACCATACTTTGTGTATACCTTGTTTAGGGCCTGAGCACGACGTTGTTGGATGCCGCTCTTGTGCTAGATTTAACAAACGCACTATTAAGAGAAGGTTAGACTGTGCCAGGTTAGTGTTTGGGAAGCGTTGTAATTATAAAATGCCGTCGGATGCTCCGACGCCCGCTTCGTCCAAAAAGCGCAAGGACAAAGCAGCAAAGCCTAGGGTTGAAGAACCGGCAGTCTCGGACGTCGGTTCTTTAGAAGGCCCAGTGGAGCCAGCAGTTTTGCCAGGAGTTTCTGTGGAGTCTCAGGCAGAGACTTTACTGTTACAGGATGTGCCCTCTCAGGAGGTAGGCCAGGCTGAGGGGGCTTCTCAGGTAACTGTTCTTCCCTCTCTTCCTCAGGCAGTTAGAGCCTCTCCTTCTGTCTCCAAGACTTCTTTGAGAGGTAGGCCAAGTTTAGCTTCAGTGGGGGCTTCTCCTAGCACTTCAGGTTCTGTGCCTAAGAAACATATGCTTAAAATGGCAGAGGATTTGATTACTATGATTAGAGGTTCTATGCCCCCTCCTGATAAGAGGCCTAGGGTGGAGCCTGAGTTTGAGAGTTTTGAACAGTGTTCAGAGGCTTCTGAGTCTTCGGCTGAAGACTTGCAGGAGTTTCCTCATTATTCTGATTCTGATGTGGATGATTCCACTCCTTCAGCTTCTCCTCCTGAGGATTTTTCATTTTCAGAGACTCTGCATTCCATGAGGGAGCATTTTAAATGGGAAGGCCAAGATTTCTCTGATTCCAGGAAGAGGCTTAGGGAATTTTGTTTTACCCCAGCATAGGCCCTTAGCTATACCTCCTGTGTTGAATGTGGTGGAAGATGTTTTGCAGAGGCTTCCCTGAACCCTGATTCTTTGCCTCCTGCCCCTGTTAAACCTGATAGGTACTATAGGGTGCCTGAAGCTCATAAGTATCTTTTAAGAGTCCTCGGGCGGACCCAGAAATTGTTTCTCAGGGGCCTAAGGGTGTTAAGGCCTCGGTTGTTAAAAATCCTGTTCCTCTGATAAAGAGGCAAGGGCTTTGGATAGATGGGGAAAGAAAGTGTATACTTCTTCCACTTTAGCCATGAGGGCGTTGAATTGTCAGTTTCACATGCTAAAATATCAAAATTATCTCCTTTCACAATTGAAATCTAAGGTGGATGCTCTGGCGGAAGGTATTGAGTGTAAAGAGTTGCTGGATTTAGTTCATGTGTCTGAACAAGTGGGTAAGCATTCTTTGCAATGTGGTTTTGATGCTGTGCAGGCCTCCTCGAGGGTGGCTGCCACTGGTTCTGTTCTTCGCAGGCACGCTTGGTTGAGGGATCAGAATTTAGCTGAGCATGTTAAGACAAGGATTTTGGATGCTCCTTTACAGTCTGATGTGTTGTTTGGTTCGCCTGTGGAAGCAGTTTTAAAGAAAATGGAGGACAAGGCTAAATCTATGCAGACTGTTAAAGATTTTTTGCAGGTGCAGCCTCCAAAGTTTAGCAGAAATTGGCCTACTAAGGGATGGACGTATCCTGCTTATGATTCCCAGTCTAGGGGTAGGTCTAGACGTGGTAGGGGCAGAGCTCAAGGTTCTTTTAGGCCTAGAACAGGGAGTTCTCCTGCTCAGACTTCTGGTGAGGGCAGGGGTCAGTCCTTTCGTAAACAGACCCAATGACCTGCCTTTCCAGCTGCCAGTTCATTCTCGTCTGGCAGCTCCTTTGGGAGGAAGACTGTCTCTTTTCAAAGAAAATTGGGATTTAATTACTCAAGACAGATGGGTTTTGGATATCATTCACCACGGTTACAGGTTTTATTTCCATACCTTGCCCCTTTCAAAGGCATGCCAGACGTTCCTCCTCCACAAAGGAAAGAGGCTCACAAGCAAATTTCTCTGTTACTCCAAATAGGGGCCATTCAGCCAGTCCCTGTACCAGAAAGGGGCCTAGGATTTTATTCTCGCCTGTTCCTAGTACCAAAGAAGGGGAACACGTGGAGGCCAATTTTGGATTTATCTATCCTCAACACTTATCTGGACATTCCCAAGTTCAAAATGTTGACGTTACAACAGCTTTTACCTCTGCTGGGCAAAGATCACTGGATGGTAACTTTAGATCTCAAGGAAGCTTACCTTCATGTGCCTATAAGACTAAGTTGCAGAAAGTATCTGCGTTTTCGAGCTGGAAATTCTCATTATCAGTTCTCTGCATTGCCCTTTGGCTTATCTACTGCCCAGAGTATTCACAAAGGTTCTGGCTCCAGTGATAGCTTACTTCAGGCTAAAAGGAATTCAAATCTATCCTTACTTGGACGACTGCCTGATTCTGGCTCAAGAAAAGGAAGACCTTCTACAGCATCTGGAATTTGTCATAGCAGTGCTAAGATGCCTAGGGTATTCTGTGAACGAAATAAAGTCCAGTCTAGTACCCTCTCAAGACATGTGCTTTCTGGGTGTGAGACTGAATACAGCAGCCCAGATGGCCTTTTTAACCCCGGACAAACAAAAGAATCTTTCCAGTTACTTCCAGCAACTATCTCTTCAGTCCGGGCTGACTGCAAGGACAGTCCTTCAAGCCTTAGGGTTCATGGCATCTTGTATTCTGGTGCTTCCCACTGCCAAACTGCATATGAGGAAGCTACAATGGTATCTCAAAAATCTATGGACACAGCACTGCCAGGATTTGGACACTGTCATTCAAATAATACCTTGCATTCAAAAGGAATTTTTGTGGTGGGCTCAGGAATGTCACCTAAACAAGGGACTCTCTGTGACCCGGCCAGAGGCGAGTCAAATTCTAACGACAGATGCCTCAGACATTGCTTGGGGAGCTCATCTGAATGGAAAGTGGATACAAGACAAGTGGCCTGCCAGACTACAGCATCTACATATCAACATGAAGGAGATGTTAGCAGTCCAGTTTGCATTAATGGCTTTCAAGGAGTTACTTCTTCCAGGGCAGGTGTTGATTCTAACAGACAACACAACTGTCATGTGGTACATCAACAAACAAGGGGGAACACATTCTTACCCATTGTGCAGGCAAGCAATGATTTTATGGGAGACTGCGCTAAGCTTGCAACTAACTCTTCAGGCAAGGTTTCTGCCGGGAGCACAGAACTCCTTAGCAGATGTGTTAAGCAGACAAATCATGGATCCCCACGAGTGGAAACTGGATCTTCATGTATTTCAAAAGTTGACAGTGTCCTGGGGAACTCCAGACATAGATCTGTTCGCTTCTCCACTAAACCACCAGCTGCCAAAGTTTTGCACAAAGAAGTTTCATCACACAGCTTGGAAAGTGGATGCTCTTTCTTTCAGTTGGAAAAATCTTCATGTGTATGCGTTTCCACCTCTGCCTCTTCTTCCAAAGGTGCTCCTCAAGGTCAGACAAGACAAGCCAAGGATGATTTTAATAGCTCCAGATTGGCCTCGGCAACACTGGTACCCACTACTAAGGAGTCTGGTAAGGAAGCCTCCATGGCCTTTACCTTTGATTCCACACCTGTTATCTCAGAAGGACGGTCACCTACTCAATGTCAAGCTTCACTCTCTTCATCTAACAGCCTGGCATATTCTGTTTTGAAACACAGCAGGTCTCAACTTCCTCAACAAGTTTTAAATGTGATTATGGAAGCCAGGAGGCCTAGTACAAGGAAAGTGTACGCAGAAAAATGGAAGAGATTTTTATTTTGGAGTGCAGCAAAGAATTTGGAGATTTCTGAGCCTAATTTGAGTGTGGCTCTTCAATATCTTACTGAGTTGTTGGACAAAGGTTTGTCTTTCTCTTCCATTAAGATTCATGCTGCAGCAATTTCAGCTCACTATGATTGTGACCCACCTTTGTTTTCGCATCCTTTGTTCAAGCAGTTTCTTAGAGGGGCAAAGAATATAAGACCCCCACGTAGAGCTCCTACTCCTGCTTGGGATCTCAATTTTGTGTTGGAGAAACTTACTCTACAACCTTTTGAGCCTCAAGACTACTGCTGAATTGAAATACTTGTCATGGAAGACTGCTTTTTTGTTGGCTATTACTTCTGCAAGAAGGGTTTCTGAATTGCAGGCCCTTATGGCAGTAGAGCCCTTTTGATTTTCCATAAGGATAGGGTATCATTACGTACTAATCCTTCCTTTATGCCTAAGGTGGTTTCTAGTGTGGCTTTAAACCAAACTATTCATTTGCCTACTTTCTATGCAGATCCCCAAAATAAGGGGAAAAGATTTTGCACACTTTAGATATACATAGGCAGTTGCGTTATTATTTAAGCAGGACTAAGGATTTCAGGCAGTCTCAGCAGTTGTTTGTTTCTTTTGCTTTGAGTTCTCAGGGCAAGCCTGTGTCTAAGCAAACTATTTCTAAGTGGATTGGGTTTTGCATATCATTTTGTTATTCCCATCATGGCAAGGAGATTCCAGCTGGGATTAGGCCTCATTCCACTAGGGCTACTGCCACTTCAACAGCATTTCTAAGGGGGGTGGCAACTAAGGATATTTTGGAGGCAGCTACTTGGAGTTCAGTGCATACTTTCTCTAAGCATTACCACCTTCCTCTTTACTCTAAATCTAGGGCTGGTTTTGCCACAGCTATTTTGCAAGGCATGTTGACAGCTCCTGCTTCCTTATGATTTGCCAGCCTCCCTTACCTCTGCTTTGGGATTCTACCCAATGGTTAGGACTGCAGCAATGTGGAATGAAGAACATAGTACAGTTTTGTACCTACCATAAATGTAGATGTTCGAGGATCCACATTGCTGCAGTCCAATTTACCCTCCCTCCTTCCCCTCTGTGTTTAGGGGTGGTGGTGTGGGTTAGGATATATTATTGTAATTTTGTATATATTGTACATATGTTTGGTGCAGGGCTTTTTGGTGTTTTTGGTTTGGGCCTTGTCTTTTTAGGGTCTTCTGACATCTGGGGCAAGAAAAGACTGAGGATATGACGTCGGTCATGCGCATTAGTACCCTGACGTCCTGACATCAGTCTAATGCGCCTTGACCGACGTCAGCCATATACTTTGGTATTCGGGCCGACTGGACAGCGGACTACCCAATGGTTAGGACTGCAGCAATGTGGATCCTCGAACATCTACATTTATGGTAGGTACAAAACTGTACTTTAGATAGACCCCCTGCATCCACCATGGCTTCTTCCAACCATATCAGGCCTTGCTCATGTGGAATGGACGAGAAGAGATCCACAATGTCAGTTATGATGAAGAAAATATTTTCTTTATACAATCCAGGTTTGATTTGTTTAAGCAAATCCCATGAGTCCTTCACAGTGTCCAAACATTCCATAAAAAGGGTCTTGAGTTTAACATCAAGAAACTTGGCCAAAGGAGATACTATGGGACTGAGGGGGGGGGGGTCCACTATACTCGTATCTTTGGTATGCCAAATATGTTGGGAATCTTGGGTCTGTCATTATGCAAACATTTGAAAAGGTTTAAGAGTATTGATCCTTCCAACAATAAGTCATTCATATCAAGAAAATCTTCTTGTAAGCTATGTTTATTTCATTTAGGGAGACCCTACTATATTTGTCACTATCATCCAAAACCTCCATCATTTTGGACTCCTATGTAAGAGTGTCCATAAAAACAATTCCCCCTCCCTTGTCAGGGCCCATCACCCTGAAATTGTGGTTGCCTCTTGATTTCTCCAACAACTTCCTTTCCTCAAGAGTCAGATTGGAAATGACTCTGTTCTCAGTTATCACCTTCTTTAATTCTTGATCCAGCAAATTCTCAGAATTCATAAGCTGAGGGTGTAGGGGGGTTGTAAGTACTTCTTCTACTTAGAATTTTATCTTTACAGTGACCGTTCTCATTGTCATTGAGTAGGAGCTCAAGCTTCTTTTTCCTGATAAACAGTTTAAGATCAACTACCACTTTGTTAATCTCTGCCTTCCTCCTCGGGATAAACTTGAAACCCTTGGAGAAAAGACTAAAATGAAGTTCATGGATGTTAATCAAGGTTCTTATTGAGAGACAGGGGTTGCCTTTCTCACATCTGCATTCCTTGGAGCTGGGAATTGCATTGAGGCCCAGGTTTGATGGAATGTTTGCCATCCATGGTGGTACCTTCCTTTCCTCATTTGCCTATTTTCTTGCAGGTCGCTGCTTAAAGGAGGTGGAGCGAGACTAGGCTATGCGTTGATCTTTTGGGCCAGCAGCTGTTCTACATCCTGTACCTGGCAGTCTGTTTTGGATTATGTTTACCCTTGTGGGATTATGAGGTAGTACATTTATTGCTTCAAATGCTGACCTTGCCTGTTCCATTGAGCTCACCTTCTTTCCTTGAAAGCCTATGGTAAACATCTGTTTGGGAGGGGGTCCTGTTTGTGGTTTATTACAGTTTTAGACCAGCCTCTCAGGTCCACCTCACAGCTTGGGGTTTGGAGGGAGGAGTAAGCTCTGGGGCTACATCAAGATTTGAATGCTGGAGTTGGGGCAGACTGCGGCAGGTACTGTCTATTTGAGAGATCATGATCCTCCTGACATCTTTCCTTGTCTGCAGCCAGACTGACTGTTTTTATTAGGATATTCCCATTTATTGGCCTTCTCAGTAGTCCTTGTGTGGTTCTCCATCTCATATGTTATGGTTGGTTTTACTGTTTAGGATTTCACCTACCTCATTGTTAGATGTAGCAGACAGCTTTTTGCCATTTTAGTTATCTACAAAGAGGACCACTTTGACTGGTGAGAAATGCCCTCCATCTGCCTGTGGGTACATAACTGGCTGCTTGATTCACTTCAAAGATGGCTAGGTATGCACTCTTCATCTTTGTTCTTTATTTGTGGAATGGTGCTAAATAGTTGCACGTGGATAAAGCAGTGAGCATGTGGGACAAGAACATTTTTGTGTTCTCTGTGATGCCAGTAGCACACACCAAATCTCATGACAAGAGTTTCCTGAAAAAGATGCAGAATGTTGATTGGTGTAGATGGTAATCCCAAACACAAGACATATGGAGGGTTCTCTTCACAAATCAAGTGATATGGCAAGAAGATGTTTTTCATAATCGTCAAGAGTACCGTCCATTGTGAATCACATAAACCCTCCTGCTGTCATTCTTTGCTTTGCAGCATCTTTATCCAGTGGCTGCTGTATAAGTTGAGCAAGTATAAATTCGTATCACTTGTTGGCAGTACATGTGTCATAGGTATGTATGTATCTATATATATATATATATATATATATATATATATACAGTTTTTTCCTGTTTACAGGAAATATGTGCTCAGTGGATCAGGATGACAAGTTGATGGGCACTGGAATTTGATGTAATCTTATAATCTGGTAAATTTTATCACAGCATGCATCTGCATGGTGTGTATACACCCTTGGAATAGGAGAGAAGATGAACCCACAGGACTGTAGACCCACAGAGGTGGAGGTTTCTTCATATATCACTGGTACAGTTGGAATGTGTTTGCTATTTTTCTCATTTGTCCAGATATAGATGTAATTATAGACCATTTTTATGTTGTGATAAAGGAGGTAAAAACGTTTTTTGTTATTTTATAATCATTTTCATTTCATAGGTTATTCTCAGCATTTTAATCCCACCTGCAATATTGTTGTTGGAGTACAAAACCAAAGAAGAAATGTCTCACATTCCCCAGTCTGAAGATGCCCACCAAATGGCCATGGAAGATGGTGAACCTACAGAAAACTTAGCAGATGATATTCCAATGGTAAGATATAAAAGCTGATTGGTGATTGGCCAAAGGGCTATGTTGCTTTGTTTGTTGATTTTCTTTGCTTATATATACTTGTGGTGTTTGTACATCAGTTGACTCATATACAGAGCTCAGCAAAGGATGGTGAACAAGCTATTTGAAAATGTAGTTTTTTTGCTGATTTTCTAACTTCATCCAAAGCAAGTAACTACTTTAACTTGTTGCATTGCACTTGTTCTTTTTGTTAATGTTATTAAATTATCACTTAAGACACAGGCAAACATACATTAATAGAAAAGAAAACAAACCATATTAACTTGTTTCTATTTAAATATATTATACATCACATATGCTTTCTTTCTTTATAAAAGTCATCGGTCCAACACTATGTTAGTCTGTGCATTACTGATAGAGCAGACTGTAATGCCCAAACTGACACACCAGTCCCCGACCAGATAACCTGTAGTAACTTCCTAACTAACAGATCCCCTCCTAATAAACTCCCATGATAGATGGGAATACATCTAGGTTGGATTGCATGGCTAGCCTTATGAAGGACCTGTGGTCATTAGCGTAGTGGTATATATGAACCTTTTAACCTATGAACATAATTTGCTCATATTCTGCCTTCCTTTAAACTTCACTCCTCCTTCTTCTGGACATTATTTTGCTTGTATAGTTCTCACAATTTCCATTTATTTATATGTAATTTGCTCCACCCCTTTTCTAAAGACCTCTTTTCCAGTTTTTTTATCTCTTTTATAATAATGAAATATAGCTGGTCTGAACTGTGATCTCCTTTTCTAGTAATTTCTTTTTGACAGCCAACAGAAATAAACTTAACATGGCCTTGCTATGTCTAGGCAGTTCAGATAATGTATCCTAGCTCAAGAGTGTCATTTCCTTAGTTACAACCATTTGCTCCCCTAAAAATTTTTGAAGTCTGGAGTATAAAAATCCCTATGCAAACACTTCCAAGCAAAATTCCTAACCCTTCTGGACTTTGTCGCATTCTTGGGAGCCACGCGTAGTCCTGCCATTGCTCCCTTGTAAATTGCTTTTTCAGTCTCTCCTCTCATTCTTTTCTAACCTCCTGTGGTTGATTGTTATAGTTGTCAGCAATGTTTTATATGTACTGCTAATTATTTTTTAATAGCAACTTCTCTTCTATGGTAAACTAAAAACACTACCCAGAGCAGGTCTTTCACTTGTGAATTCCTTACTCTCTCTTTCTTTGCCTGTACTCTCATATCAAGCCCTTATAGGGAAGGCAATCTCTAGCACACAGTCCAAATGTCTTCTTGGCCGCATCCCACTTTATTACCTTTTCCTCTGTAGTTACTTGCTCCCAACACCTTGGTTTCTTTGCCAGTTTTCTCCAATAAATTCCAGCCACCTCTTACTTATTTTATGTACCCCAATTTGCAGTCATCCCTGTTGGCAAAATCTCCTTTCAGCATTCTAATGTTGGATTAGTTCTTACAATACTTTCTGCTACTTTATAAATGGTTTATGGTTATTATTATTCTCCTTAAGGATCTGCGTTCAAAATCCCACTACTTATTTTCTGAACTTCACCCCTGCTTCATAATTCCTTTCCACTTTGATTTATAACCTTCTGCTTGTGTTTTTGTACACACGCACACACACACACACACACACACACACACACACACACACACACACACACACACACACACACACACACACACACTGTTCTACTTGAGTAGACCGAAATTCCATTAAATCGAATTTTACTTAAGTGAGGTGACAATGCCAAAACCTTAGTTTAAAGAATGTTCACATCACCGGAATTTTAAACCGGGAAAGGAGGCAGTTGGCCAACATGGGGAAATTTGCCCTTTTCCTCACTATAGTGTGATCTCAGAGTTGGTATATTTAGTTAGGGGGGTGGGTGGTGTAGGGGGCAAAGCCTCCCACTTGAGTAGGTTTGACATGTTTTGGTGTGTTTGTTTTTTTTTTAATGTTGGCCAACTGCCTCCTTTTCCAAATTAAATTCCCATGGTATGAACGTTCATGTGTTGTCTTGGTTAAGTAAAATTCGATTTAATGGAATTTCGGTCTCCTCAAATAGACTCATATACACACACACACACACACACATATATATATATGTATATTTATATATATATATATATATATATATATATATATATATATATATATATATATATATATATATATATATATATATATATATATATATATATAAACACTAAATAAACTATCCAACTGCTGGTAATTCTGTAACTAAATACACTTCAAAAACCTGAAGAAAAAAAAATGGAAGAAATGTTACTAGTAAAATAATAATCTACATTTAATAAGCAATTACTAATGTTATAGTCATAAATAAGTAACATTAAGAATTTGCCTTCTATCCCTTCAGTCAGGAACAGCACTTCAGGCTGTGCAAACAGAAATGTTATTCTTACAGCGCTGGGAGACGGTCTTCATAGCCCTTGATGAAGCATTTTCATAGCCCTTGATGAAGCATTTTCACTTTACATAGAAAAGCTGTATTTTTATACATTTTCTTGTTTAATGTGGTCATGCAGCCTCATTACGTTACAGTTATTCTGACAAATGAAAAACTTTGCAAATGTCCTCATCCCTCGTGATTTTCGCCTCGGACTTCACGTGAACACCTTTCTATACATGATTCACCTGCTTCTAAGGGGTTTTGTTTCTGACCTTGGATGTTTCAAACCTGCCCTAGCAACAACGCAGTCCTAGCCTGGAGGAGTCTGGCTAACACATTCCTGTTTGTAGTAACTTCATGCCTCAACTTCATGCAGCACACACTATTCTGTCTTATTGCATACTAAAAGAATGCAGTTTAGTTAACAGCAATACTGTGGCTTATGAAGCTGTATTTTTCCCAGCCCTGCATACAAGTTATATTTACTTTTTAACAGTCATAGTGTAGCATCGTTAATAAACTGAAACTAATGTACATTTTACTAAGCTGGTCTTGTCCCATAACAGTTTCCTCCCTCTGCCACCATTAGTGTCATACCATACATAGAATTATATTTTTTATTTTTTTTAACTTGATAAAATATGCCACTGTATCATAATATCCATTATCAGTTTTTGTCAAAATAGAAGTTATTGACTTGTGCATGCAGTGGCATTTCATGTGCAAATGAGGTTAAACATCTTGTAATCACAGCCTTTAGAACAGAAAATGCCAGCATGATTACAAATATAATAAAAAGTACAATGACAATACCCTGGATTATGCTAGTTCCCAGGTTACCAAAAATACTGCCCAACCATCCAAAAAGTGTCCAGTTTTTGGATGTGTTGTCCAAATCTTTGGCCTTTTGTTCCATGAAATTTGCCAGTTTTTCCTGTTCATGATGGCCACTAATATATGAACAGCAACGACTCCCTATGAGTGCACGTGAGTGACATGACCCCCCTTTTGCAGCAAGCATTAAATCAAGTGCCATCCAATTCTGCAACACCACAGTTTGCATTTCAGCCATTTTTCGATTTGCTGTCCAGATGTGATGTGAAGTTTCATTGGCCACCTCCTGTAGAATCTGAGCAAGCATGGTGATTTCAAGCATTGTCCTTTGCACTCCATATTCGGGATTAAAAATTGAAAATACTTGCTCTGCCCAGTGGATTGCTCACTTATTTTTCATTCTACCTGCTGGTGGGTGTTTGAAATGTTGAATAGCAGGAGTGATGTAGCCTGCAAAGCAGCATTCAGACCAGTTTGTAGGCAACCAGCAGTAGGCACGATCACCACAGATGTAGTAACGGTCACTTATGCCCATGCCATGCCCCCAGTCATAGCTTTTTAAGTGCAAAGAGTCTAACACACTTTCTTGCCTGGTGTCATTATGTTTGCCTTTTTCTACTGGTACAGTCCCATTTCTGGCATAACATGTGTCTCCATGATGTGTGGTTGCAAGTTGAAGAGACACAACCTTTGAAAAATCAGTTACATTACGCCAAGTTACGCTGATGTCATTAAGGTTCTTTTTAGATGATACCTGTGATGTAGGGATGGGAATCATAGGAATCCCTGCCGTAGAATGATGAGGTATATGCAAACATATCCAGCAATTTGTTTGTTTAGATTTTTGGCATATTGTCGAAGGACCAGCAAGAAACTGTTTTCTCTCGACCAGTTTATAGAAGGGAACAGCAGCAGGAACAAAGCAAAAGTACCTGTTGTCACTGGATTCATATGGACTGCTGCAGAAGTTGACCTTCTCACTGGGCAGATGGTCTGTCGCACCTTGATCTGCCTCTATTGGCTGCAATGATTCATCTGGGGTCTCCACACGACAGGTCTTCTTGCAAGGAGACAAATGGATCCACGTTGGTAGTCCTGCACAGTGAACTGCAGTCAGGTGGTGAGCAAGACCTGAAAAGGCCCCCTCCACCTTAGGCTCAGGCAGTTTTTCCTCTGAAACTTTTTCAAATACACCCAATTACCCTGTTGTAGTTGATGACAGGGTTGGTCAGGAGGCTTTGGTAACGCTGCTCATACTGTTCGATGATATTGTTGCAAAATTTTGAGGAGTCTCCTACAATAACAAATCATAGCATCATCTGACAAAGTTAAATCAGCATTTTTCACTGGAGGGGTAGCTGGAAGGGCTATGGGTCTCCCCATTAATATTTCATATAGACTCAATTTTATGGTGGCATGCAGTGAGGCCCTCATACTCATTAATGCTAAGGGAAGGGCTTCGGGCCATTTTAAGTGGGTTTCAGCACAAATCTTTGAAATTTTATTTTTAAGGGTCCTGTTACCCTTTCCACTAATCCAGATGACTGGGGATGGTTGGGACAGTGAAGATTCAACTTAGTATTAAAAGCTTTACATAACTCTCTAAACAGATATTATTAAAATGAGTTCCCTGGTCACTGTTAACAGTGCTGGATATACTGAATTTCAGTATATAGTCAGATAATTTTTTAATAAGTGCAACTGCATCAGCTTTGCGACATGGGTAATCTTCCACCCATGCTGAGAACATACACACTACCACCAAAATAAATTGTAAATTACTAGTCTTAGGCATCTGGATGAAATCCAGCTGTATATTAACAAAAGGTCCCCAGGGTGGAGGTAAACATGCATATTTGCTTTTGGCATGTTTGCTTATGTTATATTCCAAATCAATACTACAATTTTGTACATACTGAAGTATCAAAAAGGAGACATGAGGGGCATACCAACTTCCATTGATTTGATTAAATAAAGCTGTCTTACTTGTATAGGCCGGTAAGGTAGCAAAGAGGTTGGTGCTACCATTCAGCCATCCGGATTTCACCATATGCCATCAAAGGATTTTCTACATCCATCCTTGAGCCACCTCAGAACTTTTCCCTGTGATGCTTCAACTTGAAAGGCCGACAACTTTGCAAAATCAAGCACATCATTACTGTTGCAGTTTGTTACTGTTAACACACGAAGGTTTTTACCACAATTTACTGCTGCTTGTTTAGCAGCTTGGTCTGCCAAATTATTACCTTGGTAATAATATTCTCTCCCTTTTGATATGCACAACATTTGATTACAGACAGCTTTTTAGGTAACAAAAGTGTATCTAGCAATGATTTTATGTACCCTGAATTTTTAATCTGATTTCCTGAAGAGATCAAAAACTCTCTCTCTCTGTCTCTCTTCAAATTTGCCCAAAATAATGAACAACCCTGAAAGCATAACGGCTGTCTGTAAAAGATATTGGCCACCTTGTCTTTGGCTAACTCGCAGGCTTTTTGCAAAGCCACTAGATCAGCTATTTAAGCAGACTGAACACCCTTTAATCTTTGTTGCAACAATATTGTTTTTTCGGTGCAGACTGCTATTCCCGTGATCAGCTTTTCTGTTTGATCTCCTCCACAGGTGCCATGTACGAACAGATGCATGTCAGTATTGGGTATAGGAGTGTCCTTTAAGTTCTTCCTAGGAGAAAACAAATAGTTACACACACACAATCGTGCTCTTCACCATCCTAAGCAGTAGGCAACAACGATGCAGGATTTATAACAGGACAGCGGATCAGAGAAATGGATCAGAAAGAAGTGCAAGTTCATATCTAGTTAGATGTGCAGTCGAGAGTGGTTGAGATGCTGCAGAAGGAGGGACAGCTACTGTGAGATCATGCCCAAGCAGCAACGATTGTGTCATATTAACTAGAATGGCAGCAGTGGCAACTATCCTTAAATAAGGTGATAAACCTTTTGCAACAAAATCAAATGCTGTGCTGTAATAAGACAATGGATGATAGCTTTCCCCATTTTTTTGCAAGTATTCCTTGAGCAAATCCATTTCTTTCATGACAAAATAAAATAAAAGGTTTATTATAATCTGGTAAGCCCAAAGCTGGGGTAGTAGCTAAAGCTTGCTTCAAGTTCTGAAATGAAATTTCCTCTTCACTATTCCAAAGGAGAGGCTCTGATATATCCTGCTTTAAAAAATTGTCAAAGGTTTGGCAATTTCTGCATAGTTAGGGATTCACTGTCTGCAGTATCCTGTCATACCTAGGAAAGACCTAAGCTGTCTCTGGTAGTCGGACGTGGGGCCTTAGATACTGCATCATTAAGAGATGGTAATACTTGCCTGCTACTCTGGGATATTAAATGACTAAGATAACCTACCTGAAATGATCACAGTTATATTTTATTTCTAGACACTGTGTCCCTTTTTTGCAAGGATAGTCAGAAGATGCAAGGTATCCTGCTGACATTGCTGAAAGGAGTTTGATGCTATTGGTAAATTATTTGCATATTGTACTAACACAGACCCACCCGGAAATGTCATATTCTCCAAATCTTATTTTAGAATTTGAGAAAATAATGAAGAAGATTCAGTATATCCTTGTGGCATCCCGTGTCTATGTATATTGCTGTACCTGATAAGTGAAAGCAAACAGAAACTGACTGCCAGGGTGAATAGGTATAGAAAAGAATGCTGAACATAAATCTATCACAGAAAAGTAACTAGATGTAGGTGGTATGCAACTTAGTATTGTTGCTGGATTTGGAATAACAGGAAAAGTAGGTAGTACTGCATTGTTTACAGCCCTTAAGTCTTGTACAGATCTATAAGTATCCTTTCCTGGCTTTTTCACTGGAAAAATAGGAGTATTACAAGGGCTTTTAGCTGGTATTCCTTGCTGTATTAGAGACTGAATTACAGGTTTCATTCCCTGCTGTGCTTCTGGCTTTAGTGGATATTGTGGAACTCTAGGAAGAGGTTTTGATGGATTTAATTTTTTTACTGGTTCTGTTGATTTTAGTATACCTGCTTCATTTGCATGCTTAACCCACAAGTTGGCAGGTACCTGCTGTAGTAACTCTCTATCTGCCTGTATGCTTCCAGCAGGCTGTTCCTCAGTTTCTGCTAAAACTGCCAATACTTCTCCCTCTGATTCTGTTGGAACTTTTAGATTCACCCCTTCTGGGGTACCATAAATAGTACAACCCAGCTTATGTAACAAATCTTTTCCTAATATGTTTACTGGTGCAGTAGTACTCAAAAGAAAAGAATGCTTTTCTTCAATCGATCCTAAAGAAATGGGGATGGGGTTTGAAACAGGATAGGTAACCGTAGTATTTGTTACTCCAACTGCCTTTACTTTATGCTCTGTTACTGGTATTTGACTCTCTGAAGTAATTTTTAACACTAACCTAGTGGCATCAATGTCCACCAGAAATGGGGTTTTCTTTGAATTTATTTTCATCTTAACATAGAGCCCATTTTAATCTATTGGCAGTAAGGGTTAAGATTCACTTCTGTATTTTCTTGACCTAGTCATTATGAAGCTTCCTGACTCCTTCCAGTCTGAGGAGGTGGTGGAGGAAAAACTGCATTTTTATAATTTGGTTGCCACTCAGTCTGTGTCTTGGACTCTCTGCATTTGCCTGTGTGGGCACTCCCCTTTCCAATGTCCTGCTTCTCCACAGTTAAAACAAGATGTGTTAGATGAAGCTGGAGGGCCACTGCCAGCTCATTGTTGCCAATCAGCTGCACCTTGTTCCCTTCGACCAGCACTTTTGCTAAATCCTCTAGCAATTCCTCTACCCCTTCTCCTGCTAATGCCTTGACCTGTGGGTTTTCCAGCTGCCTGATTTATAAAGTTAACAGCTTATCCTCAGTATCCTTCATTCATTTTTCCTGATACTCTGTACAGGGATTTGCAGCACTTAACAAAGACTGTTAAGTCCTTTCCTTGCCCGTCTATGAGCACTTGCTTTATTTGATTTTGTACAGGGGCTTGCAGATCCTGCACAAATGCTGCAGTAGCTGGCTTGGCTTGCTCTCCTGGGTCTGGTATTCCTGAATGTCTAGCAAATACTGTTTTAAGGCAACTCAGATAGTTTGCAGGGGCTTCTGCTTTATTTAGTTTACATCCCTGTATTTTAGACCAATTAGTCCTAACTTGACACACATCCATAACCTTGTTTAACGGTGCTTTTCGTTTATCCGTTAATGCATTCCCTGTGAGAGTGAAATCTGTTATTTCAGCCTTTTTCAGTAACTGCTTTTTTATTTTCTCTGAAGTAACTACCCTCAGCAGTTGATTTAAGTCTGTCAAAGAAGGATTGTAACATTCTATTTTAGTTTTTTATTCTTCTTTGAATTTTAATGGATCTACTCTAATATTTGGAAAATTTTTACACATAGTATGCAAATCAGCAGGGGTCTAAGGACGATGAACAAGTTCCCTATTGTTAGCCCCCAAAATTTCCTTGAGAGGTGCCAATAGATCCCCTCCAGAGGTTGTAATTTCTTGTTGTACCCTGTCATGTGAGCATGTATGGTGAGATACAGGAGTGTCAAATACTAATGCCCCTGTTGGGGAAGTAGAAGCATCTGAGAAGGATAGGAAGAAGAACCCCTCTCAACTATAAATGCCTCTTCAGAAGATGAAGATTGAACAGGAGAACCAGTTTGAGATGCACCAGTATCATGCAAACTGGGTGTCCACTGGACAGCAGACTGAAAGGTAGGGGTCTAGAAACAGAGTCTTGCACAGGAGGTACCTGTATTGGTGCATGTAGTGGTGGGGGTGCAGTAGCTACTGGAGGATTATTATCCTCTTTAGAAGTTTCTGCTTTTTGGCCATCCTCAGTTTGTTCCAAACCTGCTAAGACAGGATAAAGGGATCCTCTTTTTACTGGTCTGTACTGCCTTTTTAACCTCTCTTACTTGTTGCCACAATTTCTTATTAACATCCGGCAACCCTCTTAATGCTGACTCCTTTTTCCTTTTAATTGCTTCACTGTACCAAGAATAAAATGCTGGCATTTGTTCCCCACTTACTTTGCTTTTCTTTTCTTCCAAAATACCTTTCAATGTCAGCAATTTAATCTTATCATAAGTTCCATTTAATGAAAATACCCCACCAGCACAATTCTTAGTAAGCTGAAACCAGTCATACAGATATTTAATACTGTCCTTCCCAATTAAAATACATAAAATATGCAGGTGTTCCCTTTTCAGGGATTTGATCTTGCTTGCTTATCTTTGCTCCCATTTTCTTATTTTATTAAATAAGTAATAATAAAAATGTTAGGCTTGGCATCTGGCATAAAACTTTGCCAAAACATTCATGCGGACAGCAGTAAATATTTACATACCGGATCGGTCGAGGCCCGGGTTAACAACGACTGCCACCAATACTGTTAGCCAACAGGGTGCTGGCGGAAATTGGACTACTGTTGGCCGGAGGAGGAGAAGAGGGGGAAGGCATGGCCGAAGGCTGGAAGAGAAGAGAAAGGCTAGGACTGTGGTAGTGAGGGTTGGAACTTTGAATGTTGGCAGTATGACTGGTATAGGGAGAGAGCTAGCCGATATGATGTACAGAAGGAAAGTTGGTATATTGTGTGTGCAAGAGACCAGATGGAAGGGGAGTAAGGCTAGGTGTATCGGAGGTGGGTTCAAATTGTTTTATCATGGTGCGGATGGGAGGAGAAATGGCGTAGGAGTTATCCTGAAGGAACAGTATGCTAAGAGTGTTTTGGAGGTGAAAAGAGTGTTGGATAGAGTAATGTTTATGAAGCTGGAAATGAATGGTGTAATGGAATGTTAGTGCATATGCTCCACAAGTTGGGTGTGCGATGGACGAGAAAGAAACATTTTGGAGTGAGTTGGATGAAGTGGTGATGACTATGCCCAAGGGTGAGAGAGTGGTGATTGGAACAAATTTCAATGGGCATGTTGGTGAAGGGAACAGAGGGGATGAGGAAGTGATGGGTGGTAGGTATGGTGTTAAGCAAAGGAATGCAGAAGGTCATATGGTAGTGGAATTTGCGAAAAGAATGGGCATGGCTGTGGTGAATATGTATTTTAGCAAGAGGGAGGAGCATAGGGTGACATACAACAGTGGAGGAAGATGCACACAGGTGGATTATATCTTATGTAGGAGGGCCAGTGTGAAGGAGATTGGAGACTGTAAAGTGGTGACCTGGGAAAGTGTAGTTAGGCAGCATAGGATGGTGGTTTGTAGGATAACGGTGGTGAGCAAGAAGAGGAGGAGGAGTGTAAGGGCAGCACCAAGGATCAAATGGTGGAAATTGAAAAAGGGTAATTGTGAGGTGGAGTTCAGGGAAGAGTTAAGACAGGCACTGGGTGGCAGTGAAGAGTTACCAAATAGCTGGATAACTACAGCAGAGCTAGTAAGGGAGACTGCGAGAAAGGTGCTTGGGATGACATCTGGATAGAGGAAGGATGTCAAGGAGACATGGTGGTGGAATGAAGAAGTACAGGAGAGTATACAGAGAAAGAGGTTGGCAAAGAAGTGGGATTGTCAGAGAGATGAAGAAAGTAGACAGGAGTATAAGGAGATGAGGTGCATGGCAAAGATAGAGGTGGCGAAGGCTTTGGATAAGGCATATAAAGAGTTGTATGAAAGGCTGGACACTAAGGAGGGAGTAAAGGACCTGTACTGACTGGCTAGACAGAGAGACCGAGCTAGGAAAGATGTGCAGCAGGTAAGGGTGATAAAGGATAAGGAGGGAAACATACTCACAAGTGAGGAGAGTGTGTTGAGTATATGGGTTGGAGACAGTGGCATTGACAAAAAGGCAGGATTTAGAGCTGGATGTGGCAGCGTTAAAGATGTTAAGATTTGCACTGGATGTGACGAGGGTGGACAGGATTAGGAATAAGTATATTAGAGGGTCAGCCCAGGTTGGAAGGTTTGGTGACAAAGCCAGAGAGACGAGATTGCGTTGGTTTAGACATGTGCTGAGGAGGGATGCTGCGTATATTGGGAAGAAGATGCCAGCGATGAAGCTACCAGGTAACTGGAAAAGAGGAAGGCCTAAGATAAGGTTTATGGATGTGGTGAGAGAGGACATGCAGGTGGTTGGTGTGACAGAGCAAGATGCAGAGGACAAGAAGAAATGGAAACAGATGATCCGCTGTGGCGACCCACAACGGGAACAGCCGAAAGAAGATGATGATGAATAAAAATGTTAGGCTTGCCTTACAACTCCTGGATCATGGCTGTTCCGAAGACAGAAAATAACTGTAGTAATCCACACACCATACAGGGAGGGAAAGGTAGGAAGTCTGTCGGCGTGCAGCAACAGAGGAGAGGTTTCGATCAGCCTTTTCCCACAGCATCCCCTTGCTTTTGTCCCTGCGCGGGCTCAAAAGTTACAGCTCCAGCATTGTGGTCGAGATAATGTGGTGGATAGATACTGTGTCCATAACTGACCACTCTTTCGGACCCCCTGAGGATACTTTCACACAGTCACTCTGTTAAGTCCCAGCGTGCTCTGGGCTCGTGAACTTATTTTAACAACGCATACCTCTACATCCTATCATGCGGTAGGCTCATGAATTTGTTTTAACAGTATATAATCTACATCCCAATCATGCTATGGGCTGATGAACTTGTATAGTCTACATCCCAATCATGCGGTGGGCTCATGAACTTGTTGTAACTTTATTTTTAACTTTTTCATAGGTTCATAGGTTCATAGGTTCATACTAGGCTATCTGCCCGAGGGCATTTACAAGCCTAGCCCATAGTTTTGTGGCTTACGCCACCCCTTTAGTATGGGGAACTATACCCATTATTTTGCTGTGCCTCTGTTGAGCAGTGACACTGAGGTAATCCCTGGGGTATATCTGCGATCTCCCATCCATTGGTCAAGATTTCTCTTGAACAAGGCCAGCGAGGTGCTCTGCCTCACATATACCGGGATTTTATTCCACAGCATAGGGAGTCTTTGGGTGATGAATCTATCCCTCCAGCACGTCCTATTAATAGCCGTGTCGAGGTTTAAGTCTCCGCCCTTGTGGCTCTGACGGATCTAGATTTTTGAGGTGAAGCATATTCATCAAATCTGGGTTTGACATGGCCTTGTATGTTAGGCAAAGGTCACCTCTGAGCAAGCGTGGCGACTGAATAGAGCTGGAGTTCTTTCAGTCGGGCAGCATAGGACAGATGTTTGAGACCCTTTATCCTTTTGGTGAGGAACTTTTGTGGCCTCTCCAGCTGCTGCAAGTGTCGGGTCAGATACATTCGAATGGGGCATTGTACTCAATCATTGGTCTGATGAGTGATGAGTATAGGGAGACTATGACCTCCCTTGATCTAGATGAGAATCCCTTCATGATAAGGTGGGCAATGTAGAAGGTCTTCCTAACTACTTTAGCTACATGGGTGTCGAATGACAGACTACTATCAACCTGGGTCCCCAGGTCCCTGATAACTTCTTCTGTACTCAGTGGATTGCCACCTATTTGGTAGCTAGGGGTAACCTTGTTTTTCCCGAAGGGTATGACTATGCATTTTGGCATTTAACTTTAGGCCATGGCTCTGACACCAGTTATCCGTTTCTGTGAGACCCTTCTGAAGGATATCTGTGTCAGATGTGTTTTCTACTATGGCCCAGTTTGCAGTCATCTGCAAACTTTGTCAGCCATAACCCTCCTGTGTTTGCTTGTACTTCAGAAAAGTAGATGCCAAACAAGAGTGGGCCCAGGACTGTGCCCTGTGGTACACCACTTGTGACAGGCTTTGAGTCTGACATGGCGCCAGCAACTCTGACCCTGTGGGTTCTGTCACTCAGCCAGTTTGCAACCCATCTTGTGATGTATGGGTTAACATTTAAGCTGATGAGTTTTTCAATGATACCCGAGTGGGTTATTGTATCAAAGGCCTTCGCCAGATCGAGGTAGGCTGTATGGACTGCCTTTCCCTCATCAATGGCTTTGGTGACTGTTTCGAAAAAGTCAACCAAGTTTAGAAGGCATGATCTGCCTTTGACAAAGCCAAACTGGGATGGATCCAAAGTCTGCAAATTCCCTATGTCTTTATTTATGAGGTCCATTATGATCCTCTCCATGGCTTTTTTTCTTTTTCTCATACATTCATATATTGACAGAATAAAAACATCTCTCATACGTCTTACGTTTCAGTCCTGAGGGTACTGCATTCAATACAAGGCGCCTCCTTGTGTTAATTTGTCCTTTACTGTATGTGCACATTCATTTACTATACTCATTTGCTGTGGGGTCCTCCCAGTATTACTTGTATACCTTACAAACAACTCCGTCAAACAAAAACACAGTCATGCACCTATACTACAAACACAGTCATGCACTTACATTTTGCTAAAATTGTCTAAAAAGGAAAGAAGAAAAGTAAAAACACAAAGCAACCTTTCCCCTTATAAAAAATTTCCCTGCCAAGGCTAATATGTTTGCACACGCTGAATAGCTGCACATCTGAGTCTCTGACTGTTCCATACAAAGCAATGTGGAGTTCACAGAAAATCTGTGATGGGCCCTATTCCAGAACTGCCCTGCAGCAGTACCAAAGTTCAGATCCAGAGAACGGCACCAAATTGTTATAGTCATAATTAAATAACATTAAGAACAACACTTCAGGATGTGCAAACAGAAATTTTATTCTTACAGTGCTGGGAGTCGGTCTTCATAGCCTTAATGAAGCATTTTCACTTTACATAGAAAAACTGTATTTTTATACATTTTCTTATCTAACCTGGTTATGCAGCCTCATTACGTTACAGTTATTCTGACAAATGAAAAACTTTGCAAATGTCCTCATCCCTTGTGATTTTCGCCTTGTACTTCGCGTGAACACCTTTATATGCATGATCCGTCTGCTTCCAAGGAGTCTTGTTTCTGACCTTGGATGTGTCAAACCTGCCCTTGCAACAACGCACTCCTAGCCTGGAGGAGTCAGGCTAACAAATTCCTTTTTGTAGTAACTAGATGCCTCAACTTCATGCAACACGTACTATTCTCTCTTATTACATACTAAAAGAATGCAGTTTAAGAAACAGCAGTACTGTGGCTTATGAAACTGTATTTTCCCAGCCCTGCATACAAATTATATTTGCTTTTTAACAATCATATTATAACATCATTAATAAATTGAAATTAATATACATTTTAATAAGCCGGTCTTGTCCCATAACACTAAGAACATATAAGAAATTGAGCGCTTTCATTTGTGTATTGTTTTACAACAAATTTCATCAGAATCATGCCTAAAGAAACTACTGGTTTCAAAATCAAACAATGCTAATTAACATGTTAGTGACATCATATGTTATCTGTTCCATCTAAAAATGCTTTTAACACTTAAATGTCCATTCAAACCTGGAGGTGTTTCCATCCTAAGTTTCACTTTCTATTTGAGTTCTTTGACTTCAAGTAAAGGGTTACAGTCACCCAAAATAGTGGAAACATTTTCAACAATGAATTTAAAAGCAGAGTGGTGGGGTTAAATTTACAGTATTTGATAATGGCATTTTTAACTAATTCTTGACTGCTTTTAATAATGTCCCACTTCTTCATAGTAATGTTTGTGATACCTTCCGAGTCTATTTGGAAGGGGAAATTTTGTGCAATCATTGGATATGTTATTTGGTGTACCTGCAATCTGCCCCTTCTTTAAAACAGTTCAAAACAAGCTTTTCAGGGTCTTATCAGTGAACATTTTCACAAGTTAAAGACATTCTTGCAAAATAGGACATCATCACTCATGATCCTCCACAGACAGACAAATTGACCTTTAACTATGTTTCTTTTCATAAAATAGGGGTGCTGACTTGTGAAGTCAAGGTAATTATTGCAAAATGTTTCTTTCTTATGGATAGAAGCAAATTCTTTGGTGATGGGATCAAATGAAAGGGAAATGGCTAGAAAATGCACTTTTTTCCCGTCCAGAGAGAGTAAAGTCAAAGGATTCAAGGCTGTCATTAAGTTTAACCAAAAAGGTCTCAAGTTCATTAGGAGCCCCCATCCAAATGAAAAAGATGTCATCAATAAATCATTTTTATAAATAAACTGAAACCCCTCTAAATGGGTTAATATATTGGCTTCCCATGAACTCAGTACTAGATTGGCATATGCCAGTGCCATCCTAGCCCCCCATTGCTACCCCTTGTAACTGTTAATAAATGGTGTTAAACAAAAAAGTTGTTTTCCAAAGTTAACTAAGGCTATGTAAGCCTTAATCCTGTGGGGAGGTGTGCCTATCCAGTTGACAAGGTAATCAGAAACAAACTCCAAACCTTTTTGATGTGGAATGCTCATGTATAGAGCAACTATATCTAAAGTGACCAAGGTACAATCACCTGAAATGCAGGGAACTTAAACAACCCATCTAAAAACTCTCAAGAGTCCTTCAAGTAAAAAGGAGAACTTTGTACCCAAAGGGTTCAGAAAAAAGTCAAGAAGTGCAGAAATGTATTCTGTTTGTTTTTCTTGGAAGCTGCTATCTGTCTTAATGGAGGATCCTGAGGATTTTTGTGTGCATTGGGAATACCAAACATTCTCCCTGTAGTGGGGGAATGTACTGTCATAAAATCAAGATCCAAATATGAACCTCTTTAAACATGTATTATATTATTTACAAGTTACAAGTGGCATCCCCCAGGGCTCAGTCCTAGGACCCCTCCTGTTCGGTATATACTTCTCAGAGGTACAGGCAAGCATAGGAGGACTATGGCTGACCAAGTTCGCAGACTACTGCAATCTAAGGGCCGTAATTGATTCTCTGGCTGATACATACAACATCCAGATGGGTCTCACTGAGACGGATACCTGGTGTCAAAATCGTGGCTTCAAACTAAATGCCAAAAAGTGCATAGTCATCCCCTTTGGAAAAAACAAAGTACCCACGAACTACCACAAAGGTGGTAGTCCCCTAAGTACAGAAAATGTAATAAGGGATCTGGGGACCCAAGTAGATAGTTATCTCTCCTTTGATAATCATATTGCCAAGGTGGTTAGAAAATCCTTCTGTGTGGCCCACCTAATCACAAAAGAGTTCGCATCTAGAACAAAAGAGGTTGTTGTGCCTCTCTACTCACTCATTAGACCCATCATAGAATACAACGCCCCATTTGGGATGTACATTACAAGACACCTGCAACAGCTGGAAAGACCACAAAAGTACCTCACCAAGAGGATTACTGGCCTCAAACAGATGCCCTATGCAGCCCGACTCAAGAAACTCCAGCTGTACTCGGTTGCATACCGCTTACTCAGAGGTGATCTCTGCCTGACATACAAGGCCATGTCCAACCCAGAGTTGATGGACATGCTCCACCTAAAAAAAAAACAAATCTCGGAGAGCCACATGCTCTAGAGATATAAACCTCACCAGAACGATAAATAGGACATGCTGGAGGGATAGATTCCTATCCCAGAGACTCCCCATGCTTTGGAACAGGATTCCAGTATACAGGCAGAGCTCCTCACTAACACTCTTGAAGAGAAACCTTGACTGGTGGATGGGAAACAGAAAATTTACCCTGGGGATCACTGCAGTGGCTCTGCTGGACAGTGGCGCAGGGAACTAATCTAAGGGGGTGGCGAAAGCCAACACATTCTGGCTAGGCTTATAAATGCCCTTGGGCAGATAGCCTAGTACTTACCTATGAACCTATTTCCATATTATTTTCTTATTTCTGGCAATGAAACTATACTCCAGCTTGTGTTTCCTTTATCAACTACTGTTATTTGTCTATGACCTAAGAATACTCCATAACAACACTCCTTTCAAAATTTTCCTCATCCACTTTGCTGTTGCCTTGTTTTTCATTATCATAAATGTATAAATTTCAAACTTTTTGACTGTTTATCATGACATCATTTTAGAATTGTCTTATTGTTGATTTTTGTTGTAAACTGTATATTGACTTTCTGTTGATTTATATTGTACAACTGCATTTGAATATACTGTAATTTTTATTGACAACTGTATTTTGAGCATTTCTCCCTGGGCCTCCATTGAAAATGGGCTCATTTTAGGCCCAATGAACTTTCCTGGTAAACAAAATGTAAATAAATAAATGTCCATTAAACACCTGTCAGTGTAATGGAAACTACGGGCAACTTCATCAGAAGTGACAATTTTGTAGTGGTCTTTAATAGCCAGTACTTCATTCATTTTGTGTATTTAAGAACTGGTATCCATAATGACAATAACCGCCCCTTTGTCTGCTTTCATAATACAAATATCTATCTGTATTGTTTCTTAAATTTTGAAGAGTTTTCCTTCATCACCTGATAGGTTAAACCATTTTCTAACTGGTTTGGATGAGAGATGCTCTCTAATTTCATTTTCACAAGTCTTAAAAAAAAATGCTCAAGGTGGCAATTAAGCAGAAGGTTTTCTTTTTAAGGGGGTGGGGGGACCAAAACTTTCATCGCTCAATAGATTTCTAAAGCCAGAAGCATTAGAACAGAAACAGTGCGACTGACTTGAAAATTCACAATTTAAGCCATCAAAAACAGTGTCACCATTACAATCACTAATTTCAGAGTCTAAGCATTCATTAAAGTTAAGGTTATTTTTGTTAAAACTATGTTTAAAGTTTAACTTCATACAAAACAGTTTTAAATCTGTGGTAACATTTGCTGTTGATGCTCTTTGCGAGGGAGTAAAGTTTATCCCTTTTTCTAAGACTGCCGTAGACACTGAATCAAGATCCAGGTTTGTGAGATTGGAAATAACATTGTTTGATGGGATAAACTGTTTGCTATTCTCCATTAAAACTGTCTCCTTCCTCTTGCATGCCGTCTGCCTCTCCCTCTTCCCCTTCCTCTGCTTCCTTCTCTCCCCATGGGAGGTCCGCTTAAAACTGGGATGCTCTGTAAGCTTGGGAATAAAAAATGGTCATCTCTAGTAACAGGAACCAGACTGGAAAAATCATTCGATCTCTGGTTTGTGGAAGTGGGGGAAACATAATTGCCTTGAGCTCCTTCTCCATTACACTCTTGCTACTAATAATATCCTGAACATTGCAAGAGTTTGAAAAGTCATACTGAAAAACACGGCCCTTCCTATTAAACTGCCTAACATTAAAATAATTATTTGGTGGAGAAACATGTTTGCCATATACATGCACACACATATATATATATATATATATATATATATATATATATATATGTATACTTCCATATAAATATGTATGTATGTGTAAAAAATATGGGATCCTTAAATCTATATGAGTTGCAAAATATCCATTCAAATCAGGAACTCATGTACCACTTTGTTCTGTTGGAAGGATCAACTTATCCCACTTAAATCTTTCCCTCACAGGTAAATTACTTCAGCTCTTTATCAATTGTTGTCCATAACTTCTCGCTGGTTGATAAAAATATTCCTGAACTATAAAGAAAACTAAAGGGACGAAAATAAATTTCTCTGCTTGTATATTACGATCTATAGCTATAAACAAGAACTTCTAGTTTTTCAATTTTTGTATTATCTTTCATTTAGTCTTTTCCCACATATCCTTAGCTGCCAAAACAGAGAAGCCTTTTTAATCCATTCACCTAAATACTTAATCCTGTCATGTACCCATAAACATGGGTATTGCTGAACCAATTTGTGTGTGGGAAATAGTTAATGGCGATAGCCTTGGTTTTATCTTCATTCAGTTTATATCTTGAAAAGACTTGAAACTGTATTAAAATGTTTCCATAATGCTGAGATGTCCTTTTGTGGATTTATCAGGTACAGAATGATATAATCTGCAAATAAAGCAAACTTTTCTTAATTACCATACCAATTACATCCTTGAACTTCTGAGTGCTTTATTTTTTGTAGTTGTGCTAAATATAAAGTAAATAACAAAAGGGAAAGAGGACATTCCTGTCTGGTTTCTCTATTCAAACACAACTTGTCACATGAACCCTCCCACTTTAATTCATGCCTCTGGTCCTTCATATATCCTCCTAATTAATTATATTGTATCAGGGAATGCCAATGCTTCCATTAACCTACTCATAAAACCCCAGCTTAAAAACACTCCAACAGCAGTGATATTTTCTTACATTCTGCTTCCCTCTAGATCATCATTTTTCTGTTAATGTTGTCAAATGGTTGCCTTCCCTCCACAAAACATATTGATCCATAGCTAGCAAGTTTGACAATAACTTTGCCATTCTTTTAGCTATTGTGGACGTTAACATTTTAAAATCATGTTTAAAAATTGAAATAGATCTATATGAAGCTGGGTTTGATGAGACTTTACCATCTTTATGTAATACAGCCACCACAGCTTTCTTACAGGATGTTGGTGCTTCCCCTCCTTTTAAAATACTGTTAAACAAAATCTCTCAGTTCGTTATCACTTTTTTCCCCTCCTAATTTCCATACTTCCACAGGTATACCATCTATTCCTGGAGACTTTCCAGCAGGTTAATTATACATCACAATTTTAATCTCTTCCTATATTAACTGTTGGTTATTGAGCCTCATCTGCCTCCAACCTTGGTATAATTGTCTTTCATAAATGCCTCTCTTTCTGTTTTTTTCTCGATTTCCACATTTCTGTGCTTTATACAAATTTTCATAGAATTTCTGAAATTTCTCTTAATACCTCTACAGCACCTCTGGTTATTTTTCTTCATAGATGCATAGCTGGTTTACTAAACTAATGACCCAGGGGACCTTTCTAAGCCTTGCCAAGTTTTTATGAAAGAATAATGATGTCCTGTATCCATTGAGAGCCTGGCATTGATAAGCAACCTCTGTATGTAAAGGACATGGGTGCCAGGCACGGTATAAATTTCCTGGACCTTGTATTTCTAGTACTTTTGACTTACGACTATGTAGGAGATTCATAAGCGTGTAGATCACCTCTCAGCAATCTATAAGAGACGGAGTAGAGGAAAAGGGCTTTAAGTTGCGCTGCATAAGGCAGGTTTGTTACGCTTTGTATCCTGTTTGTAAGGAACCTCTGAGATCACTCTAATTGCTACATATGCCTGATCAGTACGTACGAAAGGGAGCATTGTACTCTATGACTAGACTGATGGGGAGGGGAGTATAGTGGGATAATGACCTTTCTGGACCTAGATGCCATGCCGTTACTTATAAGTTGCACAACATAAAAGGATTTTCTGACCACTGTGGCCATGCGGTTGTCTGAGGTAAGGCTACTGTCTATGTGCGTACCCAGAGTCGAGGGTAGGATTGTTTTCTGAGATGATTTGGTCATCAGCTGTCGTGGAGGTGATGCTAACAAGTCCATGATGATTCTTTCCACAGTCTTGCATATGAGGCTAGTAAGACTTGCAGACTTCCTTTATGCAGGCAAATGACTATAGCCATCTTCATTCCTTGGGCACAAAACCTGACTGTAGGCTCCAGTTGAAAATTGATTCAAGTGGAACAGAGAAGTCATGTTTCATGCTCTTTATTAAACATACCGGGATGTTTTGGGGACATCAGTACAGTGTTTTTGGCCTTGAAAGTGCATTGATGACCTGGTTGGGAGGATTGTGGTATGCAGTATTTCCTTTAGACTATCAGAAGGGGAGTGGGGGGAGAAATTTGAGTTGAACCTGTCAGCCAAAACTCAATAATACCTTCTGGTTCAGTGTGGGTGATGCCATTTACAATAAGTTCTGTGCAGAGTTGTGTATTTCCCTTGAGGTTATGGACATAACTGTAGAGAGCTTTGTGGTTGTCCTTTGAGAAGCTATTTTTTCTTCAAATTTAGCCTTTGAAGTATTAATTAACCCATTTTAGCTGCCTATTTAGATTGGTTGGGGGCTCTTAGCATATATGGCTTTGTTCTTCCTACGCTTTGCCAAGATTTTTTTTTTCTTTTGTTGTTAACCATTTGATATTATGATTCTACCTGGGTGGCTTGCCTTTTGAGTTTGTCTTTATTCTAAATATAAGTGAGCACAGGTCACTCTGCATAGCTATCAGTATGACTGAGTATGGCTGTACAGAGATTTTGTGAATAGGTTCATAGGTTGGTACTAGGCTATCGGCCCTAGGGCCTATACAAGCCTAGCCATAACAATTCCCTGGCCATTTATTCCCACAATATTTACTTCCCTGGACCCTTGACTAGCAGGGCGACTGACGTGCTCCCCGGGGTGAATTTTCTATCTTTCATCCAATCATCAAGGTTCCTTTTGAAGAGGGCCAAAGAGGCGCTCTGCTTGACATGTATTGGCAGTCTATTCCAGAGCCTGGGTAGTCTCTGGGTCTGGACCCTATCCCTCCAGCATGTTTTGTTCATTGTGATGACAAGGTTTAGATCCTTGGAGCTTGTCTCTCTGAGGGTTTGGAATTTCTTTAAGTGTAGCATGTCCAACAGCTCTGGGTTTGACATGGCCTTGTATGTTAAGCAGAGATAGCCTCTGAGTAGACAATATGTGACCGAGTATATGTAGAGTTTTTTAGACAGTCAGCATAGGGCATCTGCTTTAGGTCTGTGATTCTTTTAGTGAGGTATTTATGCGGCCTTCCCAGTTGTTGCAGATGTCTTGAGAGGTACATACCAAACGGGGTGTTGTATTCTATAATGGGTTTAATGAGGGATGAGTACAGTGGGACAATGACCTTCTTTTTTTCTGGATGAAAAACCCTTAGTGATGAGGTGTGCCACATAGAAGGGTTTCCTGACTGTTGTGGCGATGTAGTTATCGAAGGTGAGACCACTGTCCCCCATGTGTCCCTAAGTCTCTTATCACACTTTCAGTGTTTAGTGTACTGCCACCTATGTGGTAATTCATGGGTACATGTTTTTTCCCCAAATGGGATAACTATACATTTCTTGGCATTGAGCTTGAGCCCATGGCTCTGGCACCAAGCATCTGTTTCTGTAAGACCCTTTTGTAGAATATCCAAATCATTTGGGGATTCAGTAATGGCTCCCAGTTTGCAGTCACCTGCGAACTTTATTAGCCAGAGTCCCTTAGTGTTGGCCTGTACTTCAGAGAAGTAGATGCCAAACAAGAACGTTCTCAGGACTGAACTCTGAGGTACTCCACTTATCACTTGCTGTGGTGTTTACTGGGTTTGGGAGTGCTTGGAAGTTAGCCAAGGTGTTGCTTAGCAGAGAGAGGTTAGACTTGGAATAGTTCATAAAGGTTTTTGGTTTCACTGGATCCCCAGATTTAATTTTTATTTCAAGTAATACTGCCTTATGATCAGATCTGACTAGTGAAGACATTACATTGGGTGAGGAACATTGGCCTCCCATGTTTGTGAGTACAAAGTCAAAGATGGTTATACCCCTTGTAGGAGAATGGACCAACTGTTCCAGAATGTTGGTGTTAAGGTATAGGAATCGCGGGTCTTGTGCATTTAGAAGTTGTATAGGATTCCCAGACTATAGAGGGGTAGTTGAGATCCCCCATGATTATCATATTATGTTGAATGTTGAGAGACTCCAGTACATAGAGGTTGGTAGCATGGGTTTCCTGGTACATGGAGAAGGACCTGTAGCTTGCAGGAATATGGTATGATGCCCTGTTTATGGTGAGTTGCACACATATGAGTTCTAGCAGGTCCTATACTTTAATCTGGATGTGAGGTTGTTTTTAATATAGACTGAGACTCCTCCACCTTTAGTTCCCTCCTGTGCAGTAGCTGGTCTAAAGGTTTGAAAGGCATTATAACCTTGCATTGCTAGGTTACTGTCCACGAAATTAAACCATGTCTCCATTACTACACAGATGTCTACATCTCCAGGGAGAGGAAGGCTTGCATGGAATGGAGTTTATTGTTAAGACTTTTAGCATTGAGCATTGTACCACCTTCAGATATTCCTTCATAGGTTCAGTTAAGTCAGTAGGCTTATCAGTTTGGAATTGCATAAAAAAGGCATTGTGGTGGTGGAAAAGGGCTTTACCAGTATCCAAAAGTCTAGAGGGGATAAGTGCAGTCCACCCCTGGCAAAGCAGTGTGGTCTGTCAACCATGTCCTCCCAGGCCATCAAATATTGTAACCCCCTTGGATTGACACCAGAAGCTAAGCCAGTTGTTAAAATCAATCATTTTCTGTTGGTGTCTGGCATCATCCTTGGAGAAGGTAGTGTGCTTCTCAGTGCTAGACTCATACAAGCCTGAGTCACCTATCAGTGAGCTGGATCATATCTTGCCTCATGTACTCGAGGGAAGTACGTTTCAGGTCATTAACACCCATATGGACTATGACAGAGTCATACTGGTACCTGTGGTTCACTGACCTGAGTGCCTGTGTGACTTGACGAATCCCAGCTCCCGAAGGGCAGCTAACTGTGCCTCTGTCCTTACTCAGTTTGGTGAGAGGGAAATTGGTGTGCCTCGCTATAGAATCATCAATGACCAGGATAGTTGGCTGTGCACTGGTTTGATATAGGGCTTAGTAGTAGAGGCATTGGATATACTGTTACTATGTCTAGCTTTGGGTGGTGTTTCAACAGAGTGTTAATGTGATGGTTGAGGGCCCTTTCTTTAATTGACTGTGCAAGAGGTCTTAGTGTTTTAAAAGGTTACCTGTAAGTGCTTCAGCATAAGTAGTTTTATGTGTAGGGTCTTTTCTGTGTGTAGTAGGCATGGAGCAAGTATCACTGACAACCTCTGCAGGATTAGATTTGGTTGTATGAGAGAATTTTGCCTGCAACATTAAAGACTGGGTACAGAAAAGTCGGGAAGTGCATATCTATGGCTACTGATCTAATAGGGAAGAGTGAGGGAAATTTAAATATTTTATAGGTCAGTAAGACACGCTAACTTGATCAGCAACGCTCAGTTATGTGCAAACTAGATGTTGTGATAGTTTAAAAAAAAGTGTCTAGACAGTAATGCCACAACAGTGTAGACCACAAGCCTTAATGTAAAATAACTGGTTTGGAGTCCAGGTGCTTAAGCCAGAACTAACACACTTTTCGAATAACAGACACAATAAGCTTTCAACCAGCAATTCCCAGCTCAAAAAGGGCATAGGCTATTCTTTCCTGCCATGAGAGTGTAGACCACAGACCTTCTTAATGTAAAATATGTAAAATAACTGGTTTGAAGCCAAAGTGCTTAAATCAGGCAATGACACTTAGAATAATAGACACAATAAACCTTCACCAGCAATTCCCAGCTGAGAGGGCTGGAGGCTACCCTTTTCTCCCACAAGAGTGTAGGCCATAAACCTTCTTAATGTAAAATAGCTGGCCTGGAGCTGAAACACTTAAAACAGAACTAATAAACATTTAGAATAATAGACACAATAAACCTTTAACTAGCACTTTACAGCTCAGGAAGGTGTACGCTACCTCTCCTCCCATAAAAGTGTAGACCACAAACCTTCCTTATGTAAGATAACTAGTTTAAAGCCCAGGTGCTTGCATCAAAACTAAGAGGCTTAAAAATAACAGTTAATGTAATGAGTTGCAAGCAAGCAATCATAAATGCAACAGATTAAATGCAATTGAACACTTTTTAAGAAGATGCACCAAAAGGCTAAATAAAGTAGGAAGATGTACAAGCACAGTAAAAGCAGCTGAATAAAGTGTGATTTTAGTAGGTGGAAAGGGGGGAAACAGAAGATAATTCAGGCTTAGGAGAGTAGGGTTGAGGGCCTTCCCAGCTCATCTCTCAATGCTTAGTTGAATGAGCTGATGAGATGGGAATAGGAGTTTCCAAAATCAGATATTTAGTAGGAGCGGGCAACTCAAACCCAACCAAAATCAAATGCAGACAGAGATCAGCAATAGTCAGGCAGAGAACAGCAAGTTTGACCAGCACTACAGCTAAGTAAAGATGTCACTAAATATTTGTAGTTTCCAACATTTTAACACCACTTTGGGACTGTTTAGAGATTTAAAAATATTTTTATATGTAATTTGAGTCTGACCACATGAGGTCATGCATCCTGGAGTGATTTGGCTTGTTTAGGCTGCCTTTAGGTATCCCAGAATGCATGGTTTGTCTCTAAAAAACTGCATCATACCTGCCACTTTTTTCCTAAAGCTCCTGTCACTGCACTGATTTTACAGGCATACACTGCTGTGCTGTAGTCACCTACTTTTGGTTAACATTTTATCCTTTTAAATGACTACTTCAAACACAAGCAATGCAAATGCCACAGAACAGAACTCAAAAGTGCATTTTATTGCTGTTTCTTCTTAGAAATGCTAACTCATTTCTTTTGTCAAGCCGGAGTTGTAGTTCCTCAAGGTATCTCCCCCTCCCCTTCACACCTATCTTCCCTTGCTGTCAGAGTGCTAAGGTAATTTGACCCATTATCTGCATGTGATTGACAGCTCACATCAGGTGACCTGACTAATGTACTGTTTTCTTGTCACAACTTTTCCTTTCTTACAGTGGGACACTTTTTTTTTGTTGCACTCTTCCTCCTGTCAAACTTAAATCTAACCTCCATAGCACAGAACAAATCACTGCTTTGCAAGCCATCAAACTCCCACTTTCTGTCCTTCCAATTTTGTTGAATAGCTAACAAATGATAGGGCCTGTAGTATATTATCGCACGCTTACAAAAGCGAAGATAAATAATCGACCCCATGTAAGCAAAAGCTTATAATGTCGAAACCTCAGAACAGTGATTTTTTTCCAAGGGAAAAAAATCGCTGTTCCAAAATAAAAAAAAAAAACCTTTAAAACATTGCATAATGTGGGGGGCTTTGCCTCCCCACACACCCCAACATGAGGACTGTGCCCCCCACACCCCCTTACTTAAATATACCGACTCTGAGATTGCACTACAGTGCCAAAAACATCAAAGTAACGTAAGCAGCCAAGCAAATTCTTTCCCAGGGAAAGAATTCACTGAAAAGCTGCTTCGCTATTTTGCCTTTTTGCTCTTTTCGGTTCGATCAAGATGCATTCAACAAACTGCGTCTGCGATCTGGTAATAGGAACCCAAATGATAGACTATAAACATAATATATTTCACGGACTTGCATGACAGCCGTCGCATGTTTTTAAGTGATAATCTAAGAAGATTACAGTATCACATACTTCATGTAATGTTAAGTAGTTTTGTCTATTACTTGTGACGGACATCTGCTTTGTATTTCAAAAGATAAAATTAATGTCTAAGCATGGTCATTGCTAATTTATGCTCTGTGTTCATGCAGGTGTTACTGTAGTTTTGCCTGTACTTCCTCACTGTACTTTGCCACATGGGTAGGGCTGTTGCGAAAATTTGTAGATTATAGCATGAGATTTTTGCTGGACTGTCATAGTTCCAGGACTGGCCAATTTTGTGTTCCAACCACAGTTACAAGTCCACAATCACAATCCAAAGCAAGTACGTATTACTGCATCATAACAGTATCATGGTATGTTCAGATTTTCGTCAGTTAGTATGCATTGCCTATCTCCATATTTTGCTTTCATTCCACTTGTCCCTTTACGAATACATAGGCACTCTCCATTTCACTACATAGTAATCTTAAAAATGCTTGGTTCTTTCCCTTTTTATAATTCTGCAAAACCAATCCAGGCATGCATCAATGCACCAGTGTCACGTATTAAAAACACCAACATCAATTTAATTTCCCTCAACCAGAATCGTGATGCCACTGCATGGACTTGCAGTGGAATTAGTGACAGGCTTCCACTAAGCATATGCAGCAGCAGGAGATACCAAAGAGACTCATCACGCGGAGGATCCAGGACCCCAAACATCTAATCTACATAGATCAGCTAAAAGCCATGTCCCCCTACTCATTCTACTACCGACTCCTCAGAGGTGACCTTTGTGTGGCATATAAAACAATCTCAGAGACCGCCCTTATGGGATTGCTGCATGTCTGCAATTGAAACTCCACTCGAGTAACCCAAACTCAAGACCTCAGCCTGGTCTGTGACATCATTGGGACTAGTTGGCAGGGCAGACCTTCTGTCCCAGGGAGTCCCCTTTTGTGGAATAGACTTCCTTATTAAACCTTTTAAGAGCAACATGGATAACTGGATGGGGAACAGAAAATACACCCATGGGACTCCACCTCTGCCCCAGTGGACCGTGGCATAGGGTGCCAACTTGTTGGAACATGGGATACATTTTTGGCTAGGCTTATAAGGGCCTAATGGCAAATAACCTAGTAACTCCATACATACAATTGATTCTCTACATTAGAAACAGATGGAAACAAATACAGTCTTTCTTTCATTCTTATATTCCATTAACCCAGCCAAACCAAGAAAATGAAGAGAAGCATCGTACTTTGCAGCTCAGCAGCAGAAGTGCTAGCAAGCTTAAACTTGTCTAATCCTCAAATGCGGAATAAATATATGTATTAGACACACACACACACACACACACACACACACACACACACACACACACACACACACACACACACACACACACACACACATCTCTGTCTATAGATAGATATATAGAGATACAGAGAGAGATCTGTATCTCTAGATAGCTATATAGAAACAGAGATAGCTCTCGATAATATTAGAGAGCTGTTTTTTTTAAAACAAATACAGATGTATACTGAACACTGGCTATAACCCTTATAATGCATCCGCTAAACACACAAATACAGGGTACTGTTGAATGACAAAATCAGTTAGGAACTTAATAAACCTTTTATACAAATTTTACAGACTGTGCATCTTGTAAGCAAAAGGCTACTCTGAAACAAAACTCAGAAAAAAAGCAATTAAACATATTGTCCCTAAGACATACACGTTTCTTATAACACCATAATAATGGAAATCTAGTACCAATCCCCAGTCGTTTAAGCAGAAAAATGGTACTTATAACTTTCTTAAGAAGGGCAATACTTAATATCTTAAACTGCAGTAAGTGAGCCACAACTGTCGTTCAGTGTAAAACATGCAAACATGTTACTTCAGGGCAGTGCTAAACACAGTTTGCTCCCCCTCTGTGCAAAACAATACTGTCTTATAATCATGACAAAATTACCACACAAAAAAGAAAAATGCAAAACGATGAAAAACAAATAGTCTTAACCGCACGTATACAGAGTTCTGAAACAGTGAGCTTTAAGCCACATATCAGCAAATGATGCACAGTAAGTCTCTCACTGCTCAAGGGTCCCGAAAGTTTAATGGCCACATGCATCACAAGGAATAGGCATACAGTGATAGGCATTCAGGAGAATTCCTAGATGGCTTGTGCTGATAACACACAATTACCAACACTCAGAACTTATGTCCGCTTCATTGATTACTTGGCAGCTGAACCATGCAGACAAAGTTAAGGCTCACTTGATCAAGTATTCCCATTTGGGGCAGCCAGGACCATGTCCTTCTCAGCTTTGCACAAGGGAAAATGAACATTTCTAATACTGCTTGCTAGTGGGTACACATGAAACCCTGTGCATCAACCAAACATCGCTAAAACAAATTAAGCTGGTAGAGCACGAGGTACGGGCAAAACGATGAACAAAATGACAATGCTTGCATCACTCCCACAGATACCCCTTGCTTGTACCACCCACACACACACACACACACACTCCACCCTCGCTTGCATCCCCACCCACACACACTACCCCTCGCTTACATCCCCCCCACTACCTGGTTCAAAGCTGCGGAGAGCACACCCAGCCGTACCTGGTTATTCATGCTATCATACATTTAGACCCCAAAGTGTGGGAAGTAAAGCCAAAGTAGGTGGAGTTGCAATATATGTTAAAGACATAACACACCTCCAGGATGGTCAAACAGTATGACGCACTAGAGACACTCCAGGTGCAGTTAACCATTGAAAAGACCCCAATACAAATCATAGCTATGTACCAGCCCCAAAATCTGACCAAAGATGACCAAACTGCCTATCTAGACCTCTTCGAATCTATCAGGATTCAACCCTATACCTTGATCCTGGGTGATTAACTTCCCAAAACATTGATTGGAAGAACTACTCATGCCAGAATACAAATTCCTCGATTGTCAATGCAAATGCTTTGGCACAGCTAGTCATTTTCCCCACAAGAGGTGAAAATATCTTGGACTTGGTATTAACCAACATGAGTAACCACTGCAGCCATCCCTGCAGCATCATCCTCCCTTGTAAGATTCGACCATAAAGCGGTCACGTTCGAAGTTACCATATCCCCCAACCCCCCTGTCTACCTAGGGTCAAACAAAAAAAACTTTTCCAGAGCTGATTACAGCCTTCTGAGGGATGGTATAAACAGTTTCACAGCCCCCTCACTCTCTCTAGGAACTGGCACCCAGTATCCAAAACCATACCAAAGTACTACACCAACATTTATATAGAAGCATGGAATCAGGAATACCTGACAGGATTAAATCATCCTCCGCAAGGAAGAGTAAACCTGTCTGGTGGACATCTGCAATAAATAAACTCTAACAGAAAAACATTGCTATTGAGGACCATGAAGGAGCAGCTGACCAGTTAGAAGCAGTCTCTCCTTAAATTAAACAAGCAAACAAGAGCACTAGTGAAATCCTGCAAAGCAAGTTTGAGTCCAAATTGGCCGCATTGTCTAGAGATAATCATAAGGCCTTCTTCACATATGTCCATAATCTCAAAGGTAGCACTCAGATCTGTTTAGAACTGGCGGTCAAGGACACAACATATACAAATGCCCGTAGATATAGTAAACTTGCTGGCTTGACAGATTCAGTGCAAATTTCACCTCTCAGTACCCCCCATTAGTAAATCAGGACATTCCTAGTACCTGCCCCCTTCCCCTTGTATTTATGGATCAGGTCATCATTGCTCTCTCAAAGGCAAAAAATACAGCCACCGTCATCCCTTTACAAAAAGGTGGAGTGTCCACTGATCCGGGAAATTAAGGACCTATGAGCAAGGCCATGGAACAGATCATCATGGACCTCATTAACAAGGACATTGGCAAACTCCAAACAGTCGTGCCCACACAGTTTGGCTTCAAGAGGAGGTCATGTCTGCTAAATTTGATCAAATTTTTTGAGACAGTCACCAAAGACATGGCTGAGGGGGAAGACGGTGCATACTGCCTACCTTGACCTGGCCAAAGACTTCATCACTATTCCCCACTCGGGCATAATAGATAAAGTCTTTGAATTAGACATCAGTCTGTATGTTAGGAGATGGGTAGTTACCTGGCTCACTGACAGAACCCACCTAGGCAAAATACGGGAAGCCACCTCAAGCAGTTGACCCGTATTGAGTGGCATACCCCAGGGTTCGGTCTTGGGGCCTCTGTTATTTGGGATATACTTTTCTGAGGTGCAGGCCAAAACCAGTGGGCTATGGCTGACCAAGTTTGCAGATGACTGCAAGCTGGGAGCTGTCATCAATTCCCCTAGTGACATGGACATCCTCTAAGAGGGTCTCACCCAAACCAATGACTGGTGCCAGAAACATGGCCTCAAGCTGAACACAAAAAAAAATGCATAATCATCCCCTTTGGGGAGAGTGATGTCCCCGCAAATTATCACATTAATAACAATGTCCTAAGCACGCAGTCAGTCGTGAGGGATTTGGGCACCCAGATTGATAGCCACCTAACTTTTGACCACCATGTTGCTTCTCTTGTGCAGAAAGCTTTCTCCATGGCTCACCTCATACGTAAGGGTATCTCATCCAGGGAGAAGGAGGTCATAACATCCCTGTATTCTTCCCTTAAAAGGCCCATTATTGAGTACTTCACCCCATTTGGCATGCACCTCGGAAAGCACGTGCAGCAGCTGGAGAGACCAGAGGTTCCTCACCCGGAGAATCCAGGGCCTCAAAAATCTACCATATACAGATAGGCCCTATCCCTCTACTCTGTTTCATAAAGACTCCTCAGAGGTGACCTCTGTCTGGCATACAAGGCGATCTCGGAACGCACCTTGATGGGACTGCTGCATACCCGCAAATCAAGCTGCACTTGAGTAACCCACAGACATGGCCTCAATCTGGTCTGTGACATCAATAGGACTTGTTGGCGAGTCAGATTTCTGTCCCAGAGACTCCCCCATCCATGGAATAGACTCCCTGTCCACATGAAGCAGAGTACCTCCTTATCCCTTTTTAAGCACAACCTGGATAACTGGATGTGAAATAACAAATACAGCCCTGGGATTCCACCTGTGTCCCTGCTGGACAGGGGCATCGTGTGCTGATGTTGTGTATGCATAGTCTAAACTCTTGGCTAGGCTTGTAAGGGCCTCAGGGCCAATAGCCTAGCAACTTTCTATGATGCTACCCTTCTCTCTTGCACCCCCCCCCCCCACACACACACACACACACCTTGCTTGCATGGTCACACACACCATGCCTTGTTTGGATTGCATTTACATTTTTTGGTTGGATGGCACAAACACTGTTGGGCATCTGGGGAAAACAGCAAAACAGTCCCTCTTTAATAGACATGGCATTAATGCTTCTCTACCCTTGAAATCTGGCACTGATTGAAACAGCTTTGAAGCCCACAGTCAAAAGAAAAATGCATCTGGTTATTGACAAAGAAAGTTCACCTTTGGTATGCTTTCAAATATTGCCCTTGCACACACATTTTGCAGTATGCGAACATACATGTATTCTGTGATTCACCTTCCTGATTGCATGAAATTATATTGCTTGTATCATACAGCACACGTATTAGACCATGCTTTGCATTCTTTACTTTGAACATTTCTCCAGTAAGCAGTGACACAATGTATGAAGCTGTAATGAAAAATGCCCAATTCCAAACATCTCTGTTCTAGAAGTCTTCTCAATTGTGAACATTTCACCAGTCAGTAAATATGCACAATCTCTGCAGGAGTGAAATTCATCTCAGTAATTCCACATAACTGATCTGTGATTGATGAAGAGGTTGCTGCTAGCAAACAACTTACTATTTCAGTGTTTCTACAAAGTGCCTGTTGCCGTTGAATACTTTGTCTGTGTTACAGTAAAGAATTATACACTACTAATATCGCAATAGGGGATGGATGGCAAACCTAACAGGTGCGTAGTTACTAGGTATGTTCTCCAAAGGAGGACATTCTCAGGACTGCAGCATCCTCCCTCTTCAAAGCACTAGACAGTACAGTATCAGCTATCCATCAACATACTGCGGGAGTATAACCCACAGCCTTCTGCATCCAAAGCTAGTATATTATCTGTTGTGCTACTAGCCGTGCAAACAAATGTGTCATAAGCAGAACTAAACACCTCTGTTCCTCTGAAGCTGTCAGCTCCTTGAAAAATCCACTAGACATGCTACTATGTCTCTTACATTTGCTGCAGTAGAAATCTGAAAAAATGTATTGGAGGGGGAAGAAATACCCGAAACCAGGGACATAGAAGCATTGCTTGTCTAATGTTACATTTCCTAGAATAAAGTTTACATGCTTTTTCGGCAAGATAAGTGAAATTGCTTGCATCTCCCCCACACCCACCCCTCACTTGGACCCCTCCCAACAGTCTGCCTTCACTTGCACCCCCCCACACACACACACAGTCCGCCCTGTCTTGCATCCCTCCACACACAAACACACTGCGCCCTTGCTTGCATCGCCCCACACACACACACACACACACACACACACACACACCCTCGCTTGCACCCCCCCACACACACACACTACACCCTCGCTTGCATCCCCCACATACACACTACGACCTTGCTTGCATCCCCCCACACACACACACACACACACACACACACACACACACACACACACACTGCCCTTTGCTTGCATCCCTCCTCCACACTACGCCCTCGCTTGCACCCCACACACACACTGCCCCCTCGCTTGCATCTCCCCTCCACACACGCACACACACACTGCCCCCTCGCTTGCATCCCCCCTGCACACACACATATACACACACACACTGCCCCCTCGCTTGCATCCCCCCCACACACACACACACACACACTGCCCCTCGCTTGCATCCCCCCACACGCGCACGCACACACACACACACTCTGCCCCCTCACTTGCATCCCACCCAGACACACTGCTCTCTTGTTTGCATCCCCCATGCATACTGCCCCTCGCTTGCATCCCCCAGATGCACACTGCCCCTCGCTTGCATCCCCCAGATGCACACTGCCCCCTCGCTTGCATCTCCCCCATACACAAATTCCTCCCATGCTTGCATCCCCCCACACCACAATAACCCCTCACTTGCACCGACACTAATTCTACATAGACTAGGGTTGCCACCCCTCTTTTTTTTTTCCGGATTATCCGGAAATCAATCTGAGTTTATAAATCAGCTGATTTACTATGTTTTTTTTTTTTTTTTTTTTTTTACAAAATAGGCATAGTAAATCAGCCGAAAGCAGGCATCAGAAATGGAAAAAGAGGACATTCCTTGCCGAGTCATAACATTATGATGTCACAAAAATGGGTAGAATGTGGGCAGGAGAGGGGTGGGTGGGGTTACTGGTGACACGAGGGGTGTGGCTTTCCTCCGGTTTTAGCCACGATGAAAGGTGGCAACCTTAACATAGATATATATTTAAAGACAGAGAGAAAAAAGGGAGAGGTACATAAATGCTACATGGATTATAAAAGTTTATGATGCATCTGTCTTGTTATTAAAATATCAACCCACTGAAACAAACATGAAGCCGCAAAATGTTGACAGACCGGGAGTTACTCTTCAACTAACAATAAAGAAAGCAGAATTCAGATACTAAACTGCTAGAGACCACACTTATTAAAGCAAAACTCAACTAATGCATTTTTAGAGGCTGTACTTGTTAAGCAAAACAAGTAGCAGAGACCTGCACATCTTTTTCCTTACATTACAGAAAAATAGATATTCTATGGTAGTCAAAGCCCCCTTTGAAACTTTGGGTTTGTATTGGAGCACTACCCCACCAGATGCGCAGTAGCAAGGACCACCCAAACTACGCCCACCACCCTGCATTTGACTGTTTTTGCTAGTATTACTCTGAATAAACATGTGAAGACCTTCGCCATTAAAATGAATATGCAAGTCTTTCTAAATAGGTGAATCTGGGCGCTGCTGTATATGCGCTGTATGTAAATCCAAAGTATAGAATGTTGAAATGTATACGCATATTAGCTGTTGGTGTTACCTACATAAAAAAAAAAAAAAAAAAAAAAAAAAGAAACGGAATGCAATACATTATAAAAAGTATGCTTTAACAATGATTTTTCCGCTATTCTATCATCATTCACAGTGCATTATATTTTACATTACTGTACTTTGCAAGCACTAAATGCTTCATGCTTCTGACTACAACCTGAATGCAGCTCACACGAGACATGAACCTATGCAGCTGTGACATCTGGTAGAAAACTGCACTTTCATGCTGCTTCTGTAAAGTGGCAAGCACACTCTCCCCTGCCAAAGCATTACTGCTCAACAGTATATTAAAGAAACATGGGGGGTGCAGGGGGGGGCTCGCCCCCCTTGCTAAAGCAATTTCTGTAGAAACATATAGTACATACTGAGTTTAGGGTTACCACCTGTCCACTTTGCAAAGACAGTCCCTCTTTGGGCAGTTGTGTCCTGCAAAAAAATTGTAAAAATGGCAAATTTCCTGAGATATTGGGGCAAAATTATTTCCTATATTTTATGTAATAGTTGCATAAAACAGTTATTCTGTATCTGAAACACCTAAATGTTATAAGAACAAGCAACTAAAATGCTACAAGAATAAGCTTTTATTTAGGGAAAAAAAAGTGAAGTTCTGTCCCTTTTACTGGCCGTAGGTATGTTTTGGCCTGCAAAATCTGATGTTTGTACCACAATTGTCCCACTCTGGGCATTTGAAAAGGTGGCAGCCCTAACTTGTGTTTAACTCCATACTGAAAAACTCCCTTGGAATGGCCCTATTTCAAGAATGCCAAAGCATACCTCTCAACTGTACAGACTTTCGCAGAATGTCCAGATTTTTGCCTCATACATTTGTTCTGTTTCTCATAAAATTGTGGTTTTCTGGCAAATCATTGGCAAATTATTGAGGGTTAGTTTTAGAAAATAATGACAGACATTTGACTATCAGACTTCATACCCTTCAGAAAATTCATGCTGATGTAAAACCTGTTATTCTATCAATTTTCTAAGTTGATAAGAGCAATATGTAAAAAGTGCCACTATTTTGGGGCCTTTTCCCCCATTATTGGTGGCTTTGTCCAGATTTCTTGTTCTACTAGGTTGAGAGGTATGTGCCAAAGTACGATCATATTATTAATATTCATCAGGTCACTTGATAATCTGCATGGCTTGTCACTCACCCGTGATTACCATGCAACATCACACTGGATTGCCCTGTCAATCATGCAGGTCACACCCATTCCTGCGAGAAAGTCGCACTGGGGTAATGTTCTAATACAAAACCAAAACTTTAAACTGTGTAACAAACGCCATTGCTTACTTTAATCCAAAAGCTGCTTCCTATCCAGTCCTATAAAAAAATAAAAGCTTAAAACTCATAAAATCATGTCCCACAAAATATACAGCTGACATAATTACTGTTTATTTTCTTGCCAAACAGTCTGTAGGTTCCAGATGTGCATACAGGTAGGGCTATCAGTCCTCAGAAATCCATGAACTGAAATGGAGTTCATACCTACTTAGGCTTTCACTTTCTGTCTAAAAGGTAGTTAACCTGTGGGGAATGTACCAAGTAGAAAACAGATGTGTGGGTAAGAGGTGGATGGTTACATTCTTTGACTCCACTCTGAAGGCAGCTTAATTTGACAACACCCCTGTACTTTCAGAGTATATGGCTCATTCCAGGTGAGCACCATGGCAACCAGGCAGAAGGAGGAAATCAGGGCTCAGATTTATGCATTTATACCAACAAAAGCAGTGCATTCAGAAAATGGAAGGCAAACTGTGGCAATCACTGAAAATCTCTAGAGTTGATAAGCAATGCCCATTCTGTTACACACATACGCACCCATTTCAAATAAGTACAGTTATTTTACAGCCAGTGTAGCATCTCAGATGCTTTGTGACCAAATATATATTTTTTTAAGCACGCACAAACAAAAGCCAGTCAACAGAAGTGTCTACTAAACCACCGAATGGAAGATTCGCAATCCTTGATGGCTGTATGAAGTAAGCAAGCAAGCATGGGGACGTTCGTTACTACTTAGAAAAGATATTATAGAGACATTTTAAACTTGTGGAAAAAAACGCAACGTACATGAAATTAGCTGGGGTGGAAATAGTCAGCACGCATAGTACTTAACTATGAAACTATTATAAGGAATTTAAGCCACAAATGAACTTTCAAAAAGGAGGAGGCACGCGCCCATGCCCGAATCAGCCACTGCCAACCTTCAGTACCTACCTAGCATTCACACGCAGACTCGGCCATGAGAATTAAAAAAAAACGGCAGCGACATTAAATCAGACTACCAAAATAAAAACTATACGCATAGTAGCGCTAGCAGTAAGACATATTATTTACAGTAATAGTCAGTGCAGTAACAGTCTTTCTATAAATAACACAATATATTACAATGCACACGAACCGGAAATTGTATTTTTTATTAAACTTTCACAAAGTTTAATATGGATAACCTTAAAACTGAACTAGACTGAGATACAAATCACAAACGCAGTGAGTTACTAACTGAAGCACTTGGCACCAGGGACCCTCAGAAACAAAATTATGCTACCTCTCTTTAAAACGGAATTTCGTTTACCGACTGTAGAAAAGAAAATAGCCAGAAAATGTGCAAGACTTACCTTAGCGAGCAATTTTATTAAAACAAGAGAATATGCAGGCTTCAGCTACAAAGTGTTGCAGGAAGTCCATTAGTAGAATAGAGTTGGCAGGATACAGTAACAGACAACCCAGTTACTGCTTTGTATTAGCTTAATGGAGTGGGCTGGACAGCACAGCAGTGACATCACTTTATGGGAGGGTCACTCCCTACTTCTAAAGAGCATGCAAATATGGTAGTGCTGATGTCCGTTTGTGGGAGGAAACTCCCTGGCAAGTACTGCAGAGTTGTGGCAGATATGACATCAGCATTTCTGAGCCACAAGCAGGTTTTACAACGGCATGAGAACTTGCTTTTAAAAATGAAAGTAAAACACTATGGAAAGGCACTGTGCTTCGGAGGAAAAAAAAGTAGAGTGGATATTTATTTAAAGCATAAACACATTTCTTTAGGTTGAATCGAATACAAGGGAGGAAAACAGACAGCAGTTTGTGCTTTTTTATTTAGTATCCTATTGCTGTCCTTTAAACAAAATGCAATATAAGAAAAAGATTAAAAATAGAAGTAACCAAACCTTTAATAACTTCAATCCAAACTCAAATGCAGACAGAGATCAGCAATAGTCAGGCAGAGAACAAGTCAAACAAGGTTGTTGCAGGCTCTTTGTTTGGCGACAACCCTTTCTACTTTCTTTTGTCTAAGTCGTTGTGCTAAAAGTTGTTGTACTCTTGTTATTATCAAAAAAAATAAATAAATAAAACAGTAGTGTGAGGGCAATCTTACTAAATTTTCATGCATGTTATCCAAGAATTTCTGTTTAGCACGCTGCATTTGTGCCTCTTTTTGTTCTGTCAGATTTCCCTTATTCTGTAATACTTTAACCTTGGCAGCCTTAGGAATATCTCTTACTACCCTATTTTTAAACTACATTTTCATTGCATCCCAGTCACTAACTATCTCTTCTGAAGACATTTTAGTCTTCCGTAAAAACACAAATAATTTCCACTACCCAGTCCTTAAGTTCCTTTCTTTTAAACAGGTATGTGGGAAATCGTCAATGTCTCATTTCATTACCCTGCTTTGCTTAGTTTTTATTGGTGCATGATCTGAAATAGTTTTTGCATGTGTGTTTAAGCTTCCAGTTACATACATATGTTCCTGTGAAATACAATTTTTGTTCAGTCTAGTCCAGTTATTGTACTTTAAAATCATAATCAAATTCTGAGTTCCTACTGCTAAATTCATGTTTTTGTACCAAATATTTTCTTAAATTTCTTCAGAAATCTACACTCTTGTGTTGCATTTTCCCATCTAGGTCCCCCTGATGCATCTTCTCTCTTGTAAATCAAGTTCCATTTCCCACCCATTAGTAAGCTCCTTGTAGTCTTTTTCTAAAATGTTACTATATGCCAGTGTAATCTTCCTCCCTTGCCAATAGCCCCTTGCGCCCACAGATCTTTTTTCCTATTCTGTCAGTATTCAAGCCCCTCTAGCGATCAGTACTAGTTCTTCCCTTTTCCTTTGCCCTTATATTCATTTGAAGATTCATGTTGAAATCCTCTTTGTCAAGTCTACATGCATATTTCTTTCCAAATGTGTCTCTTGCAGCATTGCTATGATAACTCTGCATTTCTTAATATAATTCAATACGCTTTCCTTTTTGACCATATCTGTAAGGCCATTTATGTTCCAAAATAATATGGATAGTGTGGCGGTTATAGTAAAAGAAAGCTATGGTTCCTGCTGTTCATACATGACAGTTCTTTTAAATGTGTTTTTACAACATTTGTCTTACATGCACACACTAATGTTTGGCAGGCTGATGCTGTATACAGTTGTTTCTTCTCATCTCCATTAGAACCTATGTCACTTGTTTCAAGATGTTTTGTAAAATTCAAAGATATTTTCATAACAGCCCCATACCCTTTCACCAAATGCACAAAACTATGTACATCTTCAAAAAGTGAAGTTTAATCCTCCAGATAGGAAAAAGTACTCTAAATTGACAGCTGTACCCATGGACTTTACTAACCTAAAATTAAGGTTACTCACACTAAAGTGTGTATTACAGCCTGTGTTCCTGGTTACATGGATTGCTATTTGCTCTTTTCTTATCTCTCCCCCCCCTCCCAGATGTGAAAAACAGCTTACATGCTTTCAATATTAATTTACTTTTAGCCCTAAGTAAAGTGAACTAGCTATCTTTAAGTAAAATTAAATTGTGCACTGTTTTATTAAATGCATTAAAATATTAAGGTGACTAGGTGGCTGCTGTTCCTTATTAAAACTTCTCATAGTTTCAGACTTTATTTTTCACTGAACTGCTTGCCATTGTACCTTTAACTTTTTTCAGTTGCCTCTGCAAAGAATGCTCAGAACTCTGAAGATTAATTTCTTTTAGCTGCAGATATCTGATCTGTGTAAAATCGGTCAGCAGTGAGCAAGACAAAACACGGCTAACAACAGTTCTGCAGAGGCCTGAAGGAATCTTTGTAAGTTTCACTCAGAACCGAATGTACAGCTGCATTCAGCCACAGACTTCACTGCTACTGAGAACATTTGCAAATGGAAAAAAATGCTAATATATTTGTGAATGCAGAAACACTTAGCATTTTTCATGACTTTCATCATTTTGTCTTATTTTTCAAGCTTTCTGATTTACAGAAATGCTTTTTTAGCTTAAGCCGGGGGGCATTATTCTAGACACCCACCATTGTTAAACTGTGAGAAATTTTTTTAATATTCATTGTAATTTGTTTACAAACGGATAGCTTAAAAAAGAGCTTCAAAGAGTTTGCCATGATTATATCTTGAAACAAATACCCAGTCAAACATCTAATTCTTTCTTAAACATTGCTGTGTGATTGATTTTTCCTAACTTTAATGCTATCATGTTCCATAATCTACCTGCCCTAAAATAAAAATAAGTTTTTTTAAATTTTAGATCTGAAGTTGTCAATTTTCAATCATTCCTCAACCATTGGGTTTGAATCAGATCCTCGGATCCGACTTGGCCAATACTATAGGCTGTGGCCAACTGAAACTCTCGAGGTTCTCCCTACCCATAACGCACCAGCCCCTAACATACCTCAGATCTCGTTTGCAGCTTTCGTGTTTAGACATGGTCAGCTTTAGGCTTGAGTGTTTTGGTTAAGATAAGTGGATTATTATTATTAAAATCTTTTTCTGAATATATGTGTGTGTGTGTTTGTGTGTGTGTGTATAGATATATATATATATATATATATATGTGTGTGTGTGTGTGTGTGTGTGTATTATATATATATATATATATATATATATATATGTTTATTTATAGACACACACACCCACACACGCACACTTGTGTATTCTACTTTACCATTGCTGGTATTCTTGTTTTCATGTTTTTCTTTCTTAATCTAAAGATTTTTAACTCCCTTACACTTTTGTGTATTTCTTAGTATCATTGTTGGTACTTGCTTTCCTTTTTCTTCCTTACCCTAATACAATTTAAAAAAGTAATAAACATTTAGTATTTTTATCTTCTTACACCTTTCACTTTAACTTACAAAATATCGGAGAAATGTTTTAAAAAAATATAAAAAAATGCAGCCATAAGCTGCCTTATTTTGATGCCCATAAAGTTTGTATATACTGCTGGTCTCTGATCGTCTTAACATTGACTGTAATATTTGTAAAAGGTTCAAGCCGTTTGTGTTAGCGGATAGGAGGAATAAGCTTATTTCAAAAGGATTGCTTACAACTTCCTTTTCAGAAACCATATCTGGGGCTTACCCCCCAAAACATCTTCCAAGGACACTCCTAAAAAGTCCCAGAAGAAGTCTGGTTCTTCCACTCCATCTTCAGAACCTCCTTCAAAAAAATGTAGACTGGATCTGAAGCCTTCCAGATCCAAGATGTCTTCTGCTTCTCCTAAAACATCTTCAAGTGAGGGTTCTTTGGCCCCGAAGATTCTATCTCAGATCTGATATTCTCCTACTGTTGACCCAGTTCCCAGTCTCCCTTTCTTGAGAGATGATGGTCCAATTCACCATTCATTGCTTCATCTCATTTTTCCAGGAATCTCTTAGAAGCTGATATGAATAGAATGATGAAGTTTCTCTCAGTGCAAATTCAGATGTGGGTTCTCCCGGCTCCAACCCTTTCAGATTAGGATGCCTTAGCTAGGTCTACCCTTCCAATCATGGCTCCTTCTCCAATCTGATACTTTGTTTTGGAGTCCTTGGATCCGAGTTTGTCGAGAAAATCTGGTTTGGATCCAAGAGTACTGGTGTCCTTGGATCCATAGGTTTCTCTGAGTGCACCGGCTTTCAGCCCTAGACAGCTCTGCTCCAGCCTCTGCCTTGGGTGATTTCCTTTGGGGCAGATGGAGCTGGTGGGACTGAAGCATGGCATCTTCCTCCTCCCTGGGATGGTCTACCTTCAAGCTAATGGAGAGTGTGTTCTTTGCTTCCACAGGACAGAGGGTCCCCCCTACTCTGATCTGCCTTTGACATCCCATGTGTTTTGTGCCAAGTGCTCAGCATTCATCTCCACAGATAATGCCAGTCCAAACCCTCCAGACTACCCAGTAGGTCATTACCGACTCTTCCGATACTTCCCCTGAACATCCCATCAAGGGAGTACCCCAGAAGAGAAAGTGCAAAAGGAGTCGCGTAGATTCCCTTCAGGAATCTAACACAAAAGAGACTGATTTCGATGAAGGGGAAGGATCCCCAGATCATCACCCGAAGACGTCTTATTTGGAGATATTCTGAGGATCCTCTTCCCAAAAATCCTTCAGAGGACTCCTTGTTTCTGGAATCAATTGGATCTGACCCAACTACCTCCTGGGTAACTCTGCCCGCTCTTGAGTTTATTGATTTGATCTCTCAGCAGACATGGAAGGAACCTGATGCAATTGAACCCATCCCCAAGAGACCAGACCATATTCTGGTACGCCCATCAGGGAGGGAACCCCGGAGTAAGGGAGTGCCTGAAGATGCCATGATCATAGTGGAAGCCACAAAAAAGGAACTTGTGGACCAGGGCTTTGGACAGGTTTGGGAAGTGTATCTGTGCTTCAGTGACCTTAGTTCAGTGACCTAAGAGGAATCTGGCACATTTTAGAAGGTTACAAAGAAATTTGATAAAGGGGCTATCAAATACTTTTTTGGGGAATGCTACTGCAGAGACTTGAGCTTCAGTAGCCTCGCAGTTGGCAACCCTTCATTCCAATTTAAATTATTCCATGAAACTTCTCTCATGCGGCTGAGGGTAACTTAAGGATGGTGGTTTCAGGCATCTTAATCAGGAGACATGCCTGGATCTGCTTGTGTGATTTGGTGAAGCTTTTCAAGTCTTCTTTCATCAGTGCTCCTTTTGACGGATCTTCCCTGTTTGGCCCCAGAGTGAAAGACACACTCTCCAGGTGCGAGAAAATAAAAAGACCCCCCCCCCCTCTGCTGTAAGAGTATGTTTTTTTACTCTCAGCAAAGCACCTTTTCTAGGAACCATCATAGGGGATGAAAGATGTTCAAAACATCTCTGGGTCCTTTCCAAGATCCACATAAAGTTCCCCCAGAGGCAGAGGAGGGAACACTAATGGAAGATGCTGCCCACGTGGCAGAGGTGGCCTGCAAAGCCAAGGGTCAAGAGACATGTTCTCTGATGGACTCTACAAACACTCCTGAAAGGAGACCCAACTGTCCCTCTCTGGAGGCATTTGGGGGTCATTTATCTCTGCACCTGAGAGCCTGGTTAGATATCACAAAATATACTTGGGTGCAGAGAATTATTTCTAGAGGTTGTATAATTCCCTTTTCTCTTCCACCACCGTTCTCTCAAAAGTTTCCTGATGTTCCACCCAGAGGAAAGAAGCAGCACTAGAGATACAAAAGCTGCTACAAAAAGAGTTATCCAAGAGGTCCCACCAGACCAGAAAGGATACAGAACTTCCTCACGATTCCTGTTAGTGCCAAAGAAAATGGGACTGAAGATCAAGTTTGGATCTCAGCAACCTGAGCAAATAAAAAGGAACAGGCATTCCAGAAGTTTCTTACACTTCCAGCTTGGAGCCAGTCATTACCAATTCAGAGTCCTGCCATTTGGTCTCACCACAGTCCCGTGGGTGTTCACCAAATGCATGCAAGTGGTAGCAGCTCACTTGAGTCTGCAGGAATTCCTGGTGTTTCCATATTTAGATGACTGGTACATTACCGCTCCGACCAGGCATCTACTAGTGGTAGCAAGAGATCAGGTGCTCCAACCTTGCTCCCTTCTGGGAATCACAGTAAACTACGACATGTCTCAGTTACTTCTGTCACAAACACTGGAATTCATAGGAGTGCATCTCAGTACAGAATCTGCAACAGCCTCACGTCCCCTAAACAGAGCTCAGATTTTGCTATTCCCAAGTCAGAAAAATTATTCACATCACTAAAATTTCAGCCCGATTAATTCTTCAAGCCTTGGGGTCAATGTCAGCAGCCATAATTCTTGTTCCCCTGGCAAGATATATGAGAATTCTTCAGTGGATGCTAGCATCCCAATGGTCAAGTCTTTATCAAAGGATGTCACTAGGATTATACAGACATGCAAGAAATACCATTAGTGGTGGATAAGGTCAGATCAGCTTTTAAAAGACTGTCCATTTATTCTCCGTCAACCCAAAACCATAGGTGACCATGGACGCATCCCAGATTGAGTGGGGAGGGGGCAATTCCTGGGGAAGACTGTCCAAGGCAGTTGGTCCCCCGAATAGGCCAGTTTGCATATAAATGTTTTGGAGATGAGAGCAATGCTTTTAGCATTGCAAGCCTTTCAGGATGCTCTGCCTCTATGAACAGTTGTGATACAAATGGACATTATGTCAGTAGTTTGGTACATCAACAAACAAGGACGAACCAGGTCTTACCCCTTTGTCGAGAAGGCCTCAGAGTGTGGCAGTGGGTGATCTCATCCAATGGTTTTCTAATAGAAATGCATATTCTGGGGAAGTCCAGCTCTTTTAGCAGACAAATTGAGCAGGCCCATTCTTCTACCTCATGAGTGGTCTCTCAACTAAAGAGTGACAGAGGTAATGTTCTGCCAGTGGAGCCATCCTTGCTGTGGTCTTTTTTGCAGCTCCCCTAAACAACAAATGCAGCAGCTTCTTTGCCCTAATCCCCCCAGTGGGGGAATCACTGAGATGCTCTTTTCCACAATTGGCCCTCTGGTCTTCTCTATACTTACACCATTGATTCTCAGATTTGTACAGAAAGCTGCAAGATTGAAGAGCAGAGTCATCCTCATTGCATCTTAATGGCCTCCGACAAGTTTGGTTATTTTTCTTTTGGCCTTATCTGATTTTCCCACTACGGATTCTGCATCCAATTCCAGACTTCCTGTCTCACCCAGTAGACATGGTTCACCCGTATATCTCAAGCCTAAAGCTGACAGCATGGCTTCTCCACTTCCGTTAATAGCCAGACAATCTGTGCTTTCGTCCCCTGTCTGTCATGTACTTTTGTCTTCCCATAATGCTTCCAGTAGGAAAATCTACAAGAGTAAGTGGAAGAGGTTTGTTTGTTAGGCACATCAAAAAATATCAATCCCTTTTCATCCCTTACACAAAGTGTACTAGAATTTTTGGCAAAAGTTTTTATTGCGGGAGCTAACGCCGCTACCATTAAAGTTCATTTAGCAGCAATCTGTAACTTTCATATAGGAGTTGACTATACTTCCTTAGCTTCTGCTAGGATATGCAAGCCCTTTCTAAGAGGTACTATTTTACTTAGACCACCTTATAAAGATCTTACTCCTCCATGGGATTTGAACCTTGTTCTGCAGGCCTTAATCCATTCCCCCTTTGAACCATCTGGAAAATGTGATTTTAAGTTTTTGACTTGGAAGACCTTATTTGTAGTGATTATGTTATCTCTGTCAGGAGAATTTCAGAACTCCAGATATTTTCCTCTAAACCTTCTTACTTGATTTTCCATAAGGATAGGGTGACATTAAAAAACAACCCTTACTTCCTTCCTAAGGTGGTGTCAGAATTCAGTATCAGTCAATCTATTTACTTGTCTGGTTTCTTTCTCAAATTCGAAAACAAAGGAGAATACATGTTGCATGTACTAGATGTTCGTAGATAGCCGCTTTTCTACTTGCTCAAAACAAAAGCCCTTAGCAAATCTGATAAATTGTTTATATCTTTTGCAGAAAACAATTTGGGCAGTCTGTCACTAAACTGACATTAGCAAGATGGATTATGGACTGCATAGCCTTTGTCTATAATAAATTAGGCATTCCATTACCAAGACCTTTAAAAGCTCACTCTACAAGATATATGGCAACCTCTTCAGTATTTTTATCCAGCCATTCCTTGGTTGACATATGCACAGCTGCCACTTGGGCTAATCCTCATACTTATATTACTCATTGCAAACTTGATCTGGTGTCAAGGGGAAGAGCAGCCTTTGGTTGAACTGTGCTCAGGAATATCCTTTAAGTCCACTTGGGATATAAGGTAGCTGGGGACTCTGTCCTAGTGGTTGAGGAATGAATAAAAATTGACAACATCAGGTAAAGAAGTTATGTATTATCATAACATTCCATCTGTGTTGTCCATTATCATTCTTCCTCAACTTTCCACCCACCAACCCCCCAACCTTTGACATCTTTAACTTCTGGAAGAATGAGATGCTATTAAGACACCACTGTGTCTTCTGTGGAGCTCCAGATATTGGTTTCCTTTATTAGGAACACTGTTTAGGGGGATACTGTTTATATCAATTAGCAAACAAGATCTGAGGTATGTTGGGGTTGGTGCATTACTGGTAGGCGGGAGCTCAAGAGTTTCAGTGAGCCACTAGCTATAGTATCAGCTGAGTCAGATCCAAGGATCTGCTCCAAACCCAATGGTTGAGGAAGAATGAAAATGGACAACACAGATGGAACGTTATGGTAAGTACATAACTTCTTTTTCTAATAACTGGTAATTTACCATAATTATTGATGTTCTTCACGTTTCCCTGTTGCAGTCCTGACTTGTGGGATTTCCTAATGTGGAAGTTCTTGGCCGGCTTGACGACCAGAGTAAAAATCTCCCTCCTCTTTAGGCTGGCAGATGTCCTGTCTGATGTCAATACCCTTGCGTATATAGGGAGCCAGCTGACTCCATTACATCGGTCATTTCTTGCTGTTGGAGCCTGAAGCAGTGTTTCAGTGCATTGATCTGTCCATACCAGAGAGAAGTCATCTAAAAGCTAAGTACCCCATTGGGGAACTTTTTTTTTTTTTTTTCTTGCTTTAACCCATGTCAGATAATGTTAACAATTTTCTCTGCTGTGGTAAGCAAATCCCACACCAAGATTTTCATACATTGTATGTTACCTGTCTAGGCAGTGATCACGTTCGTAATTGCCATTTTTGCACCTGTTTCAACTCCAGGACTGTCAGGCATAAGACAGAAATCTTAGCAAGGCATCTTAGTCTGCCATCTACTTCGCATCATCTGATGGTATCCACCAGTCATCCAGAGGTTGAGCTCCCTTAAGCATCAGAAGGCAAGGAAAAAAGGCCCCAACTGAGGGCCTCTGATGACAACTGTTCCTCGTCTGCCAGTCTTCCAAGGCTCATTATCACTGAGGAAGGTGAGGTGCTTTCACAGCAGCCGCCTTCTGAGACTGAGGTAATGGTGCACGCCTCTGTGGAGACCTGTATGGAGTCCAAAATGCCATTGGGTCCCTCAACTTCTGCACATGCCTTGGCTTTCAGTTGTCAGTTGAGTCCAGAGTTGCTCAGCAGATTTCAGCTTCTGATAAGTGATCTTTTACAGGTGATGTACCCTTGCAGTGTCGGCCTGCATCAGTTCTTCCTTAGAAAGAGACTGGCATCAGGATTGTGGACATACCTAGGCCCAAGGCCAGAGCTACCTCAAAGAAGGGTTCTGCCTCAGATCCTATGCCTAGGCCTGCCAGCTCCCATACACAAGGATATAAGCAAGACATGCTCAGGTTAGCTGACTACCTTATCTCCTTAGTCAAGAGTTAGGCAGCCCCTTTGGAATCTTCCCCAAGGAAAAGAAAGAGTGATCCTGCCTTTGAAGTTTTCTGTGAACCTCCTGTTTCTGATGAACATTCTGACCAGGAGTCTGTCCTGGAGGAGGGACCCTTCCTTACTTCTTTTGAAGGTTCAGATTCAGAAGAGAATCTGGCTTCAGCTTCGCCTCCTGAAGGCATCACCTTTGGGGAAACATTCCATGCCATGAGGGAGCATTTCCAGTGGGAAGCACAGGAATACCCACAATCTAAAGAGAGGGTTAGGGAGTTCCTTGACCTTCAGAACACAAACTTTTGGCTATTCCTCCTACAGTGAAGGTGGTAGAGGATGTTTTTATGGATTCTTCTTTGAATCCAGATTCTTTTCCTCCAGCCCCTTGAAAACTAGACAGGGTTTACAGGGTGCTGGACCCGCATAAATACCTCTTCAAAAATCCTTATGCTGACCTTGAGGTTGTCACTCCAGGACCCAAGGGAACAAGAGCCAGCTCTTCAAAAAACCCTTTACCTGCTAACAAAGAAAGCAGGGCACTTGATAGGTCTAGTAAAAAAAAGTTTGCACTTCTGCTACCCTAGCCATGATGGCCCTTAACTGCCATTTTCATATGATCAAATGCCAACAAATCATTTTACATTAAATGAAGCAAAAGATATCCTCCCTGGAAGACAAGAATATTTCCAAGGAATTGTTGGACCTTTGCCATTCCAGCTCTGACTAGACACTCATTACACTGTGGCTGTGATGCTATGGAGGCATCTAGCCAAGCTGCACTTTCTGGTTCTGTCATTAGAAGACCAGCTTGGCTTAGGGAACAACCTTCTGGATTCACCCCTGGACAAGGACTTCCTGTATAGGCCAAAAGCTGAGGCTGTTCTCAAAAAGATGGAAGATAAAGCAAACTCTATGCAGACTGTCAAGGACTTCTTCCAGATTCAGCCTCCTAGATTTAGTAGGAATACTCCCACTAAACACTGGCCCTTTCCCTTTCTGTCAAAAGGCAGGCAAAGGAAAAAACTGAGGGAAAGGCCTCAAAACCAGACCCAGTCACAAAGGCCCAGGCAGTGGTCCTTGGAAACCCTCAATCAGGGGAGTTCTAGGTCACAGGCTATGGTAGAGAGCAGCAGTGACTCTTCCTTTCCCTTCTGCATGCACCCACCCTCTCCCAAAAAGATAGGAAGAAGACTAGGTGGAAGGCTATCCCTCTTCAAAGAAAATTGGTCCTCCATCACTTTAGACAACTGGGTTCTGAATGTTATCTCAAATAGTTACAGGCTCACTTTCAAAGAACCATTACGATATTTAGTTTACCCAGATATTCCACCAAATCAAAGAGCAGAGGCCCTTTCTGAAATTCTCAACCTGTACTCACAGGGCTCATTGGAGCCGGTACCAGAACACTAAACAAGGAAAGGGTTCTATTCTAGGCTACTCCTGGTTCCCAGAAGGAAAGGCTCTTAGAGCCCTATTTCTAGACCTGTCCACCCTCAATCGGTCCCTGCTGGTTCGAAAATTCAAAATGTTACCTCTTCAAACACTTCTTCCCATGATAGCTCCTTAGTCCTTAATGGTCACTCTGGACCTCAAAGATGCTTACTTGCACATTCCTGTAGAGAAATCATGCATAAGTTTTCTTTTGTTTCAGGGCAGATACCAGTCACTTTCAATTCTCTACACTGTAGTCACTTTCAATTCTCTGCACTGCTCTTTGGCTTGTCTGCTGCTTCCAGGGACTTCATAAGTGCTTAGCACCTGTGATTGTCTTCTTTAGAACAAGAGAAGACCAGATTTATCCCTTTCTAGATTACTGCCTTATTCAAGTCACAAGTCAGACAAAGCTTCTCAAGGATCTGGCCTTCACTGAGAACCTCATTACGTCCTTGGGGTTCATCATAAATCTTTGCAAATCCAGCACAGATCCATCCACCAGGAACGTTTTCCTGGGGACTCTTCTGGATTCCTCCCTTCAAAAGGCATTTCTCCCTCCAGAAGAGGCCTCCTTCCTGACTCAGTACTTCCAAAACATTATGCAGAGGCAATGCATCAGCCAGGGAATTCCTCAGAGCATTAGGCTACATGGCATCTTGTATCTCCATGATACCCTTGGCCAGGCTACACATGAAGAAGCTCCAGTGGTACCTTAGGAATTTGTGGTGCCAGCACTTTCAGACCCTGGAGACCAAAATTCAGCTGATCCCTTTCCTCAAGGAGGAATTTGCATGGTGGACATAAGCATTTTCAGCTTTACCCTTTGGGGCCAAGCTTTAGCCATATATGCCTCCGAGACAGCCTGGACAGCTCATTTCCAACACCTTCAATCCCAAGACAGATAGGAAATTCAACTCGAGACAAACACATGAATTAGAAAGAACTGATGGCAGTTCAAAAGGGCCTGGTAGCTTTTCAAGAAAAATGGAAACCAGGGGTCCTGCTAGTCAAAACAGACAACTCCACAGTCATGTGGTACATAAGCAAACAAGGAGGTACTCACTGTTACCGTGTATGTCAGCTAGCTATACAGGTCTGGGATGCAGCTCACTCTCTGGGGTCGCACCTCATGGCACAGTGCCTTCCAGGTACTCAAAACATGCTAACAGATCACCTCAGCAGGAACTTGATGGACTCCCTCCCCCCATGTGGCATCTGCATCGGGAGGGATTTTTCAGCATATTCCCCACAGATATACCTCTTTGCCACCAAAGAAAATGCAAATGCTCAACTAAAAAGATTCTTTTCCAGGAACAAACTACCCACAGCCTGGAGGACAGATGCTTTCTTCTTCCTTTGGAGCCACCTTTACCTTTATGCATCCCCCCTGCCTCTTCTTCCTTGAGTCCTCCTAAAACTCAGGGAGGAGAGCCCAAGAGTCATTCTGATAGCTCCAGACTGGTCCAGGCAGCACTGATACCCTCTGCTACTAAGTTTAACCAAAGAAAATCCATGGTATTTACCTCAGAGAGTACACCTTCTGACTCTGGGCCAGAAGAGGCTTATGCATCCCAAACTGCAGACTCTCAGCCTGGATAATCTCTCCACATCCTCCTTTGAGCATACCCTAAGCAAACAAGTTCAAGATGTTCTTAAGGAGGTTAGAAGGCCTAGTATTAGGAAATCATACTCAGCCAGGTGGAAAAGATTCTCCATTTGGTGCTAGCAGCAAGGCATCAATCCTAATTCAGCCAGTATTTCTGCCATTTTAGATTGCCTGGCTAACCTGGTCAACAGAGGTCTGTCCTTTTCCTCCATCAAAATTCATGCTTCTGCCATTTCGGCCCACATCTCTATTCTTCCTCCTATCATTTCCCACCCCTTGCTGAAACAATTCCATAGGGGAGTGATCCATGGGACCTTAATTTTGCTCTGGAAAAATTGGCACCCCCCCCCATTTGAGGTGGGAGCTTCTGCTGAATTAAAATTCTTAACTTGAAAGACTGCCCTTTTACTGGCTATCAGCTCAACCAGGAAGGGTTTGTGAGCTTCAAGCTCTCATGGCAGTGGAACCATTTCTCATATTCCACCCAGGCAGAGTATCCCTCAGGACTAACCCATCCTTTATGCTGGTCACGGGCACATCCTTGAATCAAGCTGTACATCTGCCCACCTTCTTCCCCAATCCTCAGTACCAGGGGGAGAGAATCCTTCACTCCTTGGATATGAATAGACTGCTCCGCTACTATCTTGACAGAACTAAATCTTTTAGAAAGTCAGACCAACTTGTTGTGTCCTCTGCCACTGGACCTGAAGGGAAACTAGTTTCCAAACATACCATCACCAAGTGGATCTCTCACTGTATTTCCTTTTGTTACACCCATCATGGTAAAATGCCACCTGAAGCTGTCAAGACTTATTCTACCAGGGCTCCTGCTACCTCTGCTGCCTTCCTGAAAGGAGTCCCTACCAAAGACATTTTGGAAGCTGCTACCTGTCATCTGTGCATACCTTTACCAAACACTATCACTTATCAGCCTTCTCCAGGTGTAGAGCAAGATTTGCCACTGCATTCCTGCAGGGCATCATCTCTTCCCCGTAATCGTACTTCCACCCACCCTCATCTCAGCTTTGGGAATCATTCCATAAGTCAGGACTGCAACAGTGAAACACAAAGAATGTAGTACAGTTGTGTAAACTTGCCATAAATGTAGATGTTCAAGTGTATTCACTGTTGTAGTCTTCTTTCCATCCATCCTTCTCCCTTTGCCTACTGTAGTAGTCTGCTTCTGTCGTCTTCATTAACCAGTGGACCCCCCTCGGTTTTCTCCTCGCAGGGCCCACTTTCTGCCTTGGACCCTTGTTTATGATTCATCCTGGGAACTCCTACCTTCTTGGAGCAAGAAATAACTGATGTCATGGTGTTGCCTGGCTCCCTGTATACCCAAGTGTACTGACGTCAGATAGGGTGTCCCCCAGCCTTAGAAGGAGGGCAATATTTACTCTGGTAGTTGGGCTGGTAGCAGGAAATCCCACAGGTCAGGACTGCACCAGTGAATACATTCAAACATCTATATTTATGGTAAGTGTATACAACTGTACTTTCCTAGAATCAGCCTTATGACTGTCCTTAAATATCCCGACATCTGCATCATAATTTTATAGCATGAAACATTTATGAACTACAGTGAACTCTCTTCTTACCATCCTGTACTTGACAGAATACAAAGAGAATTATTTCAACCTTTTACTATATAACATATCTCTTAATTCATCTAGTAAAATATTTCTGAATCCTTTCCAGTCTTTCAGGTTGTCTATAGTTGTACATACAAACTGGAGCACAATATTCCATAAGCCTTACTATAATTGTACATATAATCAATGATACTTCCTTTTCCCTACTCACTGTGGTTGTAAATATATTCCTGAACTCAAACTTATGGGACTTTCAAGATGGCTGCACACTGATCAGTAGCTTAACTTCAGCCCTCCCAGTCTGAAACCCGAAACTGAGAAACAGCAGCTAGTGATATTGTCAGCTTGAGTAAAATTCAGTTGACTCTAGTAAGTACAGTGCATGCATACCAGCATACCTATGAACCTAAAAAAAAAAAAAAAAAAAAAAACTAAGCGAGAGTAAAAGAAAATCATCTAGTAAAGATGATAACAAAACACTGACTTGGAAGAATTCTGCAGCTGTTCAGCAAAAAGCAGTTCAACCTCCAACTTTGGTGCAAGACATGGCTTCCAGTAATCTAGAGGGGAAAAAATCAAATGAGCTCAGAGCAGATTAAAATAAACAAAACACTGAAGGAATATATCAGTTTAAATAAAAAGCTAGAAAACATGTAAGAAGCTTTAAAAAGATAGTCAGATGAGCTGATAAAACTGCAAAAATCATGGTCAAAGTGAAGAAAAGGCTGACTGAATATGTGACTACTCAAGTCAAGAAGAGCTATTTCAACAAATGGTAGAATTAGAGAACACAGCCCATATGGAAAGTCATAGATTTCTTGCTGTACTAGAGAAACTAGAAGGAACACACTGTATTAATTTTATGAAGGCAGAAATAAGCAACTGGACTGGTGTTCCACAGCAGGAACCATTAACTGAAAGGGCACACCATGTGTATGCTCCAAATCTGACCATGAGAAAACAGCCAAGATCTTTAGTAGTAAAGATGCCAATCTGCCAGCAGAAAGAGTTGATCCTGACAAAATTGTGGTAAAAGGGCTAAGTGTTAAAAGTTGGAGACTGTAGAGGGTTTGTGGAAAATGAGTATTCACTGTACACTAACTAGAAAAGAACCAGATTTATTCCAGTAATCAGGGAATATCTGGAGGCAGTTGTGAAATTCAAGCTGCTACATCCAGCTTTCTTCACAATATTTTTTTTCCTGGAGGATCAGTCATTTTTGATGCATTAGAGGTTAAGGAGGAAATGCAAACGTTTGATCAACAAAAAAAATGAGCCATCAAGCAGAAGGAGACTCTGCCTCTCATTCTTCTGATAATAAAGCATACAAGGAGACTTTGTCAGTGAAACCTTTTCCAATGTTCCAAAGGAAGATGCTTGAGAGACAGCGAAAAGCACAGGACTTGACCAGAAAAATCAGGAGCACCTTGGAAATGAACTGGAATCTGAAGTGGAGAGATGGAGGTAAACAGGAAGGAGACCAGCAACACCAAAATTAGTGAATGAATGTGACTGCATAGCATCAATCACATTTGTGAAATATAGCTAAACAAGAATAAGTGGAAAGAATGGACTTTTGTTGACTTTGTTAAACTCATGGGGAACTGAAAAGTGTTTGTCTTACTACATGTCATAAATGTTTGGAAGGACTTTGAGGGGAGGGGAAGAATGAAAAATATTACTATAAGTAAAATTTCTGTTTTTAGTAGTATTTCTTTGAAGCGCTTCACAATATAAATTGCATATTTTATAGTAAAGTATTTTTAGTTCTTGCCTGTTGTAAAGTTACTAAAGTAAACAGATGTATTTTTTCTTCTTCCTCTTTTTCTTTCTTTCTTTTTTTGTGATATTAAGAAATGTAGGCATTACAGTACAAAAGGAGAAGAAAAGCCAGGCCAACACATCTTTAAGTTAATCGGGTGTAATCCTGGGTTGTTGAGGTGGTGGTGGGGTGTAAAAGTACACATATATGTACAGTTTATATGTTTTCTTACTTTTGCACGTACAAATGTCTGGATTAAGAGCCTTGGCTTAATCTAATAATGAATTTTAAGTGGAAAGTAGTAAACATGTGACTACTGAATATAATGAAGTTTTCCTTTGGACGTAAATGTTTCATCTTATCTTTCAGGCTGCAATGGAGGACTACATTTTTCTTTTTTCTTCTAAGTTTCCATGGAGAGAAACTGATAATAGCGCAATAAAAGACAATACTGGTTTCTTCAAAAGTAAAAGTTAATGATTTCTGAAAGCATGCAATCTGTTTTCACATCTGGGGGTGGGGATAAAAAGATTTAAAAAATGAAGGAACAGACACCAATTAGTGTAAGTAGAAGCACAGGCAGTATACATGTGTCTTAGCATGGATGACCTCAATTTCAGGTTAATTAGAGCCTATGTTACCACCTTTCTATTTGGTACAACTGTTCCTATTAGGAAGAACTTCATTATTTTAAGATGTACATAGTTGTGTGTTTGTATTAAGTTAACAGGTTAGGAGGGTGTTTTGTGTGGGCTGTTTGTTTTTCTTTTCGTTTGAGAGTTTTTGTTTAAATAGAAGGTCATTTAAAATGTGACTATGTTCTAATATTGATAAGAACAAACTGTATAAAGGATTATCTTGCAAAACATAAATGGGTGCATTTATCACAAAAGTTGGAAATAGACATTTAAAAAAGCTGCCATATATAATAGGTGGAAATATTGACTTCTTACTGTAATTGCAACACTTTCCATGTTGTTGTTGTGTCTTTCGGCTTTTCCCGGTTAGGGGTCGCCACAGCGGAACTCCAGTCTGCTAATGATTGGCAGTAGATTTTTACATGCCGAGTTGCCAGCCCTGACGCGCAACCTTCAACGAAGGTACGCCCATTCACGCATGTCTCCACACAGAAGACGCTTTAGCTGAGAATCGAACAGGACGTCTTACTGTGAGGCGACAACGTTACCGCAGCACCACCACCACAGTAATTGCAACACTTTCCATATTACCTTTGAATGTGAATGGTCTCACAAGTATAGATAAAAAGGAAATTAAATATATTAAGAAATGCAGACTGCAAATAACGGTACAGGGGACACATTTGGAAAGAACTGAGCATGTGAATTTAATAAATAAAATACTGCATGCTGGATATTTTGCAGAATATCGGGGACAAAGGAAAAGCATACTTGTATCCAGAAGTGATTAGAAGAGGGAAAAAAGATAATTGCAAATTTGCGGTAGGATGGGGCTACTGACAAGGGATGAGGATTATGCTGGCATGCATTTTTATTCCACCTAAAACTGTTATTGCAGAGTTTAAAAATTGGGGGAAAAGAATCATCTTTTAGAAAAAAATATTACTTATAGCTGGGGACTGTAATTTGAATTGCAACTATGAGCATATATCTTGGGGCTTAGAAGGGAAAATATAATGAGAGGATAGATTTCTGAACGAAATTATGAAAATATTTGGTATGAAAGTATGAATTCATTAGTAGGAACTTGGGAGAAAATGTACATATTTTTCTGCATGTACGATAACTGGGCTAGGGTAGACAGAAATATTTTACAGAAATGTGTGCATTTAACTGAATACTTTGACACACATCCAATAACTGTCTCCGATCATGTGGCAGTAATTACTAAGATGATGCTGGGTTATGAAGTAAAGATGATGTTCTGGCACTTCTCCACCTGTTAGAAAGAGAAAATTTTAAAGAATGGGTTGTGGAAATTATCTGGAAGTTATTAGGGAATATAGAAAGTACTCCAGATGTTATAACTAGTGAGCTGGATAAAATGAAAGTGGAATTTAGAAATAAGGTAGAAACAAAGAAAGTGATCTGGTTAAGAAGTAATAAGACTTGTTTAGAGGGGCTGACAAAGGTTAAAGTATTACAAAGTAAGGAGAATTTCACAGTGCAATTGCAAAGTGCTAGAGAGAAAATAAGGGAGTTCCTGGATAATATACATGAGTTTTGAAAGATTGCTGTTATACAACTGTTTATTGTTAATAACTCCAGAGCACAAAAACTTTTGACACAAAGAGTTGGGCAAAAGAAAGTAGGAAGGGTTAAAGATCCTGTAGTTGTATTAGAGATGTTTTAGAAATGTTATGAATAAGTAGATGGTATTCTGGTGGGAGTTTGGAAGCTAGGAGGGAATAAGGTGATGAAAATTTGGAAAGTTTTGTTTAACAGTATTTTAAAATGATGGGAAATGCCAACATCCTGGAAAAAAACCTGTGGTGGCTGTAATACCTAAAGACCCATCTGATTCAGATTGATATAGGCCCATTTCAATTTTAAAACATGATTATAAAAGTGTTTGATTTAATGGCTAAAAGAATGGCAGAGATGATGATGATGCTAAAATTGATAGATATGGACCAGTGTAGTTTTGTGGAAAGGTGGCAAATATTTGACAACATTAGTAGAACAAATGATTCAGAGAGAAGCAGAATGTAAGAAAATAACCACTGTTATTGGTGGGTCTTGAAGGAGAGAAGTCATTCAACTGAGCAAGCTGGCATTTTATGAGTATAGCAATGGGAACATTTACTGATATAATAAGGTTAATTAGAAGGATATATGAGTGATTGGAGGCAAAAATCAAAGTGGGAGGGTACCTCTCTGATAAGTTGTGTCTGAACAGAGGAACCAAGCAAGGGTGTCCTCTTACCCTTTGTTATTTGAGATATATTAAGAACCATTGGCAAAGAAAATAAGGGACTCTGGGAATTTAAGGATACAGTTGGATTGGTGTTTAAGAAAAGTTGGCTTTATTCGCAGATGATGTTATTTTGTACATGATGAAACCAGAAAAGGACATTGCAGTATTGTGGAATGTGAGACAGTTCCATGTTTCTCCGGATATAAAATTAATGAAGATAAAACAAAGGCTATTGCTATAAACTGTGTACCTACACATGAATTGGTTCAGCAATACCCATGCGTATGGGGGTCATGATAAAATGAAGTATTTAACAGTATGGATTAAAAAGGATTCTACTATAGCAGCGAAGGATATGTGGGAAGAGATTAAATAACAGATAATACAAAAACTGAGAAACTGGAAGCTATTGCTTATGGATATGGATTGGAAGATACAAGCAGTAAAATGCTTTTAGTCCCTTTAGTTTTATACACAGGTCAAGCATATTTTTATCAACCAGAGGAGAAATTGTGGATAATAATAAAAAGTTGAAGGATTTAATTTGGGAAGGGAAGAGGGCAAAAGGCAAGTGGGATAAGTTGATCCTCCCAATAGAACAAAGACGTTTAGGATCACTTAATTTGAAGGGATATTTTAGAGCTGTACAGTTAAGGCTCTTATGCATAACATAAGCAGAAAGGTATAATTCATAGTGGAAAGGGATGATGATGCAGGGGATAATTCAAATAATAAGGAAAGAATGGGATTTTAGGTGCAGATCTTTAAGGAGAGTAACAATGATATTACGGAATATTATAGTCATAAAGTAGCAGAAAGTATACTGAAAACTAAGCCAACACTGGAATGGAGAAAGAAGATTCTGCCACTAGGGATTGCTGCAGTTAAGGGTTTAGACAATAGGCAAGAGGCAGCTGGAATTTACTGGAAAAGGCCGTAAAGGAACCAAAGTATTGGGAACAAATAATGAGAGTGGAAAAGGTAATAGAATTGGAAAAGGCCAAGAAAACATTTGGATTGCAGGCTAGTGATTACCTTTCCTTTCAGGGATTGACATCAGAGTATAGACAGAGAAAGGGATAGGGAAATCCTAAATGAAAGACCTGCACCAGTTGAGTTTTTAAATTAATCTAGAAGAGAAGCTGCTGTTAGAAAAGGATTAATTAGTAGGGCATATAAAATATTGCATCATAACTATACAAATCAATTAGAATTCAGAAGAGACTGGAAAGAGAGATTAGATATGCAATTCACAAAGAAGCAATAGGTGTACTTAAGTATGGCTCCCAAATATACAACAAAAACTAAAAGAGTTAGTATTTTTACATGGAAGTGTTTGCATAAATACTTTTATACCCCAAGGAGACTACAAAGAATTTTTCCTCAGGTAGATGCCAAATGTTGGAGGTGTAATGAGGAAAGATGAGGTATCTGGCAGCATGTGTTCTCTGAATGTAACGAGTTGGCAGACTTTTAAAGTTCCCTACAGAGCATTCTGTCAGGAATACTGGCCAGAGAAATGAGTGCAACTAAGGAAATGATTTCTGGGGGCTGGGATACAGGATATGAATTACCTAGACATCATAAGGCCTTGTTAAGTTTAATTTGTTTGTCTGCCAAAAAAAAAAAAAAGTATAAAATAAAAATCAAACTCTAAAGCCACTGTACTTGAAATAGTGAATATTTTGACAGAGATAAAAGAACAGGAAGTGGGAAGCTTAGAAAAGAATAGTAGTAAATTGCATTGAAAAAAAACTAAAATTGGGGGAAGAATACATACAGAAAATGTTTTGAAGGAGAGATGAGGTTTTAGAGAAGGCAGAAATTAAACAGTTTTTGTAATGTTGCTTTGATCATATAATATATAACAATATATGTGATGGATGTTTGTAAATGTGAACTTGATATGGTTTTATTGCATTTATGTAAATCTAAGTTTGCCTGTGTCACAAAGGATAGTTTATTAAAAGTGTTTAAGAAAAAACATCTTTTAATAATCTCCAAAAGATGCTCTTCAAATCTTTATGCCCAAATCATGTACACTGTCTATTATGCCTGTTCAACAGTTATTTACAGTATATGGATAACAGTTATTACAATCTCAAAGGTGCATTACCCTTTTATAATTTCATACCAATCGAAACAGACCATAAAAATAAATCATTTAAATGCCCATGTAATCTGTAATATTCATTTATACATGTTATCATTGATGCAACCTTTGAATCATTTACATAGTTATATAACCATGTTTTATCCAAGCCTAGGAAACTTGCCATAAAAATTCCAAAAAAGGACCAGTTGTAACACAAATCCCGAGGGTTGCCATTACTAAGTTTTTTTTTACCCTAAAGAAAGATTCACCAAGTTTTATTCTACATAATCTATTACTCAAGTTTTTAATCTGTCTCACTACATAATGATTAATACCATATCCATTAATAATGTAGCAATTATGTATTGAGGTATGGTGTCAAAGGCCCAAGCCATGTTAATATAGACCACATCAACTGGTTTACCCCTATCTAAATATTCTGTAAGTGGCTTGTAAGTATAAAGTAAATTTATTAAATAAGAGTGACATTGAACAAAACCATATTGGGAATAATCCCCCTTTTGATGTAATAATTCAATTACATATTCTGGTATTACTGTCTCATAACATTTACACAGAACACCGGTTAAACTAATTGACCTGTAATTCTCACTAGTAGTTAAATCACCTCCCTTGAGTACAGGTACAACCAAAGCTTCCTTTCACAATCTTGGAACAAACTCCAACTCTAATGATATTTGAAAAAGATACTTAAGTCAGGGGAGTATGTACCCAACTGTAGATTTCAAAAAAACTATCCATTTAATTCATCAGAATCTGCTATGATACTATATTTAACTTTCTCAAATACTTTCTCAACATATTAAAATAATTTTGGGCAGTCCTCCCTTAAATCAAGCACAGTCTTATCACAATTGTACTTAGCTGAGATGTTGACTATAATATTTATAAGCATTATCATTCAAAATCATATTGTCAGTAATTAATTTCTCATTACCATAGTACTATAATTTCCACTCTCACCCTTGATTCATTTTTAGTGTCTAAAAATAGCCTTTCTTTTACAGAGTGCATAACTTGCCACTCTGTCTTCATAATTTCTTCTAGTTATTCTTAGATGTCTTCTAAAACTTCTCCTAGCCTTTATATATTTTTATTTTTTTTTGTATTAGGTTATCGCCTAAACTTCACAAAAATTTTAATCTTTTACAAAACTTATCTAATGCTCTGTTTCACCGTAGGGACTCCATAGTTTTCTCATTAATAGTTTCTAAAGGAACGTGCTTTTCGACAACCTGGAAAATACAATCATAAAAGGTTTGCCAAACAAATTCAATATCTTATAATAATGACTCTTTCCCAATTCCATGGCCTCAGATATAAGACTAACTTATGGGACTGTAATTTCTTGAGTCAGTAGATGGTCCCCCTTTATGCAGATGGATGACTGTTGCTATACTCCACTCTATCGGGGCAAAGCCAGTCTGGGGGCTGTCGTTAAATATAGATCCTAATGGGCCTGATAAGTCCTGATTTAAGCTGTTTAAGAGGCAATCTGGTATATCGTCAGGTCTTACTGAAGCTGTATTTTCAGCTTTAGAGAGGGCAGCGGCAACCTGTGAGTGTACAGATTTTTTACACTGGCCGGGAGGCGAACCCAGGTCAGCTGCTTGGAAGGCAGCTGTGCTCATCACTATACCACCAATCCTACTTTTTAACTGATACTATCTTGCATTTCTCACAGATGTTAATTATATGTGAAGCCAACTTTCCCCAAATGTAAATGGTTAGTCCCTCACCTTTTTCATGCTGTCTTATCCTTTGAAATGCCTTATATCCTTGCAATCCTAAAGGATGATTCCTGCCTGAAAGCCATGTCTCTCTTACCAGTATTACATCAAACCCCCATTTCTAACTATTGTTTCAGAAATTAACCCTAGTAGTATTACATAACATGAATTTTAAATTGCATTTGTATCCTTCTGTTCCTCTGTTCTCAATAATGCTAAACATGCAAGTAGTTCTTTAATGAAGACGATGTCCCAAATAACCCAAATGCTTTTTGTCTATGCCTAAAAAGGAAAGATTAACATTCATTTCTTACCACAATATAATAACCTTTATAACAGTTCTATAACAAAGTTTTTTAATGTTTTTAGTAAAACATCAAGCTGTCTTCATTGATGTAAATTCAAATTTCTTTACTGTATAACATCACAAAATGCCAGTTCAAAACCTTTCATCTCACTTAATTTTAGAATCCCATTAATATCATCATTAAAAATCATTACTCCTACCTGCCATACATTTACACAGTATCAGAAATTCTCTGTAGTACACTTAAAATATCTCGCATCTTACAACCTTTCAGGGGTGTCACAGTAATCTGCCCTTTTCTCAAATTAAGTACTAAATTCCCAACTCCCCTTAACATAGAATCACCAATAATCACAACTTCCTTACCGAATAATGTGTTTTCCTTCTCATTACAACTACTGCCACTTCTTCCAAACCCACAAAATAAATATCAGAACTTACTGCCTTGTAACTCTTTCCATTTATCTTCATCATTTGAATCATATACCTCAAGAACTCTGTACTATACCCATTTTCAACCTTGACCCCTGGTATCCCTTCGGCTAAAGTTGTGGTAGTTTCAACAGCCTTTAGTGTCCCTACCCTTATCACTTCTCTGTTCCCTTTGGTCCATAGCATCCTTATTTTCTATACCTTCCTTTACGTCATTATTATCTCTACCAGCATTACCACACAAACGAGTGGAATAAAAGTTTGAGCCTCTTTGTTTTTAAGAATTTTAACCTCTGAAAATGTGTGTATTGTTAAATGTTCATCGTGTTACACTGCTGCAGTCATTACACTTGGGTTATCCTGCCGTCAGGTGGTTCCCCAGTCGGCCTGAGTTCCAAAGTCTTGGTCCGGCGTTGGTTGCTGTCACCTCCTCCCTGACGTCAGTGTGACAGGGGTATATAAGATGCAGCCGACGCCATTTTCTTCAGTCTTTCTTGCCGCGCTGTGCCCGAAGCAAAAGCAGTTCGCAAGTGCCGGTCGGCCGACTTCTGAGATTTTCATTCCAAATCCAGAACCGAAGTCTTCTACAAAGCTAAGTACCCCGTTGGGGAAACTTTGTCTTGCCTCAGATCGATGTCAGTAAAAGTTAATAACTGTATTTCTTGTGGGAAGCAAATACCTCATAAGGATTTCCATTCTTATTGTATCCCATGCCTAGGCCCAGACCACGACGTCACTGGTTGTCGGTTTTGTGCTAGGTTTAACAAACGCACTATTAAACGTCGGTTTGATTTTGCCCGATGTTATTTTGGCAGAAAATTCAATTACACCATGCTGTCGGAACTTCTGATGACCGGAATACATAAAAAGCGCAAAGATAAGGATAGGCATCTGAGGCCCCAAACTGACGACGAAGCCTCTTCTAGGCCAGTCGCCGGTTCTCCGGTTTTCAGCGAGGCGCCTTCGCAGCCCCTGACGACCGCTCCTTTAGAACCACAGGCCGCCTCTGACTCCCACGTAGAGATGGCTGGGCCTTCGGGCACACAAGATTTTCAAACTACCGAAATTAACCCTTCAGAGGGATCTGGAGTAGCTGAACAACCCGTAGCTTCAGAGGGTGTTTTCAGACCTACTCAGTTAAGCATTAAATCTTCTGCTAAGTCTAAACCTCTTTTAAAAACAAAGAAACAAATACAGCATTCTTCAGGACAGGCCTCCATGCCTAAGAAACAAATGCTCAAAATGGCCGAAGACCTAATCACTCTAATCAGGGGGGTCCCATCCCCCTCCTGATAAAAGGCCTAGACAGGATGCAGACTGTGACTCATCTGACCAGGTTTCCATCTCTTCAGATTCATCCTCAGACCTAGGATATTCTTTACCCCCTTATGAGGATTCTGATGCTGAGGAATCAATTCCATTAGCCTCTCCGCCTGAGGACTACTCCTTTGGGGAAACCTTACATACCATGAGGGAGCATTTCCATTGGGAAGGCCAGGATTACTCAGAATCCAAGAAAAGGCTCCGAGACTTCCTTTTATTACCTCAACACAGACCCCTTGCTATTCCACCAGTGTTAGATATTGTGGATGATGTGTATGCTGAATCCAGCTTAAATCCTGATTATTTACCTCCAGCCCCAGTTAAGGCTGACAGATGCTACAGAGTCCCTGACTCTCACAAATGTCTTTATAAAAGCCCTGTTGCTAACCCTGAAACTATTTCTCAGGGACCCAAAGGGGTTAAGGCCTCATCAGCAAAGAATCCAGTCCCCTCTGACAGAGATTCCAGAACATTAGACAGATGGGGGAAGAAAGTATATACATCTGCAACTTTAGCAATGAGGGCCTTAAATCGTCAGTTTCACATGCTAAAATACCAGCAATTTCTGATGTCTCAGTTGAAACAAAAAATGCTTCCAAACTCTGATCCTCCTAATTTTAAGGAAATGCAGGATTTATTGCATGCAGCTGAACAAGTGGGAAAACATACTTTGCAATGTGGTTTTGATTCTTTAGAGGCCTCCTGTAGAGCAGCAGTTGCAGGTTCTGTCATTAGAAGACATGCTTGGTTAAAAGAACATACGTTACCAGATCATGTTAAAGCAAAACTATTGGATGCACCTTTGCAGCAGGATGTGTTGTTTGGAGTTAAGGCAGAAAAGGTATTAAAGAAAATGGAGGATAAGGCAAAATCTATGCCAACGGTGAAGGATTTTTTACAGGTTCAGCCTCCTCGATTTAGCAGAAATTGGCCAACAAAGAATTGGTCCTTTCCAGTTACAGACAGACCTCAACGGGGCAGATACAGACGTCCAAGAGGTAGAGGTCAATCACAAGGTCCTTACAGGCCTCGACAATGGGGTGCATCAGGCCAGAAAGAAGGGGAAGACAGGCCCCAACCATATAAAAAACAGCCCCAATGACTTCCCACTACAGCTGCCAAACAGCTCTCTCTTGGCAGCCCCCTTGGGTGGAAAACTGGCACTTTTCTTTCACAATTGGCATATGATCACCAAAGACAAATGGGTTCTCAACATTGTATCTCAAGGTTACAGGTTCCACTTTCACACTCTGCCAAGGTTAAAAGGAATGCCAAATCTGCCACCAAATCAATGGACAGAGGCTCAAAAACAAATTACAGCACTCGTGGACATGAGAGCTATTCAAAAGGTACCACCACAAGAACAAGGACAAGGATTTTACTCAAGACTCTTTCTGGTTCCCAGAAAGGACAAAGCCTGGAGGCCCATTCTGGATCTTTCTTCTCTAAACACTTACCTGGATGTTCCGAAATTCAAAATGTTGACACTACAGCAGCTTCTTCCCATGCTGGGCAAGAAAGCTTGGCTTGTAAACTTGGACCTCAACGAGGCATACCTGCATGTCCCTATCAGACAAAACTGCAGAAGATACCTCAGATTCATAGCTGGTTCAATGCACTATCAATTCTCTGCACTGCCCTTTGGCTTATCTACTGCGCCCAGGGTCTTCACAAAGTGCCTGGCACCAGTAATTGCATTTTGCAGACAGAAAGGAATTCAAATTTATCCGTACCTGGATGACTGCCTGATTCAAGCAGAGAGCAAGGACATTCTTCTAAAGCATCTGGCGTTTGTAAAAAAGTTATTAAGTTGTCTAAGGTACACAGTAAATGAAAAGAAATCAAAACTAGTGCCCTCAGAAGAGATAATATTCCTGGGTGCCAGCTTGAATACAACGGTCCAGATGGCTTATCTCATGCCAGACAAGCAAGGACAACTGACTCAGTATTTTCAATTGATGGCAACAAGAACCCAACTCCCTGCAAGAAAAATTCTGCAGGCCTTGGGTTACATGGCATCTTGCATACTACTAATTCCATATGTCAGACTGCATATGAGGAAACTACAATGATACCTAAAGAGTGTCTGGTCTCAGCACTGTCAAAGTTTGGAAACGGTTATACCACTAATTCTTTGCCTTCAACAGGAGTTTCGATGGTGGGCTCAAGCTTGTCACCTCATCAAGGGACAGCCTTTTACTCAACCCACAGCCAGGCAAACACTGACAACAGATGCATCGGATTACGCCTGGGGAGCACACCTGGCAGGAAAATGTATTCAGGGCAAGTGGCCCACAGAACAAAGGCATCTTCACATCAATCAAAAAGAGATGCTAGCTGTACAAAATGCCCTTATAGCTTTCAAGGACCTTCTGCATCCAGGACTACTACTACTAAAGACAGACAACACCACAGTTATGTGGTACATAAACAAGTAAGGGGGCACTCACTCTTATCCCCTCTGCAGACAAACCATGACCTTGTGGAACACAGCTCTAACCTATCAAGTTCATCTGCAAGAACAATTCCTGCCAGGAGAGAAAAACACACTGGCAGACGACCTAAGCAGAAACATCATGGATCCCCACGAATGGGAATTGAATCCACAAATATTCAGATTGATAACACAAAAATGGTGGAGCTCGGACATAGATCTGTTTGCATCCCCAATGAACTGCCAGCTACAGAAATTCTGCACAAAGACTTGCCATCCACAAGCATGGAAAGTGGATGCCCTCTCATTCAGCTGGAAAAACCTACAAGTATATGCATTCACACCACTACCTCTCCTTCCAAAGGTACTCATAAAAGCCAGGCAAAAAGAGCCAAAGATGATCCTGATTGCCCCAGACTGGCCACGCCAGCACTGGTACCCAGTCTTAAAGAACTTGGCACAAGGACCACCCTGGATTTTGCCTCAAATCCCACATTTTCTGACTCAGCACAACAATCAGATACTTCACAGCCAGCTAAAGACTTTAAACCTGGCTGCATGGAAGATTCCTTAGTCAAGCAAGCAATGCCTCTCTCCAAAGCTGTTATGGATGTCATCCTGGAGGCCAGAAGGCCTAGTACAAGGAAAGCCTATTCGGATAAATGGAAAAGATTCTGTGCCTGGAACCAGGCTCATAGCCTTGACCCTCTTGTCCCAAATATTCCTCAGATACTACAATATTTAACTGAGATGCTGGACAAAGGCCTCTCCTTTTCATCCATCAAGATCCATGCCTCTGCCATCTCTGCTCATTACAACACAGATCCACCAATTTTCTCTAATCCCTTGCTAAAACAGTACCTCAGAGGGGCTAAAAACATAAGACCGCCCCGTAGAGCACCTACTCCAACTTGGCACCTCAACTTCGTGTTGGAAAAATTAACTTTACCTCCTTTTGAGCCAGCTAACACAGCAGATTTAAAATATATCTCTTGGAAAACTGCTCTACTCATGGCAATAACATCAGCACGAAGAGTTTCAGAATTACAGGCACTAATGGCAGTGGAACCTTTCATCATTTTCCACCAAGACAGGGTGTCTTTAAGAACTAACCCTACTTTTATGCCAAAGGTGGTATCAAGTGTGGCTCTAAACCAAACTATTCACTTGCCAACTTTTTATCCAAATCCACAGAATAAAGGGGAGAGACTACTGCATTCCTTGGACATACACAGGCAGTTACGCTTCTACTTGGACAAAACCAAAGCTTTCAGAAAAACTGAGCAATTATTGGTAGCATATGCTGCAGGAGCACAGGGAAAAGCCATTTCTAAACAGACTATTTCAAAATGGATAGGACACTGTATACATTTCTGCTATACACACCATGGGAAACCTGTTCCTAACAGCATTAGATCTCACTCCACCAGGGCAGCAGCCACTTCAACTGCCTACCTAAGAGGAGTACCTACCAAGGACATTTTGGAAGCAGCAACTTGGAGTTCTGTACATACCTTCACCAAGCATTACCATCTGCCTCTTTACTCAAAATCCAGAGCTGGCTTTGCCACTGCAGTGCTGCAGGGCCTTATAGCCACTCCCAATTCCTTATAGAACCAGCCACCCTACCTCAGCTTTGGGATTCTACCAATTGTGTAATGACTGCAGCAGTGTAACACGATGAACATAGTACAGTTTTGTACCTACCATAAATGTAGATGTTCGAGTGTATACACTGCTGCAGTCCAGATTACCCTCCCTCCTTCCCCTCTTACTTGCTGGTACGTACCTATGGGGAGTTTTTGCTGGTAACTGAAAGTTGTTGATTGCTTTTCTTATGTATGTTTTATTAGCAATTTGAATTGCCTACCTTTTTGGAGGCACCTGACATCTGGGGCAAGAAAAACTGAAGAAAATGGCGTCAGCTGCATCTTATATACCCCTGTCGCACTGACGTCAGAGAGGAGGCAACAGCAACCGATGCCGGACCAAGACTTTGGAACTCAGGCTGACTGGGGAACCGCCTGACAGCACGATAACCCAAGTGTAATGACTGCAGCAGTGTATACACTCGAACATCTACATTTATGGTAGGTACAAAACTGTACTTTACACTGACTTGTAAACCAAGGTGTAAGTAATCTTTTCTAAGATTAAAAGCAAAGCAGTGGACTTGCCATGGAAACTGACGTAGAAAATAAACACAAAATTAAAAAAAAAAAAACGTCAAAAACACCTGAACCAGAACTCTTTAATAAAATAAAACTTTAAATACACAGTGTATGAAAATGAAGCACAGGGTTGAGCACTTTCATCACTTCTGGACTTCTTCAGAACCGCAAGTGCTAGCATTAAGTTCCCTTAAATACTGTAATAACAGCTGATAATACACACCCCCTGAAATCAACCAATCATTGTGTCCATTGTGTTCATTGAAAAAAACTGAATGTCTGAATGTTAAGTTACAGCGGGCACAGAACCAAACCCCACCAAGTTGCATAAAAGTAAAACTGAACAAATTTCTCCAAAAAATTAATTAAAGCTGACACACTCTGGCTAGGCTTATAAATGCCCTCAGGCAGATAGCCTAGTACCTACCTATGAATCTTTTAAACCTTATTAGCTGTCTTTCTCAGTTTACTAATAATTGAAATGTTCTTGTTTAAGCCAGGATAGCTTGTTGCATTGTAATGCATTTGCCAGAACATTTCCCACTGTAATAAGTAATTCATCCAGTCCTCAGGAAACACTGCCGATTTGACCTGCTCCAAAACCAAAAATTTAAAGTGTCTGAATCTAGGGCAGTCAATATAATGTTTGGCCAAAGCATGGCGAATACTGTACAAGTGCTGGTGTGTCCTCTTATTGAAAGAATTCAGTTTTACCTATGTAAAAAGCTGCACATGAATCGCACAGTGCAAGGTAAACTACTCTTTCAGAGCCACAGTAAAATTTGCCCCCATTCTTAACATGTTTCAATTTCACTTGCCAGACAGCTCCATGGTTAGTGCAACTATACAGACTTTGATTACACTGGCCACATCTTCTAGTGATGGGTGGACCATCTGTCTCAAAAACTGATTTCTCCAACAGCAGTTGTTTGATATTTCTTCTGTTTTTAAATGTAAATCTACAGGAAAGAGAAAAAAACTTTTTATAATCATTGTCACATAACAGATGACAGTTCCTGCGAATAATGTTTTAAATATCCCCTGCATCTAACGAATAGTGTACGATCATGTTGCCTTTGCTGGAAAATGTTGATGCATGGTGCCTCACCCCCCCCCCCTACATTTTTTTTAAGTTCAACGTTTCACAGCATATTCTTTCATTTAAGAAAACAAGCCTGTATTTCAACATTCATATTTACAATGCAAATTACAGAATTATGTACCAAATTCTATTTGACTAGTCTACCAGTCTTCACAGTATGTATGTCTGTATATCAGTCTATATATATTTAAATACATTTGTATATATTTGTGTGTGTGTGTGTGTATATGTATGCATATATATATATATATATATATATATATATATATATATATATATATATAAAATAGAGAGAGATATGTATATATACATACATACATACACACACAGACACACACACACACACACACACACACACACAGTAACAATGATAAAACACTGGAAGATGCTTTTTGTTGGGTCTACTCAAAAATATCTCATGAAACCGTAGTATTGGATGATGTTAATATAGAATGACAAACTATAGAATCTGAAAATCCAAGCAGTAATATACATCTGTACAAGTTCACCTAACTTTTAACCACAAAAAGAAAATATAACAAATCCAGAGCCAAACAGATAACCCTTGACTGGTCCCTAACATCCTCTCCAAATAAAATATCATCCCATGGAACTCTGTCAAACAGCCTAAGTGATCACTTAGCAATCTACACCATAAAGCGCTGAAGCAACAGCACTAAAACATTTTGTTACAACCTGCTAAGAAAACTTAACTACTTTTCGTGAAGACTCTTTTTATTAATACACTATGTATCCTTAACTTGGAGTCACTAAAGACTCTTCCCATACATGATGCTGTCTCTGAGTTCAAAAATATCTTCCTAGGTGTTCTAAATATACTAGCTCGTCTGAGAATAGAGTTCAAACCGACCCTGACCCATGACTGTCCTTATCAACTAAACAACTCATGAAACTAGCGTTAAAGCATGGAAGGTGTGGACAAAAAATAAAACAGCTCCTCTACTAGCATATAGATATCTATGAAATCTAACAGAACAATTTATCACTAAAGATGAGAAAAATTATTACTCAGCCATTCAGTACATCATAGACTAATATCAGAAACTGTTGTGGGCCTTGAGCAATAAACTGTTAGTCAAGCCACATAGCCAGCACCAAACAAATGGAAACAAAATTATACTGTAACCAACCAATCCAGTACCCACTTTATAGAGACAGTACAGTCAGTAACCAACCAGGTAACTAATCAAACTCTTTATACCCTTACTTAGTCACACAATACCCTTCAACATTTATCTTCCCAACCAGTTCCCATCAAAAAATACCTCAAAAAATTAAAGCCTACTGTAAGTGCCCCTGGCAATCTATATTGTATCTTGAAATAGCAGCTAGGGCATACCTCTCAACCGTACCAAATTCCTCTGTAAATAATGGTTTTGAGGGCAAAATATTGGGGTGCCACGAATTCCAGAGTGGCCCCTTTAATTTCCGAATTTCCCTGTTTTTTTTTTTTATAGAATGATGTCATCATGTGAAGAGCGTGAACGATGACGTGCGGACAGACAGCCTGTTAGAATGCCCGCCCCGAGCCATTACTTAAATTTAAATTAATGTTGCTGCAGAATGGTCTCCATATACAGGCAGTGTGCATCTTCTTTTGTAGCTGCCGGCTCCTCCAGGTAAGGGCTTAAAATCCTGTTTACAATACCGGGTCTTTTTGTTAATTAGTACTTTATTTGCGAGAGAAAGCAGTCTGCAGGCAGCACTGTTTACATGCCACATTTTAATCTAAGCACTCAAATGGCAGTTAACCTACTGTCTCTGTCTAGTTTGCCTTCATTCCGAAGGCAGTCCTCTCATTTAAATGCTCAAACGGCAGTTACTGTGTGTGTGTGTAAGAACTTGAAGGCACTGGCAGTACTCTACTTTAAGTGAGAATTGAGAAAGCACTCTGGTTCCCAAGGCAACGCAGTTCTCTCATTTAAGTGGTCAAAAGAAGTTACTGTGTATAAGAACTTGAAGGCAGGCAGAGTACTCTAATTTAACTAGTAAGAATTGAGAAAGCAGTCTGGTTCTTTTCAAGGGGAGTTTTCTCATTTAAGTGGTCAAAATGAAGTTTGTGTGTGTGTACTTGAAAGCAGTCCATCTACTTTAAGTGAGAAAGCAGTCTAACGGTGTTTTTTTTTAGAGGCAGTTCTCTTACGTGCTGAAACTGCAGTTACTGTGTGCGTCTACTTTGCCTTCTTTCCGAAGGCAGTTCTGTCAATTAAGTGCTCAAAAGGCAGTTTATTATTGTGTTGAATTAAGTGAGAAAGCAGTCTGGTTTTAAGTTGCAACATTTTAATCTCCTGACAGCAGTACTGACTGTAAGTGAGAAAGCATTCTGTCATTTAAGTGCCCAAACAGTTGAATTAAGTGAGAAAGCAGTCTGACTCTAGTGGTTCTTTTCAAAAGCTGTTCTCTTATTTACTTGCTGAAACGGCAGTTACTGTATGTGTCTACTTTGCCTTCTTTCCAAAGTCAATTCTGTCATTTAAGTGCTCAAACAGCAGTTACTTTTGTTGAATTACGTGAGAAAGCAGTCTCTGGTTTTACTTGCCGCATTTTAATCTCCAGACGGCAGTTACTTTAAGATCTGTGTGTATGCTTGTCTCTCTCTCACTTTCTCAATTTCACTGCCTAAAACAGAATCTAGCCCGATGGAGACAGGCACAACAAACTGTACAGAAATATAAATTCATGTAAATACGACTTTGTTTTTGAAAGGGGTAAGATATTTTGCATGAAGATAATTACACAGTTGTCAGACGTGAATGCTCTGATATAATTCACACACAAAATATGCTCTTAGCTTTCTCTAGTGATTTATACTTGAACTATTACTCTGCAACATTCTCTGCACCTTTTTTTTTTGTTTAATACATATTAAGGAATAAATGGAATGGAATGTATGAATTTAAGATTTGGCTTCCTCCCATTTTAAGACATTAACAGCTGATGTTATGTGGTCCTATCTCGCCTACATTCCTTACTCATGGGTTCGGAGCCAAGAATCGGCTCCGACTCGGCCAAATTTCAATAGCACGAAATCTCTAATTGGCTGGGCTAACCCGATATCCCAGGATGCACCTCGCCCTAGCCCCAGATCTCATTTGCCACTCGTAGAGTTAGGACGTGGTCTCGCTTGGCTGTGGCTAAGTACCCTTTTAAAATATACTTTTAGTATTTTAGCAGTCTTCCTTTTGACAAAAGCTATTTTGATAGCTAACTTTGTACCTGAATAGTTGTTGCGTGAGGTTTTGAGAGTTTAGTGTTTTGTGGTATCCCTACTGTTTTCGCGGGCTAGGCCCATTTAAGTTAGAGGACCTAGTCCTCTCCAGTGTGTTCCCTTGTTGTGTTGTGCTGTTGTGTTAGTGGTTAACTCCCTTTTAGGAAGCGTTTAAGTTAGAGTTTCCTTGTCCATTTAAGTGCTTGTTGGTCTTAACGCCCTCCTTTTGTGTTTGACTCTGTCGGTTGTGTGTGGCACGGTTGCTTGCCATGTCGAAAGAACTAAAAGAACATAAACCCTCTGGGTTTAAGAAGTTTACAAAATGTGGCTATAAAATGTCCATTACAGATGGGCACTCTATCTGTGTTTATTGTCTTGGTGCTATTCACTTGCAAGAGTCCTGCAGTTTCTGTCATGTTTTTAGCCGTAGGGTACTGCAGGAATATAAAAATAAACTGATTTTGAATGGTCTGATCAAGCCCTCCTTTGAGGAGGCCTTGGAGTCATCTCCGCCTTCTAGTACCAAGTCTAAGCCTCCTAAGGCCAAGAAAAGATCTCCGGCTCCGTCTTCTTCTTCGGAGCCATCGGAGAAGGTTTGTAAATTGGATACTTCCTCCTCGGCTCCACTGTCCTCGGGGCCAAAGGAGAAGGTCTCGGAAATGGATACTACATCCTTGGCTCCACTGTCCTCTGGGCCGAAGGAGAAGGACTCGGAAATGGATACTACCTCCTCGGCTCCATTGTCCTCGGGGCCGCAGGAGGTATCTGTTGTACTGGAGTCTGCCTCGGCTCCAATACTTTTGGAACCTCTTCGGAGCAGGTCATCCAGTGTCAGGCATGAGTCTCCAGTCAGGAGATCTAGATCTCCTTCTATTTTGTCCAAATCCTCTAGGCTGTCTGATTTGGATGTGGATAGGGTGGTCCAGAGGCTCCTACAGTCGACGGTGTTTGCAAAACTGTTTTCGGCTCCGACCCAGTTGGCTCCGGAGCCGGTTCCCATTCTTGTACCGATAATTCCTCCTCCGAACACCCATGTGTCGTCGGAGTGCTCCGTGCCGAGTGATGTTCTGGTGTCGGCTCCGATACCCCAGGTGAGTCTATCGGAGCTGGCTTCGGTTCCAACCAGGTCGGCTCTGTCCTCTGGTTTCGGCACTCTGGTTTCCTCAGTCGGACCAGAGGGGGATACCTCGGGACTCCTTTTGGTTCCGAGCCTCCCTCTCGGTGCTTCAGCTTGGGGAATCTAGACTCCTGTCGTGGTCTCGGAGATTGGTCGGTCCTCGGACTCGGGGAGACCGGCCTTCGAGGCCATGAGGAGCGCCCTGGCCAGGTCGTCAGGTACATCACCTGGATTGGTCACTCCGTCCCCTTACACCCCAGCTAGAGCCTCTGACGCCCCCCTTTCCATGGACGGCAGAGACCGAAGGTCTGGGGATACCCCTTGAACGGCCCCCTACTTTCTGAGGACCCCTCAGAGTCGGTGCCTGAGGAGCCTCCCAGTAAGAAGTGCAAGAGGAAGCACATCGACTCCCAGGACGAGTCACTCACTTCCGATACGGACCTCGAGGAATCAGGGGGGGTCCCCCAAGTCGTCCTCCAATGATGTCTCTTTCTCCGACATCCTGGAGATTTTGAGACAGAGAGGCGACTGGCCCTCCAAGACTCCCTCTGAGGAGGAGTCGGTATTCCTCAAGGCCTTCGGAGCTCAACCCTCTGCCTCCTGGGTGTCTCCACCCTTCGACGAACTCCTGGACTTGATTTGTCGAAGGGTGTGGGAGAACCCTGATTCCGTGGAACCGGTGCCCAGATGTCCAAACAAGTTCCTGTCTGCTCCCCCGGGCAAAGAGTTCCTTACCAAAGGGGTTTCGGTAGATGCCTTGGTGGTGGCGGCAGCCACTCAGCAGGAAGTTGCAGAGGCTTCTTCTTCAGTCCACCCTCCTAACAAGGAGTCCAGAAGTATGGACCGGTATGGGAAGCGTACCCTGTCTTCGGCGACCATTACCTTACGGTCGTTGAATTACCTCTGTCATTTCACTCGGCTCCAAAGAGATCTCCTGAAGGAGCTAGGAGATACTCTGATGGGTAACATGCCTGAGGCGGTAGTGCAGACTGTTAATGCCCAGTTGTCTACCCTAGGGTCCATTGTCAACTCGTCTATGAGGCTCATATCTTATGCAGCCAAAGGGGCGAGTAGGGAAGCTAGCTCGGGCGTATCTCTCAGAAGGCAAGCCTGGATGCGCCTGTGTCATTTCGCGGAGGCCTTTAAGTCTTCCTTCACTGATGCCCCCTTTGATGGGTCCTCTCTCTTCGGACCCAAAGTGAAAGACACCCTCACCAGATGCGAACAGGAGGGAAAGACCCTATCTGCCATAGGGGCCCGTTTTTCTCTCCCTTCTAGGCCTTATCCCAAGGCTCAGAGAGGAGGGAAGATGTGGTTCAAAAAGTCTCAGAGGTCCTTTCCCACAGCTCAAGGTGAGTCCCCCTCCAGAGGCAGAGGGGGGGAATTATTCCGGAAGACGCCTTCCTAGAGGCAGAGGAGGCCCCCGCAACTCGGGAGACCGCGATTCCTTTCGCGGTTCTTCCTTCCAGCGTTCCTGAGGTGTTGCCTGACTGTGCTATTCCGGAGCCAGTCGGGGGCCGAATTTCGTTGCATCCGGAAGCCTGAGAAAGCATCACCCAGGATCGTTGGGTGCTCCGAATAGTTACCGAAGGTTACACTATTCCCTTTGCGTCGACACCCCCTCCAGTCAGAAGGATCCCGGACATCCCACCCAGTCAACGGGATCAAGCAGCACTAGAAGTTGCAAAGCTGCTAGAAAAAGGAGTCATCCAACCAGTCCCCTCAGACCATGTCGGATCAGGAACTTACTCATGACTCTTTTTGGTGCTGAAAAGGACAGGGGACCTGAGACCCATTCCGGATCTCAGTCGATTGAATCGCTACGTTCGGAAGTCCAAGTTCCGAATGGTCACACTTCAGTCCATTTTTCCACTGTTGGAGAAAGGTGTGTATGGATGTGCTCCATCGATCTCAAGGATGCCTACTACCACATCAAAATGGAGAAGGCATCCAGGAGTCATTTACGCTTCTGGCTAGGAGCCAGTCACTTCCAGTTTCGTGCCCTGCCCTTTGGTCTCACCACAGCCCCCAGGGTGTTTACCAAGTGTTTGGCAGTGGTGACAGCTTACCTGAGACGTCTAGGATTCCAGGTGTTTCCGTATGTGGATGACTGGCTTCTCGCAGCCCCCACCAGGCATCTGCTCGTTCAAGCCAGGGAGACGACCATCTCACTTTGCCAACATCTAGGAATTACTTTGAACTGGGAAAAGTCTGCCTTGCAGCCCTCACAGCATGTTGTTTTTGTAGGCGCAGAGCTAGACTGTATTCAAATGCGCGCCTTTCTGCCACAGGACAGGATAAGAGTGTTGCAGTCTCAGATCCACGCACTGTTGCCCCTCAGAAAAGTTCAGGCCAGGTTAGTTCTTCAGCTCTTGGGATCCATGGCCTCCACCATCATGCTGGTACCTCTGGTCAGGTTACACATGCGGATCCTACAATGGCTCCTGTCGGTTCAGTGGTCCTTTCAAAAGCTTCCTCTTTCCCACTTGATACTTCTCACTGAGCAATGCAAACAGGACCTCCTCTGGTGGCTACGCTCCTCCAATCTGGGCAGAGGAAGGAGCTTGGTTCCTATGTCTCCAGTGGCTACGGTGACCACGGACACCTCCCAGATGGGGTGGGGGGGCATTATCTAGGCAGGATGGTCCAAGGCACCTGGCAAGATCACGAGGTACACTTGCACATCAATGTTCTGGAGATGACAGTGGTGTTTCTGGCATTGCGAGCACTCCAGGACTCTCTACCTCTGGGAACGATTGCAATTCACTCGGACAACATGTCCGTAGTGTGGTACCTGAACAAGCAGGGGGGAACCAAATCTTATCCCCTCTGCAGAGAGGCCATGTGAGTGTGGCAGTGGGCAGTGTCTTCCCAACGGTTTCTAGTGGCAACGCACATTCCGGGGAAGTCCAATGTGATAGCGGACAGGCTAAGCAGAGCTATTCTGATGCCTCACGAGTGGTCCCTGAACAACCGAGTGGCGGTTCAGATCTTCAGAAGGTGGGGTCAGCCTTGCTGCAATCTCTTCACCAGCCCCCTCAATGCCAAATGCAGCAAGTACTTCACTCTGATCCCCCCACAGGGGGAATCACCCAGGGATGCTCTAGCTCACGATTGCCCCCCCCTCCGTCTATGCTTTTACGCTTTCCCTCCATTTCCTCTGTTACCAAGAGTGATACAGAAAGCCATATCCTTGGGAAGCAGGATGATCCTTATTGCTCCACACTGGCCTCGACAAGTATGGTTCCCTTTTCTTCAATGGTACGCACTGGACGGTCTGTGGACTCTGGACCCAGTGCTGGACCTCCTGATTCACATGTCAGGACAACTTCATCCATCCCTGCAAACTCTCAGGTTGACAGCCTGGTTGCTACACTTCCGTCGCTAGTCAGGCGACATTCCTTTTCACCTGAAGTGGTGCACATCTTGTCTTCTTCTCATAAGTCTTCCACCAGGAAGATTTATTCCAGCAAATGGAGGATATTCTCCATTTGGGCTCAGGCCCAAGGTTTGGACCCCTTCACAGCCCCTATTCCATCGGCCTTAGATTTTTTAGCCATGTTGTTCCATCAGGGCTCCGCGCCCGCTACCATTAAAGCACAGTTGGCTGCAATTTCCAATTTTCACACATCTTATGAGCCCTCTCTCTTATGGGCCACAAACTCTGTAAAGCCTTTCTAAAAGGCGCTTGGTTACTTCGTTCCCCAGTTTCTGAACCGGTACTGCCATGGGACTTGAACCTTGTGCTACAAGCTATTACGTCACCACCCTTTGAACCGGCTGCCACTTGCGACTTAAAATTCTTATCTTGGAAGACGGCTTTTCTGATAGCCATTACATCGGCCAGGAGGGTATCAGAACTTCAAGCCTTGTCCATTAAACCTCCATATTTGATCTTTCATAAGGACAGAGTTTCCCTGAGGCTTAACCCGTTCTTCCTTCCGAAGGTGTCATCCACTGTCAATCTCCATCAAGTCTATTGAGCTACCAGTGTTTTTTCCGAACTTTTCCAATAAAGCAGAGTTCAGGTTTCATCAATTGGATGTGCACAGACAACTGAGATTTTATTTACATAGGACTAAGCATGTTAGGAAATCTGATCAACTGTTTGTGTCCTTTTCAGAGAACAGAGCAGGTTGTCCTATTTCCAAGTGCACAATTTCTAAATGGATCAAAGATTGTATTTCATTCATCTACTCATTAGCAGACAGAACTTTACCCTTTCCCGTCAAGGCTCATTCTACCAGGGCTGTGTCTACATCAGTAGCTTTCCATGCTAGGCTTTCCTTGGATGATATTTGTGCTGCGGCCACTTGGGCTTCTCCCAACACTTTTATTACTCATTACAATCTGGACGTGGCTTCTAGGGGCCGGGCTTCCTTTGGTTCCACGGTTCTCAGGAGTATCTTCTTATGAGCCTCACAGGATAGAGGTGCTGAGGACGATGTCCCGTGAATAAGGAATGTAGGCGAGATAGGACCACATAACATCAGTTAGTTATGTACTCACCATAACGATCGATGTTTGTGGTCCATCTCGCCTACATTCCTGCGTACCCTCCCACCTGCCCCCTTCCTAGAGGATTTGGAAGAATATTGGCTCTGTGGACCCTTTAAGGTCAGTGATTTGTTTCCCTTATCTGGCTGGAATTTCTTCCGGTGTTTATTGAGTATGGGTTATGAGTGTTATGATTGTTATGATTGCAAACAAGATCTGGGGCTAGGGCGAGGTGCATCCTGGGATACCGGGTTAGCCCAGCCAATTAGAGACTTCGTGCTAGAGAAATTTGGCTGATTCGGAGCCGATTCTCGGCTCCAAACCCGCGAGTAAGGAATGTAGGCGAGATGGACCACAAACATTGATCGTTATGGTGAGTGCATAACTAACTGTTTTGACAGTCATGCCTGTGTCTCATCATAACCACTTGTTTCTCAAAGATGCTATTGTGTTCAACAGAGGCTTAAGTTCAGACTTCTTACATACTGAGCACTCAAGTCTTTACAGAATTTAATTTCTGGCACTCTGGAAAGCATAAACATTAAATGGGTGCAGTCATGCTGAATGATTCATTTGAGGATTCTACGATGCATACCCTCTAGCTTACTGAATACCCCCACTGGACACAACCTAGTAGGTTATATTACTGATAGTTTAGCTGCTGTCATTGAAAATAACAAGAAGAAATGTGTCTTACTGACTTGATGTCATTCTTTCATTACCTCAATACAAATGAACACAGGAGGATACAGCCAAAGTTTATAAGGCAAAGTGGATTATTTAAATATGTTCTATTTTTAATTCAGAGTCATTGTTGGATGTAACAGTTCATCTGGGCCATATTTCGGTTGTCTGTTCTTCAGTTTGCATTTGAAAGGTGGTATCCCATGATTCCATTGTAGTGGGTGGGGTTACATAATTATGTATGCACATTTTATGTTAGTCAGCATACAGATTTGTACCTATTTTCATGGGCCTTTGTCCAGATTTTTGATGTTTCCAGGTTGAGAGGTATGAGCTAGGGCCATTGCATATCCAGTCTGAGTTCTGACAAATCAGTCTGTATTTGAAAATAAAGGCCCCTCATTATGGAGAAAATCATTCATTATCCCACTGCACAATGGTGGAATCGATATAGATTTTTCAAACTATGAGCCAGTTTCCATTTTATCTCTCATCAAAAATATTAGAAAAATATATTCATATGCAGCATTTCAACTGTGTAATAGATAACCAGTTTCTGTCCTCAACCCAACACTACATACATCTTCATCACAGCACAACTACTATTTTTTAAAATTTGCTAATACTGTCAACACCCATTGAAATGCTGGAAGTGCAGTCTCTACCATCTTCCTAGACTTGGAAAAAGCTTCTGATACTGTCTCCAGTTTGAAACATAAACTCTCATCCTTAAGGCTTACCAACATTTCACTACAGTGGTTTCCTAACTAAGAGAGCATAGTAAGTAAAATGAAAAAATTATTTCTCTACCTTCTTGCCAGTAACTATTGATGTCCCACAAGTGTCTGGAATAGGCCTTATATTTTTCAACATATATTCATCAGTAACCTCTGCACTGATAAAAAAGTGCTACCCTAGTTCAGTACACTGATAACTCAACCTTAATCTTCTCTGCCAGAACTCTCTCTCAACTCCAGTACCTTCCACAGCAATCCTTCTCATTGGTTGAAATCCCAAAGAAAATAAATTACTGTTCTTTACCTCAGACGCATCTCTATCTAGAAAAATGGTCATCTCCATCAACAACACTGTGTTAGAACAAGTAAACCATACAAAATTACTGGGTATCAGCATGGATCCATCCATTCACAGCTCCCTTTCCCATTTTGGACCAGTTGAAATTCAACTACAGTGTATCTCATATGGCTAAAAAAAAAAATCAAAAACTAGGTTTGTTATACAGAGTAAAAACCTGCCTCGGTTGGCATAGCCAGAAGATATATAACCTCTACTTTCTTAGTGCCGTCTCTTATCTGTGCTTTTCTAATCTTAAACAACCTTCAAGTCTCACAGCTGTCGAAACCAGAGCAATGTTATAATAAAATTGTTAGATGTTTGTATAGCAACAATTACTATGTGTGTGTGTATTTCAGTTATGTGTAGTAATATGTTTAGCCACAAGATTCATAGGTGTGTACTAGGCTAATGGCCCTGGAGCCATTACGAGCCTATGCCATAGAAGTGCCCTGGCATCGTGCCACCCAACGTTAGTTCCCAGTGCCACTATCAAGTAGAGCTACTGGAGTGATTCCCTGGGGTGAACTTTCTATTATCCATACACTCATCAATATTTCTCTTGAAGAGGGACAGCAAGGTGTTCTGCTTGACCATGTATGGAAAGTCTATTCCAGAGCATGGGCAGTCTCTGGGTGAGGAACCTGTCCCTCCAGCATGTTCTGTTGATTGTGGTAATGAGGTTGAGGTCTCTGGAGTGTGTTGTGCGGAGGGACTGGGATTTCTTTAGATGTAGCATTTCTAACAGAGCTGGGTCAGACATGGCTTTGTAAGTCCAGCAGAAATCGCCTCTGAGTAGGAGATATGAGACAGAGAATAGCTGGAGTCTTTTGAGTCTGTCCGTGTAGGACATAGGTTCAAAGGTAGGTACTAGGCTATCGGCCCTGGGGCCTATACAAGCCCAGCCAAAAAGGTACCCTGGCTTTTGCTGTGCCACTGTCGAGCAGAGCCACGGAGGTGATCCCCGGGGTGAATTTCCTATTTCCCATCCAATCATCAAGATTTTTCTTGTAGACTGCTAATGAGGAGCTTTGTTTGATATAGATAGGTTGTTTTTTCCAGAGTATGGGAAGTCTCTGGGACAGGAATCTATCCCTTTGGCATGTTCTGTTTATTGTGGTGACAAGGTTTAGGTCCCTAGAGCGTGTAGCTCGGAGGGATTGGGATTTCTTTAAGTGGAGCATGTCCAACAGCTCTGGGTTTGACATAGCTTTGTATGTTAGGCAGAGATCACCTCTGAGTAGGCGATATGCGATGGAGTAAAGCTGGAGTTTTTTGAGATGGTCTGTGTAGGGCATCTGTTTGAGGCCAGTAATCCTCTTTGTGAGGTATTTCTGCAGCCTTTCCAGTTGTTGTAGATGTCTTGTTCGGTACATACCAAAAGGGGCGTTGTACTCTATAATGGGTCTAATGAGTGATGAGTAGAGGGGAACGATGACCTTTTTTTCTGGATGAGAAACCTTTTGTGATGAGGTGTGCCATGTAGATGGATTTCCTGACTACTGTGGCGATGTGATTTTCAAAGGAGAGACTACTGTCCACTTGTGTCCCAAGGTCTCTTATCACACTTTCGGTGTTAAGTATACTACCGCCTGTGTTGTAGTTCATGGGTACAGAGTTTTTACCAAAGGGGATGACAATGCACTTTTTGGCATTGAGCTTGAGGCCATGGCTTTGACACCAGGCATCTGTCTCAGTGAGGCCCTTTTGTAGGATGTCCACATCGTTAGGAGTTTTGATTATGGCTCCTAGTTTGCAGTCATCTGCGAACTTTGTTAGCCAAAGACCTTCTGTGTTAGCCTGTACTTCAGAGAAGTAGATACCAAACAGGAGAGGACCCAGGACTGAACCCTGTGGTACTCCACTTGTCACTGGTCTGAAGTCGGATTTGGAGTCTGCTACTTTCACAGTGTGGGTTCTGTCGGTGAGCCAGTTCGCATCCCATCTTGTGACATAGGGATTTATACCTAGTTTAGTGAGTTTATCTATAATTCCAGAGTGGAGGATGGTGTCGAAAGCCTTGGCAAAATCTAGATAGGCTGTGTGAACCACCTTACCCTTGTCTACGGCTTTGGTGACTGCTTCAAAGAAGTCTATCAGGTTTAGGAGACATGATCTGCCTTTTACAAACCCGAAATGGGTGGGGTCCAGAGTTTGAAGATTACCAATGTCTTTGTTTATGAGTTCCATGATGATACGTTCCATGGCCTTGCAGACCAGGCTTGTCAGGCTAATAGGGCGGTAGTTCCCGGGGTCCGTGGTGGCTCCCCCCTTGTGGAGTGGGATAACTGTCACTGTGCGCCATTCAGCAGGCACAAAGCCTGAGGTGAGGCTATGATTGAACATGGTACTTAGGTGGGGTGCCAGTTCGTTCTGTAGTTCATGTAGAACGTAGCCTGGGATGTTGTATGGTCCCATGGATGCTGTGTTCTTGGCTTTGGAGAGTGTGTTTTTTACCTGTGCAGCCGTGATTACAAGAACTTTGCATTCTTCCGGTGTAGAGATGGGCTCTTTAGGGGGTGAGAGGGGGTAAAGTTAGCACTGAACCTATCTGCCAGGATGTTGGCAATGTCAGTTGGGTCTGTATATTTGGTGACATTGTGCTGTAACTCAGAGCAGATCTGAGTGTTGCCACTGAGATTCTTGACATAGCTATAGAATGCTTTGTGGTTGTCTTTAGAATCAGTGGCTATTTTGTTTTCATAACTAGCTTTGGAGGATTTTATCAGGGATCGCAGCTTCTTACTGAGGCTGACAAGGGAGCTCCTCCACTCATGGGATTTTACTCTCGTTTGCAACAGTTTCTTCCTTCTGTTGTACATTTTGTTTATGGCAGTAGACCACCAGATTGGCTTCCTTTTTTTGGAGGATAGCGTCTTGGTACTGTTTGGGATAGCATGATCCATGCACTCATGTAAGTGCTTATAAAGTGCAATTGTGTAGGATTCAGTAACCGTAACTGTATTGCCCATCTGCATGGGTGTCATGAAGTTCACCACTTCTGTCTTAAGAAGCATGAAGTTGGCTTTGGAGAAATTTTTTACCATGGTTTCCTTAATGGGGGGTGGGGGCAGGATGTGGATATCTAGGGTAATTAGCGTATGGTCGGATCGAACCAATGAGGCGTTGACTTCAGGTGTGGAACACCGGTCACTCATGTTGGTAATGACTATATCTAGGATATTGTTACCCCTGGTGGGGGTGTGGATAAGTTGATCTAGGGCACTGGAGTTTATGAATGAATTCCAGAAAGCATTGAGCGAAGGAGTTGGTACATGAGTAGTTTTCCCAGTTAATGGTGGGGTAGTTGAAATCGCCCATTATTAGGGTGTTTGGTTGAACCCTAATATTTTCCAGTACATCAAGAAAAGAGGAGTGGGAATCCTGGGGCATGGTGGGTGATCTGTAGCAAGCTACAATTTGGATTGCAGTTTTGCCCAGAGTTAGTTGCACTTGGATAACCTCGGCTGCATTGTGATGAGCAACTAGCCTGGAGGTGTGGATATCCTTAATGAATATGGACACACCTCCACCTTTGGTATTACGGTTCAGGTTACATGGCCGAAAAGTGTGGTATGAGTTGTAGCCTGGTAGTGCAGGGGTGCTCTCTGGAGCCTTGAACCAGGTCTCAGTCACTGCACAGATATCGATGTTCTCCATTTTAAGGAGTGCCTTGAGTGAGTGCATTTTGAGATTTAGACTTCTAGCATTGAGTAGCATCACCCTCAGTTTTTGCTTGCCTGTTCCTGTTACGGTGGTGCATTTGTCATTTGAACCTTGCCTAAAAAAGGCACTATGGGGGGCGGCAAGAACCTTAGCCAGTATCCGGAATCCCAGGGGTGACAGGTTCAAGCCATCTCTGGCAAAGCATCGTGGTCTATCGACCATGTCATCCCAGACAGACAGATACTGAATCCCTTTAGAATGGCACCAGAAGCTTAGCCAATTGTTGAAGTCAATCATTTTGTCCTTGTACTGCGGCATCATTCTGGGTGATGGCAGAATGCTACTCAGGGCTAGGGTCATACCTGCCTGGGCTACAGGATTGGAGAGCTCTTCCATGTCTCTTTTCATGTAGTCCAGGGAGGTACGTCTCAGGTCGTTCACACCAGCATGGACAATGACAGAGTCATATTTGTACTTGTTGTGGAGTGACTCGAGTGCGTGGGTTATGTGGCGGATCCTGGCACCCGACAGGCAGCTGACAGTAACCTTCTCCTTGTTTAGCCTGGTGAGTGGAACATCAGTGTGCCTGACTGTAGAGTCACCTATGACTAGTGTGTTGGGTATGTTGTTTTGCCTTATTGGCTGTGGTTGAGTGGCACACTGAGTCTGCGTGCTGTGTGTCATTTGGGTTGTGTTGGGGGATGGAGGTTGCTTGCGTTTCTGCTTTGGAGGTCTCTGTTACTTAGACAGATTATTATTGAGAGCCTCCACAAATGTTTTTGTGTTACTATGTGTGGATTTTGGTGGTGTAGATTTAGTGAGAGTATGTGATGAGTGTGGTGTGGTGCAAGTGTTTACCTTCTCCTCTTGACTGTCAAGTTCAGTCTTGATTGGAGAGAGATTTACCTCCAGTTTGGCTAGATAGGTGCATCTCTCACAGGTTGTAGTGTTAGGTGGTAGGAGGAGAGGGTTGTCCGTGTACATGAGGCAATTTCTACATTGCCCCAAGATGCCCAGATTCATCAGATAGACAGGAGAGAACACTGGGAGCTGACCCTTGGACATGCCTGAATAAAAAACTGTTTTCCTCTAGATAAGTGAGGAAAGTGAGTACAAGAGCTGTTTTTCTCTAAGCAAGTGAGGAAAGTAAGTACCAAAACTGTTTTCCTCTAGGTAATGAGGAAGGTTGAGTTCTGTAGTAATTAGTAGGTTATTTAGTGCTTACAACAAGTTCTGAGCACGAATAAGCAAATTCAAGTGCTAAAACTAAGAATCTGTATCTGTACTAAACTAGTTACAGGAAAGGGGGGAGACAAGTGCAAATGCGGGGTTTTAAATCAGAAAGTTGAGAGAGATGGAAAAACTGCCCAAATGGCCAATAACTACAATTTCTGGGCCAGAACCACTCCTTATGGGGTAGATAGGTTACCTAGTGCTTACCACTCCCACTGATAAGCTAGAAGACTTCCCTCCAACACGGAAAGCTTGGGGGGCTCAGAAGCTTACATACAGTCCTGGATACAGCAAATCTGAATCTGGACTACACTAGTTGCAGGATAGGCATTTATACACATATACAGAAAAGTAGCTAAAACAGCAGTAAAAAAAAAAGAAACAATTCAAATGCAGTGCAAGCTAGCGCACTTGATTATGTAACAATGTTAGACCAAACAGTTTCAAAAATGCAATTAACTTAAAAATGACTAAAAACAAGTGCAGAAGGAGTCTATTAGGTAGAATGAGGTAAAGAGATGGGACTGTGGGGAGTATCCCAGATCAAATCTACAGTGGGGGTGGGCAACTGCAAAAGCCTCCAAATTTAACATGTGTTTAATGCCTAGGATCCTCTTAATGAGATACTTGCAGGTGTCTAGTGAGGTACATGCCAAATGGGGCATTATACTCGATGATTGGTCTAATGAGGGATGAGTAGAGAGAGATGACCTCTTTCTTCCTGGAAGCAAAACCCTTGGTAATGAGATGTGCCACGTAGAAGGACTTTCCAACCACAGTGGCACTGTGGCGGTTGAATGAGGTGTTGCTGTCTACCTGCATCCCCAGATCTCTTATAACATGTTCAGTGGGCTCCCATCGATGGTGGTAATTAGTGGGAACTGAGTTTTTACCAAAGGGGATGACAACGCATTTTTGGCGTTAAGCTTAAGGCCATGGTTTTGACAACAGTCATTGGTCTCATTGAGGCCTTTCTGTAGGATGTCTGCATCACTTGGGGAGTTAATAATGGCTCCCAGCTTGCAGTCGTCTGCGGCGAACTTGGTCAGCCAGAGTCCCTTTGTGTTGGCCTGGACTTATGAGAAGTAGATGCCAAACAGGAGAGGACCCAGGACCAATCCCTGTGGGACTCCACTCGTGACGGGTCAGCAGTCTGACTTGGAGTCCGCTACTTTCACACTGGGTTCTGTCTGTGAGCCAATTTGCAACCCACCTAGTGATATAGGGCTTGATGCCTAGTTTGGTGCATTTATCAATAATTCCTGAGTGAGGAATGGTGTCAAAGGCCTTGGCCAGATCGAGGTAGGCTGTATGCTCTGCCTTACCTTCATCCACAGCCCTGGTGACTAACTCAAAGAAGTCAACCAGGTTGAGCAGGCATGATCTCCCTTTCACAAAGCCAAATTGTGTGGGGTCTAGTGTTTGGAGATTTCCTATGTCTTTGTTAATAAAGTCCGTGATGATGCAGTCCATAGCTTTACATATCAGACTTGTCAGGCTAATGGAGCGATAATTCCCAGGGTCTGTAGTCTCTCCCCCTTGTAGAGAGGGATGACTGTAGCAGTGCACCATTCAGCAGGGACAAAGCCTGAGGTGAGGCTGTTGCTGAACAGGGAACACAGATTTGGTGCCAGTTCGCTTTGTAGTTCATGTAGAACACAGCCAGGGATATTATCAGGTCCCATGGAAACTGTATTTTTGGCCTTGGACAATGCAGCTTTAACCTGTGCTGCAGTAATGCTGGGTGCCTGGCATTCTTCCGGTATTGTGATTGGTCTTTTGGGGGAGAGAGGGGTAAAGTTGGCACCGAATCTGTCAGCCAGTATGTTGGCAGTATCTGTTGGCTCAGTATAGGAGGTACTATTGTGCAGTAACTCAGAGCAAATCTGGGTATGGCCATGGAGGTTCTTGATATAACTATAGAAGGCTTTGTGATTGTTTTTAGTGTCTGCCACAATTCTGCCGTCATAGCTGGCTTTAGAGGATTTGATGAGGGATCTCAACTTTTTGTTGAGGCTAATAAGGGAGTTTTTCCAGTCTTGGGACTTCACTTTTTTCTGCAACAGCTTCTTCCTTCTGTTGTAGTTTATTAATGACAGGGGACCACCAGATTGTTCTCCTTTTTTGGAGGAGAGTGTCTTGGTTCTGTTGGGTATGGCTAGTTCCATGCATTTATGTACATATTCGTACAGTGCATTGTACTGGTGTATGATTTGGCAGTCATGCAGCAATTTTCCATTGGCATGGGTGCCATGAAGTTAGCCACCTCTGTTTTTAGGAGCCCAAAGTGAGCTTTGGAGATATTTTTCAAGGTGATTACCTTTGTGGGGGGGGGGGGTGAGATGTGGTTTTCCATGGTGATTAGTTTATGGTCAGATCTAACTAGGGAGGGATTGACTACTGGTGTAGAGCAAAGGTCACCCATTTTAGTAATAATCATGTCAAGGATGTTGCTTCTTCTAGTGGTGGTCAGAATGAGCTGGTGCAAGGCATTGGGATTGATGACTTTCAGGAAGCGTTGAGCTAGTGTATTGGTGCTGGAGTAGTTTTCCCAGTTGATGGAGGGGTAGTTGAAGTCTCCTAGTATGAGAGTGTTGGGTTGGACCTTGATAGATTCCAGCATGCTTAGGAATGTGGAGTGAGAGTCTAGGGACATGGTTGGGGACCTATAGCAGGCTATGACCTGGAGCGTTGTCTTACCCAATGTTAGTTGTACCTGAAGTATCTTAGATGCTTTGTGCTGGGCTGTTGTCTGGAGGTGTGCATATCCTTTATGAATATTGAGACACTGCCAGCTTTGGAGCTTTGGTCCATGTTTTGGGGCCGAAAGGTGTGGAATGAGTTATAGCCTGGTAGCGCAGGGGGGCTTTCTGCTGCTTTAAACCAGGTCTCCATTACAGCACGAATGTCGATGCTCTCCATTTTGAGGAGTGCTTCGTGCAAGTGCATCTTGAGATTTAGACTTCTAGCATTGAGCAGCATGACCCTCAGAGATTGCATTTATTTATCGCTGTTATGGGGGTAATTTGGTCTTTGGAACACCGCTTAAAAAGGCACTATAGGGGTGGCAAGAGCCTTAGCCAGTACCCGGAAACCCAGGGGTGATAGATGCAGGCCATCTCCCCCAAAGCATTGAGGTCTGTCAATCATGTCATCCCAAGCAGCCAGATACTGGATCCCCTTTGAATGACACCAGAAACTTAGCCAGTTGTTGAAGTTGGTTATTTTTTTGCAGTGTTTTCTGGTTGACACGGGAATATGCTTGATGTAATTTCCTGTTCCTTGTGCAGTTTCTCTCTCATGACATTAAAAAAAATAGATAAATAAATGTACCTCAGTTTAGACTGCAATCACAATGTAAGCATCTATTTGCTGTGCCCAGAAGAGGTTTTTCTATCGGGTTATGGACCCAGGTATCCAGGCAGAACCAGCTACAGCAAAAGTGCAAGATACACCAACAGATAAAGTAAGGAGAAAAATGTTAAAGATGGCTACCGTGACTTCTTTAGCAAAGCTTTCAGTAGCGAATCTGATGAACCAGAACTACCAGTCTTGGAAATTCAGGATGAGGATGCTTCTAATAAGAGAAGGTATGTTGAAATGAAGTCAGACTGGCAGAACCCACAGATGAGTGGATAGAAAAGGATCAAAAAGCTCAAAGCACAATCTCCCTTTGCATCGATTATCATCAAATTATACATATATGCAACCGTGAAACCACTAAAGAAATGTGGAAGGAACTGCAAAAGGTACATAAAAGAGCCAATCTCAGGAGTAAACTATTTTTAATTAGAAAACTATATCAGGCCAAGCAGATGAAAGACCAGGATTTGCAGGATTATATACAGCAAACCTAAGAAATGGTTGAAAGGCTGAGAGGTATTGTGGAAGATATAAAAGACTTTCACATTGCAGCACTTTTACTTATTGGTCTACCTGAAAGTTATGAGACACTTGTTACAGCACTTGATGCACGTCCAGATAACAAACTGACATTAGAGTATGTTAAAGGAAAGCTGGTGGATGACTAGAAGCACAAGACAGAAAGCATAAACAGTAAAAGTATGTCCAGTGCAGAGGCTTCTTTAAAGATGAAAAACAGAAATAAAAACAGTAATATGCAGTTAGAAACACGTAAATGCTTTGTGTGCAAAAAAAAAAAAAAAAAAAACAGGACACGTAAAGACAGATTGCAACGACAGGCTAAATCACAACAAGCTAAGAATGTCAAGGAAGAAGCAGATGTCACTTCAGACAACTGAGTATGCATTTGAGTTCAAATGTGGCACCTCATGTGCAGGCATGGTGTGTTGACTCAGGAGCTACAAGTCACATGACCAATGACAGAAATTTCTTCACTCAACTTGATCAAAGCAAAATGGAAAAAAAATCACCAAGCTAATGGGCAGATATTAAAGTCCAGAGGTATCAGAGAAGGTTTTATTTACTGTACTATCTCTCAGAATATCACCAGAAAGATGCACATGAGAAATGTTGTGTATGTGCCTGATTTAAAGGTAACCAGTTGTCAATGAAGAAGCTTATAAACCAAGGCAACATAATGACTTTTCAAGGTGACAGTTGTGTCATCACAAAAGGGGATTGCTTATTCGCAAAGGCCAAAATCACAGATGAACTGTAACAGTTGAAATGCAGTTAAATGGCTAATACAGCCAAAGAGGAAAAACATTCAAACTGCATCCACACTTGGCACAGACATTTTGGGCACAGAAGTCCTGACACAATAAAGAAAATAGTTGAGGGTAACTATGCAAGTGGTGTAAAAATTAGCCAGTGTGATCAAATAATGAAATGTAACAGCTGCATTGAGGGAAGAATGATGAGAAAATCTTTTCCAAAGCATAGCAATAGCAGAGCTCAAAATCCTCTGCACTTAATTCATACAGATCTTTGTGGTCCAATGAAAAACATGACTCCAGGAAAGAAGAGGTATTTTCTTAGTTTCATTGATTGTGCCAGGTACACTATATTGAACCTATTATACAACAAGGATGAAGTGCCTGCGAAGTCAGAACAGTATCTAGTTCAAGTAAGTAATACATTTGCTAGAATGCCCAGAGTGCTACGTATAGACAATGGGTCTGACTGTACAAGTGGCACAACGCAAGCCATTCTCAGAAAACATGAAATTATGTTCCAGACCACTGTACTATATGACCCAGAACAAAAAGGGGTTTCAGAGAGAATGCATCACAGACTCTGTGAGAGTGGAAGGAACATGCTTTTTGATGTTGATATGCCAACCACATACTGGGGAGAGGCTATCATGACTGCATACTATCTCCAAAATCGCTTGCCATGAAAAACAACAGAGAAAACTCCATATGAACTGTGGAACAGAAAGAAACCAGATTTGAGGCACATTAACATTTTTGGAAGTAAAACCTATGCACACATTCCAAAGGAAAAAAATGTACAAAATGGGATCCATGTGCAAAGGAAAGGTGTACTTGTGGGTTACAATGAGTCCCAAAAAGGATGCCGAATCCTACATCCAGACACAAACAAGATAACAGTCAGCAGAAGTGTGATTGTTGGTGAAATTTCTGTGAATTCAAAGTTTCAGGAACTGACAAACTGTTTAGTCTGAGGAAAAATCCATATCCGCGTCACAAGAAAAACAAGAACAAAGCTAAACGGAAATAGAAATTATTGCTGACAATTCAAAAACTGATGCAGAAGATGCTGAACCACAAGTGACTTCGGTCAGAAAATCAACAAAAAGCAATAAATTGTATTCTACCTAAATGTTCGTCTTGTATGGCTCGCACAGCAGTTCAGACTAAGCCTTGTTCATGACAAGAGATGCAAAAACTTCCATCATGTGAGAAGCAAATGCGGATTAGACCTGCTGATAAAGAGATGACATCACTCAATGAATGCCAGACATGGACACTTTCAGAGCTACCTCAAGGTAAACATACTCAGATGTAAATGGGTTTTTAAAGCCAAATGTGACTTTGAAGGAGAATTCTGTCGTTACACAACAAGGTTAGTTGCAAAGGATACGGACAGAAATTTGGTGAAGACAATGATACTACTTTGGCTCCATTTGCCAAACAAAGTACTTTCAGAAGACTGATGACCGTGGCAGCTTTACAAAAATTGATTGTGAAACATCACAATATCAAGACAGCGTTTCTTAATGGAGATATAAAAGAGGAAATATACATGTCACAGCGAAAAGGAAATGTGAAAAGTAGAGGAGAGCAGCTTGTTTGCAAACTGCAAAAATCCATGTATGGTCTTAAGTAGCTTGAGCGTGGAGCTCAAAAGTAAACAAAGTTCTGGTAGATGAAGGATTCATGCAAAGCAATGCTGATCCATGCCTATACTCTAACCGTAGAGATGCTGAATGGATGCATCTGTTAGTTTATGTGGATGACTTGATTATTGCTTACAGAAGTAGTGATGAAATTACAAAGTTATTAACAGTACACAGTCAGCACTTTGAGACTAAAGATCTTGGTGATGTGACATACTACCTAGGAATTAACATATGGCATGAAGAGGACGGCAGTTTTCTGTTGAACCAGAGTGCAAAACTTGATTTATTTCTTCAACAGTTAAGCATGGCTGAGGTTAAAGTAGCGAATACATCCATAGACATAAGTTATCCATAGCTGGAAGGAGAAGAAGATCTTCTACCATCTAATGAGCAGTACAGACAAGCAGTGGGGGCACTTCTGTACATTGCAACCACTACACGTCCAGACATTGCAGTAACCATGTCACTTCTGTGCAGGCATGTAAGTAAACTACATCAAAGAGATTGGAATGCAGTAAAAAAAGTTATGAGGCATCTCAAAGACATAAAAGGCTTGAATTTAAAGTTGTCAGCAATTGGTGACGTAAATCTCACTTAATATGTGAACTCTGATTGGATGGGTGACCTTAATGCATGCAAATCTACAAGTGGTTATTTGTTCAAAGTAGGAAACAGTCCTATGTCCTGGACCAGCAAGAAACAGATCTAAGCGGGGTTGTCTTCTGTAGAAACAGAATACATCTCTGCTGCTTATGCCAGTCAAGAAGCCATTTGATTGTGGCAGTTACTTGAAGATCTTAAAGAACCAATGTCCCAGCCTACCGTCTTATATGAGGACATTCAGGGATGCATTAAGTATGCAACCAGTGAGTAAGTCAGTGCAAGAACCAAGTGTATTGATGTTAGACACCCATAGCCGGCCTTAGGCATAGGCCGATTAGGTGGCCACTTAGGGGTCCTCTCTAGCAGGGGCACTTTTCCAGTATTTATTTGGTGTAGGTAGACCAGGATGGTGGCACTGTATGGTGTTAGGGGAGTGCTGTAAAGCCCTTTTGCCTAGGGCACCAGTTGACCTAAGGCCGGTCCTATAGACACCATTACATTCATGACTTGGTAGAACAAAAAGTGACTGTGCTTTCATATTGTGCAACTGATAAAATGATTGCTGATACTGTGACAAGTAAACAAGTTTGTAGATTTTAGATCACAAATGGGGTTGACTTTAGTAGTAGTTGTTGAGTGGGGGTGTCAGACATACACACACACATAGTTGTTATATATATATATATATATATATATATATATATGTCGGATATAATATGTTTAGCCACAAGATGGCAGTGTTTTGTGGTGGACACTTATGGTAATATGCTTGATGTAATTTCCTGTTCCTTGTGCAATGTTGTGTCTCATGACATTAAAAAAAAATGTACCTCAGTTTAGACTGCAGTCAGACTGTAAGTATCAATTTGCTGTGCGGAGAAGAAGTTATTCTAACAAAAATATCCAAATTAGCAGAAAACTGTAAAGACAGATCACACCACTGCTTCTAGTCAGAGAATTAAACTGGTGAGAGCTGCCATATCACCTAGGCCTTTCTCAGCTACGTACAATACACAGACTTTTCTCTTTAAGCTAGACATTTACCTGGCCCTTAACAACTTAATGTTGCACTACTCCCCTAACAGAACTTGATTCTGTAGATTAAAATCACTATAACCAACTTAGTTATAGAGGGGGTTTGGAGGGTGGCCTAATGGTTAAGGTGTTAGCCTTACAAACACAAGGTGCAGGGTTTGAATCTCACAAGGGATAATTGGCTAGGCTTAAAATGGCTCGCAAGGGCAATTAGCTTAGTACTAATCTATGAACCTATGAATCTAATAATGCAGGTGACTTTGTATGTTCGAAATAATGAAGCTAAACTATGGAACTGTATCTCAATACCACTGAAATCCATTCAGAATGTAAACTCATTTAAAACACAACAAAAACTTTGTGTATCAAATCAGTGAATCTGCTGCTGTTTATCTCCAGGATAAGTAGCACTGTAATCTTTAGCTTGCCATGTCATCAAACGGTTTCTCTACATTCAAAATCCTATGCCCCCATGACCAGTCTTCACCAATACCTAAATAGTTTTATTAGCTTCTCTGAGCCATGGACATATTTTTGTGACACTGTTCACCACCTCACCTCCGTACTTCTAATATAAATGTTAATATAGCCATATACAGTTGTTTCTGAATCAGCTTAATACTCCACCTCTTGACTACAATACTAGCAACATTTTCTGCCTTAATAAGATCTGTCCCTCACTACCATTTCTTTGAATTTATAGTAGTGATCACAAGATCCATTATCTGTTTGACAAACCCAGTAATGCATCTCTTCAAATGCCCAACATTAAAATCTAAATGCATATTTACTTAGTACTGTAGCATCTGTTTTGTCAAAGGCAGATTCTGCCTACTCAACCTGTCTGACTTCCTCAAGAAGGTCACCAAAGCAGTGGATGAGGGAAAAACTGTTCACACTGCATACCTGATCCTCATAAAGGTAGTCAAGACCATGCCTAATTTAGGCTTGGTTAATAGACATTCAACTAAATGTAAATCCCTATTTTTGACATGTTGGATACCAAACTGCCTCCCAAACAGAACCCCTAAAATTAGGATGAGGGGATATACCTCCACCAAGAGACCTGACCCTAGAGGAGTACCGGTCACAGCAAGTGCTGTGAGGGCTCATGGTTGACAAAGTTTGCTGACAACAGTAAACTTGGTGCCATCATAACTTTTTCCTGAAGACATCAGAATTATTCAGAAAGGCCTGTCACAAACAAATAACTGGTGTGTAAACCATGGCCTATTGCTAAACACCTAAAAGATGCATAATTGTATCCTTCAGTAGGCAAGATGTCCCCTTCAGCTATCATATTGGTAACACTCCCCTGAAAGTTGACCCAGTAGTGAGGGATCTGGGAACATATGCAGACGAGCAGTTTGACCACCACGTGTCAGCTATTGTTAGTAAGTCCTTCTTTATAGAACAGCATATTAGCGAGAGTATTGCATCTAAATCTAGTGAGGTCATCATTCAATTGTATGCTGCATTCATTAGGCTAGTCATTCAGTGTAATGCCCAATTATGTTCCAAGCACCGGATTCAACTTGAGCGATCACAGCATTTTCTCGCCAAGAAAATCAAGGGATTTAATCACAGAAGCACCCTTGCCCCATTATAGATGGGGAGCATGTAAATACCTACTCCACGGTTATGGTTATACATACTTAGTGTTTAAAGGGTTTTCACACAGTACTAAAGGATTATCTCACTTACGGTTTCTGTAAAATATAGGCAACTTGCTACTAACTACTAAGGCCAGAAACTCAGAACTGTGTGGCTAGGCTGCTAAAGATCCTCACAAATCAATAGCCTAGTAACTACCTATTTACTTACAGGATTTTTTTTTCCTCAGGATGTTCATATCATCATATTTCTTTATTTTATTTATTTTACACAGCTGTATTGAAATTCATAGATTCATAAGTAAGTACTAGGTTAGCTGTCTTTGTGGAATATTTTAAGCCTAGCAAATTCTCTGTGGTGAGAATCAAAAAGCACATATCCAACGTCATCATTAGCATCATACCTCTGTTGAGTTTAGATTATTATTTTCTTATCTTTATATGTTTTTCACCATTTTCAAACTGTTAACTTCTTTTCCCATGCCATTCACTCTTTATTCTTGCACTATTTTCATTTCTCACTAGTGTTCCTTTCTTCTCCCCCCTCAGTTTGGTCCTTATTGTGATGCAGATGGTTCCCCACACATTCATTTTAAAGGTATGCATCTTGTTGTTTCCTGTAGCTGATAGCATCTCTTCAAATGCTTTAATTCATTTATAGTGCTATCAAATCTTCCAGACTAGGTATGAAACTTGATTTCCACTTTCTAGTTACCGTTTTTAGCTACTAACATAGTTAAATCTAGTAAGACCTTATTTTAGCTTGTTCATCCAGTGTCTCCTTTGGGCATTTTGCAGTATGTCTTTAAACTGTAGCGCTAAACACTGTCAAAAAACATGCTCGCAGTACCCTGTCTCACTTCTCACACACCTCAAACAGCAAAGTCTGAACCAGAGTGAAGATCTTTGCAATCTACTTGGGGTATAAAATATTTGCATAAGCTTTTCCATGCAACTGTCCTAAACCGTCTTGATTTATTCACATATTAAAAAGCACTGCACATTTCCCCCATTAATCCTTTGTAGTTTGTTCCCCAGACTTTTCTTCCAGTCCTCCCCAAGTTCTTCTAATTGACATTTATGATCATCATGAATAATTCAATATTCCCTGCTAGTTATCCTTTTTTTTTTTTTTTTTTTTTTTTTGCAATTGTCTGGTCTGTGTTCCAGCAAATATTCCACCAGGGGTGGCCACTTATCTGTTTCTCTTCTTATGTCTGTATTTTGCTATTATTCCTTGATATAGGAGCCGGTCCTTGTAATGTAAATCAGAGCTTTTCTGCTTCTTCCATTCTCTTAGACACCCCCACCAAGTCATGTGCTCTCAATACCTCAGTTCCGTGGTGAACTTCTTTTATCTACTTCCTATTTGCCCGTTTTCTATCCCTTTATATGAAAACCCTGTCAGCAGAATTTCTTTACTTCATGAGCATATTTTCAGTAAATCATCTTCCATTTTATATAAATAATGATGTTAAGTTGTCAATCTCGCCTTCATTCTTGCTGGATGGGTTCGGAGCCGATCCTCGGCTCCGACTCGGCACTTGCTTTAGCTCGAGAACTCCTTTTACCAGCTCGAGGCAACCCTATATCCCATGATGCAAGGCGGAACTACCTCAGATCTCGTTTGCCGCTTAGCGAAAGAGGTCTCCTTTGCCAGCTGAGGTAAGTTTTTTCTTTGTGAAATAAGAAAAAGATAGTTAGGGGTTTATTTTTCCCTTTTAGTGTCAGTTTAGTCTGTAGTTAGTTACAGGCCCACCCTATTCCCTTGTTTTCAAACTTTTTATAATCTTTAATCTAAAGTTTTTAGTCAGGCCTAATTCCCCATTGGTTATTCCCTTCCTGTGTGTTTGTGTAAGGGATTAATTTGTGTGTTTGTTGGGATTGTTTGTGTTTCCATCCTCCTAGGATGTCAAAAGAAGGCAAGGTCTCAGGCTTCAAGAAGTGTGACCAGTGCTGTCAGAAAATGTCTCTGACAAACGGTCACACTTCTTGTGTTTATTGCCTGGGGCCTTTGCACCTGCAGGACTCCTGTGCTTTGTGTCATGCTTTTAGCCAGAGAGTCCTGCAGGAAAGGAGGAATAAGCTCATCCTCCGAGGCTTACTTAAGCCAGAAGGTTCTCCTCCTAAATTAGGGTCAGGAAAACCTCCTAAGCCACCGAAGGCTCAGGCTACAGTGTCCAAGCCTCCTCCGGTGGCTCCGGCTCCGTCGGAGCCGACATCGGCTCCGGCTGGGGCCGATACTTTTTCTGTTCAAGTAGTGGGTTCGGCGCCGACCGGCTCCGATACCCGGACTACTGTGGCCTTGTCGGCTCCGGCTGGAGCTGACACTTTATCCAGCATCGGAGCCGAGATATCCTCGGCTCCATCTGGAGTTCAAGGGACTTCGGCTCCGATGGCTTCGACCCGTAAGAGATCTCGGTCCCCTTCTATAATGAGTATCCACTCGGCTCCGGGGTCTTCTCTTTTGTCGGAGCGGAGCCATCGGAGCCGATCTTCGAGATCTTCCAGGCTGTCTGACCACGATTTAGAGAGGGTGGTAAGCAGGCTGTTGAAGTCTCAGGCACTGGCCCAAATGCTCCATAGCCCGTCTCAACAGACTTCGGCTATAGCCCCAATCCTTGAACTTCCTCCTCCGACTCCACACCGCAGTTCGGAGCCGGAGCTTCTCGGGACAGCGACTGTTTGATGCGGAGCCGATACATCCTTCGGCTCCGTCGTCCTCGGCTCCGATCTCCTCCTTGAGACCTTCCTTGGAGGGATCCGGTCGCCGGGTTTCCACTGTCGGCTCCGAGGGGGCTAGTGGCATCGGACCCTTGTCCGACCCCGCTCTCCCTCTCGGGGCTTCAGCTTTGGTAAGCTCGGCGCCGACATCGGCCTCGGAGCCTTCTCTCTCTTTGGAGCCGGCCATTCCTGTTTCTTCGGAGCGGGTGTGTTCCGGCCTCCCAGGGAGAGGAGCCTTTGAGGTGATGAGGAGTGTCCTGGCCTCTGATCCTGGTCAACGGTCCATCCCTCTAGCTCCTCCCTCATCAGTGCCTGCAGACGCCTCTTGCCAGCCTCTTGCTCTCAGGCCCAGGGATCCATCGCCCCAGGTTTCCCCACTGGGAATTTCCTCCTCTTCCGAGGTTTCTCCTGATCCTGCAGGGGAACCCCCTCGGAAGAGGACGTGTAAGAGGAAACACACAGACTCCCCTGAGTCTACTACATCTGATACCGACTTAGATGAGTCGGAGGGTTCCCCACGGTCCCCCTCTGAGGATGTCTCCTTTTCAGACATCCTTGAGCTCCTCAAACAGAGGGGAATTGGCCCTCCATTGACCCCTCCGAGGATGAGTCTGTATACCTGGAGGCTTTTGGATCCCGACCCTCCACCTCCTGGGTGTCTCCGCCTTTCGACCCACTTATGCAGGTAGTGGCTCGGAAGGCGTGGGCGGCTCCAGATTCTGTGAAACCTGTCCCCAGAAGACCATCCAAATTCATTACGGCCCCTTCGGACAAACAGTTCCTTTCCAAGGGTGTCTCGGTGGATGCTATGGTGGTGGCGGCTGCCACTAAGAAGGAACTGGCGGATCCTTCAGTACCTGTCCATCCTCCTAATAAGGACTCTAGGACCATGGACAGGTATGGAAAGCGGATGTTTTCTTCAGCGACCTTTGCTATGCGTCGCTGAATTATCTTTGTCACTTCACCAGGCTTCAACGAGATGTTCTCAAGGAACGGGAGAAGTAGTCCAGGATCCTTCTGCTGCTGGGGCTCAGGAAAAGATTGCCTCTCAGCTTGCTATCCTGAATTCCATATCTAACTCCTCCATGCGGCTCATATCCTATGCGGCCGATGGAGCGAGCAGGGCCGCAGGCACAGGGGTTGCTCTTAGACGCCAAGCCTGGATGCGGCTTTGTAATTTTATGGACCCCTTTAAGGCCCTTCACTAATACCCCCTTTGATGGTTCGGCTTTGTTCGACCTCAGGTGAAGGATACCTTGACCAGGTGTGAGCAGGACGGTAAGACTCTTTCTGCCGTTGGAGTCCAGTTTTCCACTCCTTCTAGACCATACCCCAAGGGTCAGAAGGGGGGGAAGATGTGGTTCCGTAAAGCCCAAGGAGCTACACCGGACACATGTGGTCAGTTTACCCCAGAGGCAGAGGGGTAACAATAGACGCCTCCCTAGAGGCAGGGGGGTCCTCAGAACCAGGGCAACAGGGAGTCTCTTCCTGAGAAGCCCTTTCAGCATCCCTGAGGTGTTGACCGACTGCCCACCCTTGGAGGCAGTCGGGGAAGGATTTCGCTGTACCCAGTAGCCTGGCAATCCCTATCTCAAGAGATGTGGGTACAGTCGATCATATCCGAGGGTTACAAAATCCCTTCGAAGGTTTCCCGACTCTACAATCCCTTCCAGACATCTCACCCGGTCAAAGGGATTTGGCAGAACAGGAGGTTTCAAAGCTCCTAGAAAAAGAGCCGTCCAGACTGTGCCAGCAGACCAGGTAGGATCCGCGTCTACTCGAGATTCTTTTTGGTCCCCAAAAGGACGGGAGATTGGAGACCAATATTAGACCTGAGCAATCTGAACAGATTTGTCAAGAAGGCAAGATTCCGGATGGTCACGCTTCAGTCCATTCTGCCCTTTCTGGGCAAGGACAACTGGATGTGCTCTATAGACCTTCAGGATGCGTACTATTACATAAAGATTCACAGACGCTCCAGAAGGTTTCTCCGCTTTCGGCTAGGGACCAGTCATTACCAATTCAGAGCCCTGCCCTTTGGCCTCACTTCAGCCCCCAGAGTGTTTACCAAATGCATGGCAGTGGTCACAGCTCATCTGAGACGTCGAGGATTCCAGGTGTTTCCCTATTTGGACGACTGGCTCCTCTCCGCCACCACCAAGTGTCAGCTTCTTCAGTCCAGAGACTACACTCTACAGCTTTGCAGAAGTTTGGGAATTTCAGTAAATTTCGAAAAATCTTCTCTGCTGCCTTGACAGTCTATCACCTTTATAGGCGCAGAATTAAACACCGTCAAAATGTTAGCCAGACTAACAGATCAAAGAATTCTGGACATCCAAAAATTCGTTCGGCTTCTTTTGCAAAGCAACAAGATCAAAGCCAGATTTATACTGAAGGTTCTAGGTCTTATGGCTGCGGCCATTGTTCTTCTACCACTGGCTCGCTTCCACATGCGTCTTCTGCAGTGGATGCTATTCACGCAGTGGTCGTACCACAGTCTCCCGATGAGGCATGAAGTCTTGGTAACACAGTCGTGCCGAGCTCATCTGAACTGGTGGATATCTTCCCCTCTTCTTCATCAGGGCCGACCCTTTATTCCCCCTCCTCCAGTTGCCACAGTCACTACGGATGCCTCTCTGATCGGGTGGGGGGGGCATTATCAGGGCAGGATGGTCCACGGGACGTGGCAACCCATAGAATACCATCTGCACATAAATGTCCTGGAGATGAGAGCAGTGCTTTTAACGTTGCAAGCCCTCAACGACTTTCTTCCCACGGGGACTATTGCAGTACAGACGGACAACATGTTCGTAGTCTGGTACATCAACAAGCAGGGCGGGACCAGGTCCTATCTGTTATGTCGAGAAGCTCTCAGACTTTGGCAGTGGGCGATCTCTTCTCAGCGGTTTCTGATAGCAACGCACATCCCCGGCAGGTCCAACCTATTAGCGGACAGGCTGAGCAGATCCATTCTGATGCCTCATGAGTGGTCTCTCAATCAATCTGTAGTGGATCAGATTTTTCTGAAGTGGGGCACTCCTTGTTGCGATCTTTTTGCTACTCCTCAAAACAACAAGTGCCCCGATTTCTTCACTCTCTTTCCCCTTCCAGGCCAACCTCTGAGAGACTCTCTAACCCAGGATTGGCCCCGGGACTTCTGTACGCTTTTCCTCCTTTTCCCTTGATTCCACAAGTCATTCAGAAAGCCACCGCTTTGAGAGCCAAGTTGATCCTCATTGCCCCATATTGGCCTCGACAAATTTGGTTTCCGTCTCTGCATCGTCACCTTCTGGTGCAGCCCTGGCATCTGGACCCAGTTCTGGATCTCTTGATCCACCAATCGGGTCAGCAGCACCGGGCCATTCATTCTCTCAACCTCACTGCTTGGTTGCTCCACTTCCTACCCTAGCCAGGCTACCGATGATTTCGGACTCAGTCAGAGACATTTTAGTCTCTTCCTTGAAGTCGTCCACTAGGACTGTTTATGCTAGCAAGTGGCGACGTTTTTCTATTTGGGCGAATTCCAGAAATATTGACCCCTTTACTGCTCCCGTACATTCGGTTTTAGATTTCCTGGCGGAGGTTTTTCATTCAGGATCCTCGTCATCTACAGTCAAAGTACAACTGGCTGCTATTTCTAAGTATCATGTTGGCCTGCATGACAATAACATTATGTCTCATAGGTTATGCAAGGCCTTTCTGACAGGAGTTTTCCTCCTAAAACCACCTGTAAAGCATCCTCCTCCGCAATGGGATCTAAACTTAATGTTGGCATCCTTTATACTACCTCCCTTCGAACCGTCTGCTTCATGTTCTTTGAAGTTATTGACCTGGAAAACTATATTTTTACTGGCTGTCACTTCTGCAAGAAGGGTTTCCGAGATTCAAGCTCTCTGCATTCGTTCCCCTTATTTGGTTTTTCATAAGGACAGGGTATCATTAAGAACCAACCCTTCCTTTCTCCCCAAAGTCGTATCTCAAACCAACATTAACCAATCTATAGACCTACCAGTCTTTTTCCCAAACTATTCCGACAGAGCTGAACAGAAACTACATTTTTTGGATGTCCATCGCCAACTCGGGTACTATTTGCATAGAACTAAACAATTCAGAAAATCGGACCAATTATTTGTCTCCTATGCAGAAAACAGGATAGGTCTTCCAGTATCTAAAGTGACCTTATCCAGATGGTTGACTTCCACTATTTCCTATGTGTGCTCTCTCAGGGGCAAACAGCTATCTTCTAAGCCAAAAGCACACTCAACCAGGAGTCTATCCACTTCTGCAGCTTTTCAGGATAGACTACCCATTGATACCATTTGTGCAGCAGCTACTTGGGCTCGCCCATACCTTTGTCTCTCATTACAAGTTGGACTTGGCCTCCAGAGATAGGGCCAGTTTTGGTTCCACAGTTCTCAAGAGTCTGTTCCATTGAGCCACCCGGGATAAAGGTGCTAGGGACGCGGTCCCATCCAGCAAGAATGAAGGCGAGATTGACAACTTAACATTTAGAAGTTATGTACCTACCATAACGTTCCATGTTAGTTGTCTTCTCGCCTTCTTTCTTGCCCTCCCTCCTTCCCCCTGGCCTGGACAGATCTTGAAGAGTTCCTATTAGGTTGTCTCCTCCGGAGCCTTCATATGAGGACTTCTATTAGGAACTTGTGTTCCTAATTATGTTAGGATAGTCTTTAGCAGGGTAGATTAGCTACCAAACGAGATCTGAGGTAGTTCCGCCTTGCATCATGGGATATAGGGTTGCCTCGAGCTGGTAAAAGGAGTTCTCGAGCTAAAGCAAGTGCCGAGTCGGAGCCGAGGATCGGCTCCGAACCCATCCAGCAAGAAAGAAGGCGAGAGAAGACAACTAACATGGAACGTTATGGTAGGTACATAACTTCTAATTTTATCTGATTGATTGTTCTCCCCAACACCAAGTCACACTATCTCAGTGCTCCCTCTTTGCCTCCTCCTCCTCATGTACTGTCCATTTCAGTTTACACACTTCTACTTGTTGCATATATGATAGCCTTAATTGCACAGCATTAGAATCTCATTAAATCAAGCAAACCTATGCCACTTGCTCTGTTGCAAAGACTGTCTTGTCTATGTTAACCCTAGGTCCCTTTCCTTCCCACTTAGTCCTTCAGTTCCTTATTTTTGCTTGCCACTGTTTATCATCCAGTTGATAGAAATAACTGGCTGTGAGTTCCAAGACAGCTGCATACAGCATATCGATTATTGCTCCCAGTGTGAAGAATGAAAGTGATTTAAAAAAGCCTGTAAAAATTAATAATGCATGTAAAATTCAAGTAGTGACTAGCCACTACACTGCCTGTATGTCAGCAAATAAGAAATCTGGTGGAAGTAAGAGGAAATCAACCACAAAAGGGAGAAGGAGAAACTCTGATTGACAAGAGCTTTGAAGTTGTTTAGCTAAAAAAGGTTTCAGCTGTGGTACAGGAGGAGCTTGCGTTCTGTAATATACAGGAAAAAAATAAAGTCCAGTGCACTGGAAAAATAGAAGAAGCTTTAAAGAACTATTCAGATGAGCTGATAAAACTGCAGAAATCAAAGGTTGAAATGAAAGAAAGACCGCCTGAATGCAAGGCTTCTCAAGAAGAACTAGTTCAAAAATAGTAGAGTAGGAAGCCAGAACACACCAAGAAATCCAGAGATTTTCTGCTATACCAGAGAAACTGGAAGGAGTATATTGCATTGTGTATTAAAATACAGATAAGCAACTGGACTGGTATTTAAAGGCCACATCATGTGTAAACCGCCAAGACCTATATTAATAAAGATGCAGTCACACCAGCAGAAAGAGCTGCTACTCACAAACTATTGTAGAAGGTAAAAGTATTACAACTTTGGGGACACTAGACTGCTTGTAGCAAAATGATTGACTACACACCAGGCAGAAGACAAACACATTTATCCCTATAATCAAGGAATATCAAGAGGCATATCTGTGAAACATTTTCCATTGTTCCAAAGGAAAACCAACTGAGTGGCAGAAAAAAATCCCAGGAGCTGACTAGATAAATCCAGGAGTAACTTGGACTTGAACCAGAGACAGGTGTTAGGCAGTCAAGAAGGCCAACAATAATATGAAATTGGTGAATAAGTGTTAGAATTGTGAAGTGTCACTCCCATTAGAAGCAGTTTAGACCTTTTTTTTTTAACATTTAGACTTGAAGTTTGTGCATCTGCAAGAAGTGGCAGCCAGAAAGGCTGGAAGTTTGTTGACTGCATTAAGTTGGTAGGAGAAATCTAAACAATAATTTCTACTTTGTCATTAATGTTTAGAAGGACAATGTAGAGCATGAAGATGCCATTGTAAAAAAGTTTTTTATTCGTAGTAGTGCTTGCATAAGAAACTTGCCAGAAGAAAATTGCATGTTATACTATAAAGTAGTTCTGTATAGTATACAGAGGTATTTTAATGTGAAGTGTGTGTACGGGGTTATTATCAGTAACTGCTGCTTATGTGTCTGATAATAAAGTAAGCAAGTACTTTTTTATGGCTGCCAATAAAGTTTCAGCGCTTTACACTATAATAAGATAAAAGCTGGATAAAAGCAATATATAGTGTTGTGATCCTGGGCTGCAGATATGGTATCAGTGTGTATTGATGTGATCCTGGGCTGCAGATATGATATCAAAGTGTATCTATCATATTATATTTGTACTGAAATACAATAATTTCTTCTGTTTTTATAAGTGTGGACGTCTAGACTAATGTTTTTTGTTTACACTGCACATTAGGGATTTTTAAAAGCATGAAAATGGTAGCTTTCTAGCATTTGATAAAAGCTGTTTATTTTTTGTCAGCAACTGCTTTTTAGCCAAATGTAAGGAACACAAAAGGTGCAAGCATTTAGTCATGATAGGTCTTAAGGTCCACTGTTGTGTTTTAAAGCTATTAGCTGTTTTTATTTTGTGTCAACAAATGCTTTCATTTGGTGATGATGAGTCTGCAGGTTCAAGCAATTAAAATGGAATGGACTGCACAACACATTTTGAGTCATTTGTATATGAAACATTATAATTAGTAATTAAAGGGGTATTATTAAGCAGTTCAGTTAAAATAAACACAGTCTGAAACTGTGAGTCATGAATACTTTTGCAGGTAGTTTAATCACAGGCAGCTTTAGTACTTCAGTACATAAAATATAACAGTGCACAGTTTAGTTTTTTTTTTTCATTTGAGGGTAGCCAGTCCATTTTATAAGGCTAAAATTTAGTTTATTGATTGCATGCATGCAAGTTGGGTTTTTGTTTTGTACTTGAGAGGGAAATAGAGACAAGATAGATGGTATCTGAGAGGGATGCAGGCTATAGCTTGTGCTTCCAACATGATTAAACCAAGCATTAGAACTGGTAAAGCCTGTGAGTGCAGCTGTCCATTTGAGGCAACTGTCTCTATATGGAGAGGTAATTTCCCTTTTAGGATAGTGCAGACTGATTTGTGTGTTTGCTCTGTGTTAAAAGAAGAGGAGTTTGAAATTGTATGCCTTTTTGTTTCTTGAGTGTATTTATTGAAGCAAAAAGTCTGGAGAAAACATGACATACATTCACACAGAGATGAGAGCTAGCAACTGCATATAAGATCAGCCTGGCAAACAGTGTGTACATTTTAGTTGCAAATTGGAAGCATATTCAAAAGAGCATTCATGCAGAAGATGTAAAATTGATAGCTTTTTATCAGAATGGATATCTTTTCAATGCTAATATAGAATGTAAATGGCATTGCATGTATAAGCAGAGTACTCAGTTATATTAAGAAGTTTAAGGTACAAATAGCAATATTACAAGAGACGCATCTGGATAAGAAATGAGCATCTGAACTTGGCAAAAAAAAAAGGATTTCAGAACTGGTATGCAGCAGAGTATTAAGGACAAAGGAAAAGAGGAATAATTCTGATTACGAGAGGGATCCAATATTGATAGAAGAGGAGAAAAAAGAAAATAATGGTAGATTTTGTGGTAATAAGAGCACTACAGATGCAATGTTTGCTCTGAGAGTGTGATGGAGAAGTACAGAGAAGGTCAGAAGGAGTTGCATTGTGTCTTTGTGGACTTAGAGAAAACATATTGCAGGGTGCCTAGAGAGGAGTTGTGGTATTGTATGAGGAAGTCGGGAGTGGCAGAGAAGTATGTAAGAGTGGTACAGGATATGTACGAGGGTATGGGGATATAGAATGAAATATTTAGGTGTAGGAATTAAAAAATTGTTGTGGCAGCTGTGGACATTTAAGAAGAAACTAAATGAAAGAGAACTCAATGAGAAACTGGAGTTCTTGATTATGGAAATGTATAGCAGGATATAAGCCGCTGTACTGCGGTGGTGGTGGTGCTGCAGTAGCGTTGTTGCCTCACAGTAAGACGTTGTCCTGTTCGATTCTCAGCTAGAGCGTCTTCTGTGTGAAGACATGCGTGAATGGGCCTACCTTCGTTGAAGGTTGTGCGTCAGGCCCGGCAACTCGGCATGTAAAAATCTACTGCCAATCATTAGCGGAACGGAGTTCCGCTGTGGCGACCCCTAACCGGGGAAAGCCGAAATACACAACAACATAGTAGGATATAAGCCGTGAAAATGGGAGGCAAAAGAGGTCAGTAGTTGAGTAGAATAACCTGATTCTCCTCATAGAATAAAGTGGTATAGGGTTCCCTTATTTGAATGGATACTTAAGAGCTATGCATTTAAGGCTCATATACACAACTCTAACAAAAGATTACAAATCAAAGTGGAAAAATATGAAGATAAAACAGTAGGGTGGAGTTTGTGAGATAGACTAGGATTTTGACTGCAAGTCAGAATATTATATTCAAAAAGTAGCAGAAGTATTCAAAAAGTAGCAGAAGTATTTTTAGTTGTGAGGGAATGGAAAAAGGAGATTTTATAAATAGGTATTTCTGCAAGGAGGGACATAGAAAATAAGCAAGAGGGGCTGGAATTTACTGGAGGAAATTACCAAAGGAATTATGATATTCAGCACAAATAACTCAGAGGAAAATGTGATAAAGTGGGATGAAGTTGAACAGAAGCTGGGACAGCAGGTTAGAGACCATCTTCCCTTTCAAGGATTCATAACTGAGTATAGGCAATGAGTGAGGGATAGTGGAGTGCTAGGCAGAAGAGCAACTTTGGTAAGTTTTAGTTGAGTCCAGAACAGAAGCTGCTTTTACAAAAAGGGGTGATTAGCAAGGTGTATACAATTGTGCATGTTAACTATAAGAATCAGTCAGAAGTCAGAAAAGATTATGGAAATCAGTTTACTAAGGAATAATGGGAGTGCATTTGTAAGGTTCCCAGATATGCAGCATAGTCAGAAGGCTTAGAAATTTTGCATGGAAAATTTACACAGGTATTTTATTTTAGACCCCCCCCAAAAAAAAAAATTCTCATGTAATTGGGAACATGGGTTTTACGAATATAACAAGTTGGCAGCTTTTAAACGTTCCCTGCAGAATTTTTTGGGGAAAATGGTTATAACTAAGGAAACCATGCTTTTGAGCTGAGATATATTATTTGAATTGCCTGTACATGGTAAGGCCTTAAACCAAGTTTAATGTTACTGGCTGCCAAAAAAAAAAAAAAAACAGTAATTAGAAAATGGAAACCTAAACTTATTCTCAATTAAAAGTAGTTCTGGTTATTGTAAAGAAATAAAGGAACTGGAGGTGGAATGTTTAGAAAAGAGGAGGTGCAGATTTCATAGGAATATATTACATTTCTGGGAACATGTGCAGAATAATGTTCAAGAGGTGGAGTGAATTTTAAGGGAAGGCAGAAACTATGCAACGTATGCAATGTTGGACTGATTAAATTGTAAACAAAAATGCATGTATATTGCACGACAGTAATGAAAACTGTTGCAGTTTGTGTTATTTTCTATTAATGTATGTAAACGAATGTTAAAGATTAAATGTAATGATTTAATAAAGACATTTAAGAAGAAAAATGTAAAGAATAACCCCTCCAGTCTTTTGCCAGTGTGGGGCAACTTGTACAGCCCTTAAAAGCAGGTATAGTCTTAGCCCTCTCTTAAAAACTTCATAGCGATGGGAGTGATTCACCAGTGAAACGTACTGGAGTGCGAGACAGTTGAACTGATAATCCACTAGAGTGTAATTGAATTTGAGCACATCCGGAGCATAACAAGTAGGTTCCTATTTCAATCTGTTGGTCTTCTAGAAGGCCCCTCCTTGAAAGATTCTTGTTTAAGTAATATATCAGCAATGGAGATGTGACATTTTTTTAAGGAATGTATTCTGTTTGGGGGTGCCATGCATACAGCTAATGCATGCAGTGAAGTAATTTGTCAGACAAACAAGTGCTCCTCCCTGAGCCACACATTTTGTCCACAGCTACTAGCAAGCACCTGTCTGAAAATCATGGAATAACATAAATTTCACACCACATTGTTAAACAAGTAGAATAAAAAATCAGCCAGACCTCCTTGCAGGAGCTCACACAGGTGCTACTGAAGGGCCAGCCATCCACAGTATGATGACATTCCCTACCCATCAAAGGTATTATCAGGGAGCCATTCATAAAGTTGTATTGTTCTGCACTCCATTCACTGACTCCTTGTATCTATTTTTTTTCAAATTCTTATTGTTTGAAGTCTGGCTGCGTGCCACAGAGGGATGGGGTCCTGGTTGTGATCCAGGTGAATGGAGTCTGAATAGAACTCCAGCACTGGAGGAACCAAGCAGGAAAAGAGAGGAGTGGAGGGGTGTTGCCCAATTGCCTTTCTTTGGGAGTCATTGCAGGTGCTCACGGAGCACACGGGAAAGTGCAGATGCTCTTCATGTTTCACTGTTGCAGTCATTACATTTGGGTAATCTGCGGGCAGGTTGCCCTCTGTCGGCCTGATTAACAAAATCTTGGGTCCTGCGTCGGTTGCTGTCCCTTCTTCCATGACGTCAGGTCATCAGGGGTATAAAACATGCAGCCTACGCCATTACATCAGTCTTTCTTGGCGCGCGGTGCCCGAAGCAGAAGCAGTTTGCAAGTACTGGTCGGCCAACTCCTGAAATTTTCGATCTGAATTAGTTATTTAATTTGCTCTGCAACCTGTGGGTATCGGATCCGACTTCGGATCCGAGCCGGCAACTTTCCAAGCTACAAGATCCGAGCTCCTAGCTCCTCCCCTACCCATAACCCCCTGCTACCTGCTGTATTACCTCAGATCGTTTTTTGCCGCGGCTGAAGTAGCTATCTTTTGAAGAGCTCCTGGCTTTGGTGAGATCGTTTACTTGTTAAAGTCCTTTTTTCTCTAGCGTTTTTGTGAAGTTGTAGGTAGTGTACGTGTGTGTAGTACCCCTGGGTTTATTTTCGGTGGTTTAGTTAGTTTTTCTCGTAGTTAGTTGTTCCTCTGTGTGACACCCCTCCCCCCCTTAGTGTTTGGGTGTGAGTGTGTGAGTGAGTTTAAAATGGCTAAAGGGCCCAAAGCCGTTTTTTCGAAGTGTACTGAGTGTGGCCATAAGCTTTCACCAGCTGATGGCCACACTCAGTGCGTTTTATGCCTGGGGGTGGCCCATTTATCTATGGCCTGCCAAATTTGTGCGGCCTTTAACCCCCGGGCGCTTAGGGATAAGAAGAATAAGCTGATCCTGGCAGGAAAGCTGCCCCAGGAATCGGCTTCTTCTTCCTCTCCCACTCAGGCTCAGGCTGCTTCGGCAGCCCCGGTGCCTTCTGCGCCCCTTGCTCATCCCGGGACTCAACCTCCCTCTTTGGGTTTGAGCACGGGTGACGCTGGTGCCTCTTCCTCCAGAGAGAAGAGGCACAAGGATAAGGAAGGGCACAAATCCCATAAAAGGCGGGCTGAGACTCAACCCTCAGCCCCACCATCTAAACTGACTAAGTCTCCCTCGAGGGTCTCCGGATCCTCCCCCTCTCGGCTCCGTTCGCCCAGCTTTTCACCGGAGCAGGAGGACCGGTCTCCCTCGAGGTCATTGAGGCGGCCCTCCCGGCCTGCCTCGACGACTTCTTCTAGATCAACCAGAAGCCTCAAAGAAGCAGACATGGATCGGATGATGCGTTGATTCATACAGATCCAAATGCAGATGAGGGTGCTCTTGCCTCCCCCCCCCCCTGGGAGGGAGCGCGGCCCCCATTTTTGCTCCGATCACTCCTTCTCTGACTCGTTTTCGGGTCTCGGAGTCGTCGGATCCGGACCCTTTCGGAGCCAGGGATTTGTCGGTGCCGATAGCACTGGCCTCTTCGACGCCGACTATACCCTCGAGCGTGTCGGATCCGAGTTCTCGGGGCCAAGGGCTGAGCGTCGGATCCGGGGGAGTTGGTGTGTCTTTGGCGCCGCTGGGTTTGGAGCGCACCTCTCTCTCGGCGCCGACTGCATCGGCCCCGACCCCGATCCCTACCTCGGAGCCGAGGAGGATGCTTTCGGAGCCTGGCGCGAGTAGTTCTCCTTCGGCTTTTGAGGTAGTGGAGAGGGTACTGTTGAGGTCCTCCAGGTCCCCGGTCCGGGCTTCAGATCCTCCCGTACCCCCCCTGCATGTGGGTCTATCCTCCGTCATCTGACCATCGGGACAGCCTGCTCAAGCCCTCCAGCTAGTTCCCTTGGAGGAACAAGAACCCGTAGAGCCCTCTTCGGATAGCTCTACCGAGGAGGTCCCTCGTAAACGTAGGTGTAAAAGGAGGCACCTGGACTCCCCTGAGTCAGTTACCACCGACACAGATTTAGATGAAGGGGAAGGTTCCCCAAGGTCACCCCCCGAGGATGTCTCCTTCGGAGACATCATGGAAATGTTGCGTATTAGAGGGGGGTGGTCTGCCCAAAAACCTTCTGTGGATGAATCCGTGTTCCTGGAGGCGTTTGAGGCAGGCCCATCTACCTCCTGGGTGTCCCCTCCGGCTGACCCCCTGGTAGACTTATTTACTACCAGGGCGTGGAAGGAGCCCGACACCATGGAGCCAATTCCTAGGCATCCTGATAAAGTCCTTAGCCCCCCTACAGATAGGCAGTCTTGGGCCAAGGGATCTCCCGTTGATGCCATGTTGGTGGCGGCTGCCACCAAGAAAGAACTCGCACAGGAGAGTTCTTCGGTCCACCCACCAGATAAGGAATCTTGAGTACTGGACCGCATTGGGAAGCGGATGTTTGCTTCAGCGACCTTCTCGATAAGGGTGCTGAACTATATGGCACATACCATCAGGCTACAGCGAGACTTGATTAAGGAATACACTGCAGCCCCCCCGGAGTCCATGTCGGTCGGAGACCAGAATGTTTTTTCAACTCGGATGGCCACTCTGAAATCCATTTCTAACACGTCCATGCGGCTTCTCTCCCATGCAACAGAGGGAGCCGCTAGGGCCAGCGGAGCCGGGGTTGTCTTGCGACGTCACGCCTGGCTCCATCTTTGCGACTTCGCGGATCCCTTCAAGGTGTCCTTCGCGAACGTGACCTTTGACAGATCTTTGCTTTTCGGCAAGACCGTTCGTGATACACTGGTCCAAAGCGAAAAGGACAGGAAGACGCTGTCTGCCGTTGGAGTCCGCTTCTCTAATCCCCAATGATCCTTTTGTAGGAATCAGAGGGGACAAAAGAAGCTGTGGTTCCGCAAGTTTCAGCAATCCCATCCAGCTTTGGACCCCTCGTCCTCTAGAGGCATGGGAGGACAAGGTGGACGCCAGCCCAGAGGCAGAGGGGGACCGCGTAACTTCAGGTCTAGAGAACCTTTCTCGGACAGACCTGCGCAGCAGCCCTGAGGGCTTGCCCGACTGTCCTTCTCTGGAGGCAGTCGGGGGGCATTTGATGGAGCACCTGTCAAATTGGGAGTCCCTTACGACAGATCGATGGGTGCTTCATATCATATCCAGTGGTTATTCCATCCCCTTCATAAACCTTCCCCCCAAGACCAGATGCCTCCCCGATGTACCCACATGATCAGAGGGAGGCAGCGGCTTCAGAAGTATCAAAGTTGCTAGAAAAAAGAGCCATCCAGCCCGTCCCCCCAGATCAGTCCGGATTGGGTTATTACTCTAGGTTCTTTATAGTGCCAAAGAAAACGGGGGACCTAAGACCCATCTTAGACCTTTCCGCTCTGAACCTATTCATTCCCAAGGAAAAATTCCGGGTGGTCACCCTCCAATCAATTCTCCCCCTTCTGCGGGAGAATGACTGGATGTGCTCTATAGACCTCAAGGATGCGTACTACCACATTTTGATGGACAGACGATCCAGAAGGTTTCTCCGCTTCTGGCTGGGGGCCAGTCATTATCAGTTCATGGTTCTTCCGTTCGGCCTCACCTCAGCCCCCAGGGTGTTCACCAAAGTCATGGCAGTGGTTGCAGCCCACCTGAGACTTCAGGGCATTCAGGTCTTCCCGTACCTAGACGACTGGCTCCTTACCGCCGCCAACAGGCATCAACTCTGCATGGCAAGAGATTACGCTCTGACTCTTGCCCACAACTTAGGCATCTCAGTAAATCTGCAAAATCCTCTCTGTGCCCCGTTCAGGTCCTGGAATTCATAGGGGCCAGGTTGGATACCCGTATCTCTCGAGCTATCCTAACTTCAGACAGGCTGAGCAGCTTGTCATATCAAGTATTAGCCCTTCTTCAGAGTCCTGCCCCACCGGCAGAGTTAGTCCTGAGGGCACTAGGGTCTATGGCGGCAGCGATCGGTCTCTCCCTTCACGCACGCCTGCGAATGAGGATATTGCAGTGGACCCTGCAAGTTCAGTGATCCCTATCACTCCACCCGTTGAACACTCCGATACCACTGAGCAGAGTTTGCAAGGACTCCCTTCTTTGGTGGCACCACGCGTGGGAACTCAGAGAAGGGAGGCCCTTTGTGATCCCCCCGCCCCAAGCCACACTGACCACGGACGCTTCTCACCTCGGGTGGGGGGGGGGCATTGTTCAGGCAGATCCGTCCAAGGCACGTGGACGTCCCTAGAGACCGCTTTGCATATCAATGTCCTAGAGATGAGGGCAGTGCTTTTGGCATTGCAAGCTCTCCACCACCTTCTCCCTCTGGGGACTATTGCAATCCAGACGGACAATATGTCAGTAGTCTGGTACATAAACAAACAGGGAGGAACCAGTTCTTATCCCCTTTGTCGAGAGGCTATGAGAGTTTGGGAATGGGCGATATCCACCAACCGGTTTCTGGTAGCAACGCACATTCCGGGTCGGTCCAACATATTAGCGGACAAACTGAGTTGAGTACTTCTCACTCTGTACGAGTGGTCTCTCAATCCATCTGTTGCGAAGCAGATCTTCCACAAATGGGGTTGGCCTCGCTGCGATCTTTTTGCTTCTCCATTAAACACAAAATGCAGTGAGTTCTTTGCAATACTTCCCCCCAAAGGGGAGAATCCCAGAGACGCTCTAGTTCATGATTGGCCTCCCGGTCTCCTTTATGCTTACCCCCCCCCTCCCACTTATGATAAAGTTCATACAGAAAGCCTGTCAGTTGGGGAGCAGAGTTATCCTCATAGCCCCATTCTGGCCTCGACAGATCTGGTTCCCTTATCTGCAGTCTCGCAGTGTGGCTCCTCCATGGATTCTGGATCCCATTCCAGACCTGATCTCGCATCCTGCGGGTTGCCAAACCCTGAGCCTGGTGAACCTCAAGCTTACGGCTTGGTTGATCCAGTTCCAATGATGGCTAGGACTCCCGTTATCTCTTCTCCTGTTAAGGCCATACTGGTCACGGCTCATAAGCCGTCTACCAGAAAACTTTACAATAGTAAATGGAAACGTTTTTCCATCTGGGCTAAAGACAAGGGCTTGGACCCATTTACAGTTCCTATTCCGACTATTCTGGACTTCCTGACGCTGATTTTTCGGCAGGGAGCAAGTGCTTCTACGGTTAAGGTGCAGTTGGCAGCCATCTCCCATTTTCATGTAGGTGATGGCTTAGGGTCCTTGGCATCTACAAAATTATGCAAAACTTTCTTGCGGGGCATCTTTCTTTTGAAGCCGCCTTTGAAAACTGTGGTGCCCCCATGGGATTTGACCTTAGTCTTACAAGCCCTGGCAAGTCCACCCTTTGAGCCTGCGGCCTCGGTTCCATTAAAGTTCTTCTCGTGGAAAACTGCCTTCTTAGTGGCTATTACTTCGGCCAAGAGGGTTTCAGAACTTCAAGCTCTGTGTATGAAACCCCCTTACCATATTTTTCACAAGGATAGAGTGTCCCTCAGGACTAACCTGTCTTTCTTACCTAAGGTGGCTTCAGAGTCAAATATTAATCAATCAATAAATTTACCAGTGTTCTTCCCAAATTTTCAGAACAAAGGGGAATACAAGTTGCACAAACTGGATGTACACAGACAACTAAGTTTCTACTTGCACAGAACTAAAGATTTTTGCAAGTCGGACCAGTTGTTTGTATGCTTTGCAAAATCAGCTATGGGTAAAGCCATTTCCAAAGTGACCGTAGCAAATTGGATCTGTCAGTGCATAATCCACGGGTACATATCGTCAGGCAAACCAGCCCCTATTGGAATTCACGCTCATTCTACAAGGTCTGTGGCCACCTCAGCAGCCTTTTGGTCCAGGGTTCCCTTGGACGACATATGTTCAGCAGCTACTTGGTCCTCTTCTCATACGTTCATTTCTCATTATAAACTAGATATGATTTTGAGAGGCAGGGCTTCTTTTGGCTCCACGGTGCTTCGGAATATCCTTCTGTAAAGGCCACCCAGGTTTTTCTTGAGTAGCTGGGGACTCTGTCCCACAGGTTGCAGAGCAAATGAAGTAACTACTTCAGATAAAGAAGTTATGTACTCACCATAACGTTCCATCTGAGTAGGTACTTCATTTGTCTGCAACCGACCCCCCCTGCTATCCCCCGAACCTTTTCGGGATTTTCTGGTCACCTGTAAGTTTCTTGTCAGGAGATTAGATATGGTGTATTCCTCTCTCAAGGTTATTAGTTGGGTGATAAGGCAAAAAAAGTCGATCTGAGGTAATACAGCAGGTAGCAGGGGATTATGAGTAGGGGGGAGGAGCTAGGAGCTCGGATCTTGTAGCTTGGAAAGCTGCCGGTTCGGATCCGAAGTCGGATCCGATACCCACAGGTTGCAGACAAATGAAGTACCTACTCAGATGGAACGTTATGGTGAGTACATAACTTCTTTTTTTCGTGTTTCAGAACCAAAGTCTTCAACTAAAAGCTAAGTACCCCGTTGGGGAAACTTTTTCTTGCTCCTTACCGATGTCAGTAAAAGTTAATAATTGCATTACTTGTGGAAAGCAAATACCTCATAAGGATTTTCATTTGTACTGTATTCCTTGCCTAGGCCCTGACCACAGCGTGCCTTGCTGTCGGTTTTGTGCTAAATTTAATCAACGCACAATTAAACGTCGGTATATTTTTGCATCTAAATATTTTGGCTCAAGATTTAATTATCCAGAAATGTCGTCGGTTAGCAATCCGACTACCAGAATACCTAAAAATGCAAAGAAAAAGAGAGAGGCAGACCGTCGAGGTCCAAAACCGACTATGACGCTTCTCCTAAGCTAGTCGCCGGTTCCCCGGTACTCAGAGAGGTGCTTTCGCAGCCCCTGATACCCGCTACTTCTGATTCGCAGGCCTCTACTGAGACCCATTCGGAGTCCGGTATGCCACGAGATGCTTCAATTATGGAACCCGCAGATGTCTCTACCTTAGATGAGTCCAGAGCCGCTGTGCAGGCACCGGCTTCTGAGGGTGTTTTCAGGCCTACAGATTTGTATATTAGATCGACGCCATCTTCAAAACTAAGGCCAAAATCTAAATCTGTGTCTAAAAACTAACGCCTTGGCCACATGTGCAGGCCCCTATGCCTAAAAAACAAATGATCAAAATGGCTGAAGATTTAATTACTCTCATCAGGGGTAGCCAACCCCCTCGTTTTAAGAGGCCTAGGCAATACATTGACTATGAATCTTCTGAACAAGATTCTATTTCTTCTGACTCTTCTAATGAACAGGATTTGTCTATTCCTACTTATGAGGACTCTGATGCAGAAGATTCCATTCCTTCTGCTTCTTCCCCTGAGGATTTTTCTTTTGGGGAAACTTTACATACCTTAAGGGAGCATTTCCAATGGGAAAGTCAGGATGTCTCTGAATCTAAAAAGAGACTTAGGGATTTTCTTCTTCTTCCTCAGCATAGGCCTTTGGCCATACCTCCTGTTCTAGACATTGTTGATGATGTTTTTTCAGAATCTAGTATGACTCCTGATTCTCTGCCTCCGGCTCCTTGTAAGCCAGACAGATACTACAGGGTTTCTGACTCCCACAAATTCCTTTTCAAAAATCCATTTGCTGACCCTGAAACCATTTTTCAGGGTGCCAAGGGCATTAAGGTCTCTACTGCTAAAAACCCTACCCCTTCTGATAGAGATTCCAGGGTGCTGGATAGATGGGGTAAGAAGGTTTACACGTCTGCAACTTTGGCAATCAGGGCTTTAAACTGTCAATTTCATATGCTTAAATATCAACAGCATATCATGGGACTACATATGCTTAAATATCAACAGCATATCATGGGACTACATATGCTTAAATATCAACAGCATATCATGGGACTACTTAAACAGAAAATGATGATAATCTCTGACTGTGTGGAAAATAAAGATTTGCAGGATTTATTACATTCAGCTGAACAAGTTGGAAAATATACTTTGCAATGTGGTTTTGATTCCTTGGAGGCCTCTTGCATGGCTGCTGTAACTGGATCTGTGCTAAGAAGGCATGCTTGGCTCAAAGAGCAAACTCTGCCTGACCATGTTAAAGCAAAATTGTTGGAAGCTCCTTTACAACAGGACCGTCTCTTTGATAATAAGGCTGAAGAAGTGTTAAAAAAGATGGAAGATAAAGCTAAATCTATGCAAACTGTGAAAGATTTCTTACAAGTGCAACCTCCAAGATTTAGTACGCACTGGCCTACTAAAAACTGGTCCTTTCCAGTCCCCTCAAGAGCCGTTCAAGTCAAATCAAGACATTCCAAAGGCTCCAGGTTTCAGTCACAAGGAACTTTTAGAACAAAACAATCTGGAAGCAGCAAGGCACCTCCGTATGGTAAACAGTCTCAATGACTTCCCCCTGCAATCACCAAGCACTTATCTTTTAGCCGCCCCTTTGGGGGGAATACTAGCACTTCATGCACAAAACTGGCAACTCATTACCCAGGACAAATGGGTTTTAAATATAGTATCCCAGGGATACAGATTTCATTTCCACATGTTGCCAATCCCAAACGGATGGCCAGATCTGCCCCCAAATCAGTGGGCAGAGGCCCAGAAACAAGTTCTGTCCCTCATGAACATGGGGGCTATTCAACCAGTACCGGAAGAGGAAAAAGGACAAGGTTTCTATTCAAGACTTTTCCTGGTACCCAGAAAAGACAAATCATGGCATCCAATTCTGGACTTATCCACTCTAAACACATTTCTGGACTTTCCAAAATTCAAGATGTTGACTCTTCAACAGTTACTACCTATGCTAGGCAAAGATGCCTGGTTGGTAACTCTAGACTTAAAAGAGGCTTACCTGCATATCCCAATCAGGGAATCTTGCAGAAGATACCTCCGCTTCAAAGCAGGCTACTTGCATTACCAGTTCTCTGCACTGCCCTTTGGCTTATCTACTGCTTCCAGGGTCTTCAGAAAGTGCCTGGCACCAGTAATTGCATTTTGCAGGCAAAGAAATATTCAAATATATCTATACCTGGACAATTGTCTAATTCAGGCAGAAAACAAGGACATGCTTCTAAAGCATCTGGCGTTTGTAAAAAGGGTTCTAACTTGTCTAGGGTACACCACAAATGAAAAGAAATCACAGCTAGCACCCTCTCAAAAAAATACATTCCTGGGTGCAAGCTTGAATACAACTGCCCTGATGACTTACCTTACGCCAGAAAAGCAAATTCAGTTGGTGACTTACTTCAAACAGGTGGCCACAAAAACCCCGCTATCTGCAAGACAAATTCTGCAAGTTTTGGGGTTCATGGCCTTCTGCATTCTTCTAATTCCATATGCAAGACTGCATATGAGGAAACTTTAGTGGTACTTAAAAAGTTTATGGAGTCAACATTGTCACAGCCTGGAAACAATGATTCCTGTTATACCTTGCCTGCAACTAGAGTTCCTATGGTGGGCAGAGGCCTGCCACCAAAACAAGGGGCTGCCATTCACTCCATCCCCTGCCCCCCAAACCCTGACTACAGACGCATCAGACTATGCCTGGGGGGCTCATCTGGCAGGGAAGTGCATACAGGGCAAATGGAGCCCAAATCAAATGTACTTACATATCAATCAGAAAGAGATGCTAGCTGTACAGAATGCACTGACAGCCTTCAAGGACTACCTTCATCCAGGACAACTACTGATAAAGACAGACAACACCACAGTTATGTGGTACATAAACAAGCAGGGGGGCACACATTCCTACCCCCTTTGCAGACTAGCCATGGCATTGTGGAAACACGGCCTTGACCGATCAAATACAACTACATGCTCAATTCCTGCCGGGAAAGCTAAATACTCTGGCAGACTAATTAAGCAGAAATCTTATGGACCCACACGAATGGAAACTGGAACCACAAGTTTTCAACATGTTGACACGCAAATGGGGGAGCCCAGACATAGATCATTTTGCCTCACCCCAGAACTATCAGTTGGACAAATTCTGAACAAGAATTCATCACAAAAAAGCTTGGAAAGTGGATGCTCTATCATTCAGCTGGAAAAACCTATCAGTCTATGCTTTTCCCCCACTGACTCTGCTCTCCAAAGTTCTACTAAAAGTCAAACTGGACAAACCAAAAATGATTCTGATTGCTCCAGACTGGCCTCGCCAACACTGGTACCCACTCCTGCGCAGTGTGTCACACCTTCCTCCGTGGCACCTACCTCAGACACCTTACCTACTGTCTCAGCAGAACTACCAAATTCTGCACACTCGGCTCCAAATTTTGAATCTTGCAGCATGGCTAATCAACTAATTTCACCTTTGGCATCCCTCAGCAAACCTGTGATGGATGTCATTTTGGAGGGTAGAAGGCCTAGTACTAGAAAGTCTTATGCTGACAAATGGAAAAGATTCTGTGCCTGGACCCAATCAGAAGGTATAAGCACAGCTGTGCCCAATATTCCTCAGATTCTGCAATACTTAACTGAGATGCTTCACAAGGGCCTATCTTTTTCTTCCATAAAAATCCATGCCTCTGCAATTTCAGCTCATTACAATAGAGAACCTCCCGTCTTCTCTAATCCTCTGCTAAAGCAGTATCTCAGAGGGGCCAAACATTTAAGACCTCTCAGGAGAGCTCCAACTGTTGCATGGGACCTCAATTTTGTTTTGGAAAACCTCACTCTCCCTCATTTTGAGCCAGCTGCTACTGCAGACCTAAAATTTCTGTCATGGAAAACAGTTTTCCTTTTAGCAGTCACTTCAGCTAGAAGGATTTCAGAATTACAGGCTCTTATGGCAGTGGAGCCTTTCATAATTTTTCATCCAAACAGGGTGGCTCTCAGGACCAATCCATCTTTCATGCCTAAGGTGGTATCCAGTGTGGCTCTTAATAAGACCATTCATCTGCCAGCTTTCTTTCCCAATCCACAAAACAAGGGTGAGCGGATTCTGCATTCATTGGATGTACACAGACAACTTAGATTCTACTTAAACGGGACAAAATCTCTAAGAAAATCTGAACAACTATTGGTGGCATTTGCTGCAGGGGCAGAGGGAAAGGCTATTTCAAAGCAGACTGTTTCCAAATGGATAAGCCATTGTATTAGTTTCTGCTATGTGCACCATGGTAAACCTATCCCCAAGGGGATCAGATCTCATTCCACCATTGCTGCATCTACTTATGCAGCCTTTCTCAGAGGGGTTCCTACCAGAGACATTCTAGAAGCTGCTACCTGGAGCTCAGTTCATACGTTCACCAAACATTACCTTTTACCTCTCTTCTCTAAATCCACAGCTGGCTTTACCACTGCTGTCCTGCAGGGCCTTATAGCTGCTCCTAATGCTGTATAAGTCCATCCTCCCAACCATAGCTTTGGGATTCTACCCAAATGTAATGACTGCAACAGTGAAACACGAAGAGCATAGTGCAGTTGTGTACACTTACCATAAATGTAGATGTTCAAGTGTATTCACTGTTGCAGTCCTGGTTACCCACCCTCCAGCCCCCTGTTTTTATCTTAATATACCTATCCTTTCTTTTACTATGCTTAAAAGCCTTTTTGGTGTATTTGCTTTTGATTGGAGGTATATTTTTTGGTGTTTTAAATTATATATATATATATATATATATATATATATTTTTTTTTTTTTGCTCCCCATTTGGGGGGGCACCTGACATCTGGGACAAGAAAAACTGATGTAATGGCATCTGCTGCATGTTTTATACCTCTGATGTCATGGAAGAAGGGACAGCAACCGACGCAGGACCCAAGATTTTGTTAATCAGGCCGACTGAGGGCAACCTACCAGCAGATTACCCAAATGTAATGACTGAAACAGTGAACATCTACATTTATGGTAAGTGTACACAACTGTACTTTTTCACAGTAGTGTTGGGGGGAACCACTTCCTGTGCTTCAGGATCGGGTGCGGCACTTTTTGATGACAGCATCTCTTGTGAAAGTGAGTGGTGACCAGCGTGATCAATCTTACTTGGCCCTTTAGCTAGGCATGTGCGAAGAGATAGGTCCATAATGGAAAAACCTCAAAACACCCCTAATGACTGTATGAATGGTGGTCTCTTCCAGTCAACCCCTTGCCCTAATAGTGGTGAGCAAATGTGCAAATGGCCAAATGGCCAGGACAGGGCTGATAATGGACAGCCAGCACTGACAAAAATTGCAAAAAGTGTGCTTTTTTTCCACAGAGAGAGTGAGTAACGTATCTGTCTAGTGTGATATCTGATGGGGAAGTAGAGTCTGGCAACATTTTAACAGCTGTGTATGTAAGGGGATGTGTGTGTGTGTGTGTGTGTGTGTGTGTGTGGGCGCATTTTTTTTTTTTTTGTAGGCATCCAACCCTTAAAGGCTTCTTGAACGTTTACTGGCATTTTGTTACTGTTAGCAAGCTAGTGTCATTCTACAGATTCAGAGGATTCTTTTGAAAATATAAATGCACTCAGTAACCTGTTTGCAAGTGTCTTTGTTCACAGTTTCTTTTATTAAAACTTTATAACACCATTTATCAATTCTTAACTTCAGGACATATTTAAAGAAGCAAGAACTTTAGAGCATTTGGGAATTAAACAGGAAACTGAGCATCAGAGACAGAGACGTCTTCCTTTCACTCAGAAGTTCTATGCATTTTATCATGCACCTATAGTAAAATTCTGGTTTAACACGGTAAGTTTTCTGTTGGTTTTTTTAAAACATTAAGCTTAGTTGTGACTCTTGTGACTGAAAATCAAGACCTTCTACTTATTTGTAACCATTCTCACATATAGTGTGTTTGGACCTGTAGAGAAATAGAAGCTTTATACAGATAATGTGTCTCGATCAACATACCCATTCTCTATAGGCATTCTTTAAGGAACAGACAGAAAGTAGTAAGATTGTAGTATTTTAAAAAGTTTTCCGAATAATTTGACTCATTTATATAAACAGTTCTATTTATGTTTCACATATAAAAGCATTTGCAACATCCCTCATGAAGAGGGCAAATCTCAGTCTAGATATTTGATTATTTTGTAGTCTTGCGTATTTTAGATAAGTTATTGAGAAAAGTGGTGGATTTTCAACTTGAGGATCATTTGGCAGATGCAATTTGCTATATACTTTTCAGCTTATTGTTTGTGTGAAGGTTTAACTTTGAAGTAGTCTTACTGAGGAACTTGGATGATGTAAAAGTGACAGATTAAAAGATCATATGTCAGGGACCTCCCCTCATGGGACTGTGATTGAATTTATCCGGTCTTTAGCATTTTATTTTATTTTACTCTCTCTTTATTATTGTGCCTAAACTTGAGCACCATTCATAATACCATGAAAAAAACAGTGCTTGAGATGATTTTGGCAATTAAAATAGTGTACTTGTCATGCTCAAAATGTTGGACAGTACAAATTTAAGTTGAGGTAACAAAGACATGCTGAATAGATGTTACTTCACTTAATGGTTCTTAAATCCCTGTAATGGACCAGCTTACTAACAGGTACCAGAAATGGTGTAGAAGCAGCTTGACATGGACAAGGGGGGGGGGGTGGCCTGACCATGAAAATACCTTCTACTCCTTCAGTTTCATAGTAATTAAACAAAATAACATAAGTCTGGTGACTGTCTTTTTATAGGAATAGCAGAAGTAACATCGCTTGGAAAGTCAGAGCTTTCCATAATATTCAGAAGTTCCACTGTGCATCTCATCAACTTAGGCATTACAGTTAACCAGAATTAGCCATTGGTAATGATATTGCACTGCATCAACAAGGAAATCGGAGAACTCTTGCAGAAGTGCATCGGAATTCCTGAGTCTATGATTAACAGAAATATGCAGTTCACCCCTAGTCCTGGGACAAGGCATTTCTGCACTTAACTGTTAACTTTGGTTACCTTAAACAATGTTCCACTTTTTTTTTAAGAAGAAAAAGTAACCAAGGAGGTTATGCACCATAAGTGACCAACCAGCACTGAGCAGCAAAATAAAAGAGACAAGCTGAGGAGATTGTGCACCATAACTGGCCACCCAGGAACAATGAACAAAATTAGATAGGTAGGTAGATAGATAAATAGATTGAGTAAAGGGACCTCTCCTGTATTAAATTGCTACAAACTTTGGATCATCACATGCTTTTCACAAAAGTGACATGCTAAATCAGCCAACTGCCTGTCTAATAAATCTAATAAAAATGTAATGTTTTGTCTCCAGATAGACACAGTTGCTTGTTCATGCTCTATGAATGTTTGTATGCAGTATGCATATTTCAAATTTCCAAGTAAAGTTTGTTGACTTTAATAGCTCAAGGGAGATGACAATATCAGGAGGCAGACAATGCAGCGGTGAAGGTGACATTATAATATAGACCGAACTACTTCCATTGTACTTACTTATGTAAAGCTACCATAAAATGTCTCAGTGTTCCAAAACATAAATTAAATAAATGACACCAGTAAGTCTATGTGAGTGGCTAACTTTACGTAGTCAGATTTGGGCAACAGGTAAACTGTAAATGAGTTTTCATTTAGCAACTGCAGTAGTCCCTGAGCTGAGTTAAAGCAGGCTTGATATATATTTCTAGACAGATGTACAAAAATTATAGCAGGCATAGTATATAAACATTGAAATCAGTGAATAATTAACATCGTAGAGTTTTCAAAACACTGTTTAACCTTTAGTTGAAACACTTAAGTTTATCACACAAGCAGTAAATTCAGTAACGTAAAAATTGATCTGAAATGGGGAATTCATCTTCCTCAGCCAGCAAGACCAAAGACTAAAGTCACAGGCCTTTAATCAACTAAGCAGCTGAAACATCCACAGATTAGTACTGTCTTCTTTTACCTGTAATGCTCTGCCAACTTGAGATTTCTTTTACCACATATAAGTGCTCATATTTGAGGAAAAGTCCCAGGCTATGCTGCACCCCCCCATTCAGATTTATACTTTTTGGTGAAAAATGAAAGGTTTTCATGTAAAATTCCTTTCTTGCTGTTCTTTGATGATTTCCTTTGAATCTGTCAGCTGTTCAGGTCAGTCTATTCCTTTTACTGCTCGTCTTATTGAGGGTTTTACTTCTCAGTAGGTATGTGTGTATTTTTCACCTCGCCTTGATGGCCTAGAGTTAGCTTGTGTCCTTTTGTAAATTGTGATGTCTACCCTTTCTGTTGCTTTTTTTGTAAGATTTACTCTGTTAGAGTGACTTTAAACATTAGTGATGAACAGTAGAGATTTAAAACAATGCCCAGATCCGGACACAAGCTCGTATCCTAAGATAAAACACCTTATATGTCTTTTACTTAGGAGAGGAGCGTTTTGCAGTTTAATGTGGCATTTGTGAGTTGTTTACTACTTCTGTTAGTTGTTGTTGTGTCTTTCAGCTTTTCCTGGTTAGGGATCGCCACAGCGGACCTCCGGTCTGCTAATGATTGGCAGTAGATTTTTACGTGCCGAGTTGCCAGCCCTGACACACAACCTTCATCGAAGGTATGCCCATTCACGAATGTCTCCACACAGAAGACGCTTTAGCTGAGAATCGAACAGGACAACGTCTTACTGTAAGGTGACAATGCTACTGCAGCACCACCTCTGTTAGTAGAGATGAGAAAAAAAAAGGTTTCAAAATTGAAAACGAGCTGAGTGTCCACAATGGAGCCTTGAACTTCAGTCACTGTTTAAAGTTTGACTCTGTTGGACTTCTGCACTGAGCTCACAGTTGACAAATCCTGACAAAAACAGAGAAGGCGAGAACAGAAAGACAAATTTGAAAAAGGTGATAGAGACGGAGGCAGCAGAATTGGATTCCTGTCCAGACCCTTTTACTAAGAATCCTCGGACAGAAAAACCTTTATTTAATTTTTCTGTGATATCTAAAATACCAGTAAACATTGTGTCAGAACTGAGCTGTTTCTTCTTTTTCTGACAGTGAAGTTAGAAATTTCTTTGAAGCCCATTGCCTGCAGCATGTTTCAGAATATTCAGGAGTTACTCCATTCATGCTGTTAAATTAGATTGTGAAAAGATGATTGAAGCATTTGTCAGTATCCAGCAAAAGACATCTGTTGCATCTTCCTCCTTTGAATACAAGGAAAGACAGGGGAATCTCATTATTTCAAGTTTTCTGCCAAGACATCCAAGTGCTCTTTGCCATCTCTCTTTTAGGCAGTGATTCCAGTGAGGCCATATTTCAACTTCCTGGCAACAGTGTTATGATCAACATATCAGCTGTGGTCATAGTCTCCACCTTCTGTGTCAACTTTGTTTCAGGTCTCTTGTCTGCATCAGAAACTTCTTCAGTCCTGGGTCTTAGGGTCAACCTGTCTATCAGTTTCAGCACTGATACTATTAGGGCCATTGCTGACTTCATTTATATTTGCTTCCCAGGTTTCAGGGTTAACACTTTTGACATCAGCCCATGGCTTGACATGAATCTTGGTCCCATTGTTGGAGTCAGCTAGAACTATCATTTCAATGTTAGCCTCTGTTAGTTACTGCCATAGGCACCAGGAACCAGTCTCATTTCCTTCTAAAGTGGCATCAGTGTTGACCTTGACACCAGCAATGCAGAATATACTGCATATACTTCCCTCAACACCTGTCAGTGTCTTCATCTCTTCATATAAGAAACTTTCTTGTCTGATACCATAGCTATTTACCATTTTTCTGAGTATAATAGAGCAGTTGGAGGACACTTGCAGGATTACTCCTGTATATCTGGTCTTCATCATTTTCAGATCCATCACCTTTGAGGGATGTAGGCTGTCCTAAGGAATCTCTTACCCAGCATATTGATAGAAGCATTGAATTCCCAAGTTCTGAGAGATTGTTGACTTAATAAAGTAGAGGGGGTGGCTGACAGTCCTCAAGACCTCCCCACAATGAATTCTGTATGAGGCTTTCAGTACCACCCATCCTTTTTCTTGGCTGATACAGATGACAGGATTGTGAGCTTTGTGAATAAGATAGCATGGGAAAACCATTATATTGTAGCACATTTCCCAAGGGGTCCACCCAAAGACTGGAATTCCTGGTCAGTGCTTTTTCAAGCCATATTCTGTTGTTGCTGTAGCAGCCCTTGAAAAAAGCTCTTACTTCATAATCATGAATACAGGGCCATTGACAGATCTAGAAATGTATACGTTTTCACTGTGATTCACAGAAGGGCTAACTGATGAAGTGACATAATCACTGAGGATTTGCCTGATAGAAACCTGAAGTAAAAGATGCAGTCTGAGATGGCAACCATAGAATCTGCTGTAAACTTTCCAGTGTGTCTAACTCATAATTCTGAAGGTGGTGCATTGAGAGCATACCAAAGTTAACCTTCTTAGCAATCTTTTTAGCGGTTCTGCGCTTTTCTGTCCGTAAGCAAAAACTCTTCTAAAGAACTTGGAGAAAGAGGGCAATGCCCTCATGGCTGCTGTTATTAGACATTCAGACATCCCAATGCATGTTACCCAAAATGTGGAAGAATCCACTTCACCTGTGGTTTCATTATGGCCAGCAACAGCAGCAAAATAACCGAAGATTTTGTAGAAACCAGCATGTCATTGACGTCTTCCAGAATGGTACTGGCCAAGAGGCCAAGATTCATAGGTTCATAGGTTGGTACTAGGCTATCAGCCCTAGGGCCTATACAAGCCTAGCCATAACAATTCCCTGGCTATTTCTTCCCACATTATTTACTTTCCTGGACCCCTGTCTAGCAGGGCGACTGACGTGATCCCTGGGGTGAATTTCCTTTCTCCCATCCAATCATCAAGGTTCTTCTTGAAGAGGTCCAAAGAGGCACTCTGCTTGACATGTATGGGCAATCTATTCCAGAGTCTGGGGAGTCTCTGGGTCAGGAACCTATCCCTCCAGCATGTTTTGTTTATTGTGATGACAAGGTTTAGATCCCTGGAGCGTGTAGCTCTGAGGGATTGGGATTTCTTTAAGTGTAGCATGTCCAACAGCTCTGGGTTTGACATGGCCTTGTATGTTAAGCAGAGATCGCCTCTGATTAGACGATATGCGACAGAGTATAGCTGGAGGGGGTATTGTGTCCCTCCAGCAGTCCAGTTCCTGAGACCTGATTGTCCTACTCTGGAGGCATTCAGCTTCATCTTCAACTCTGTTAAGGTATTTTTCACAAAACACTAATTACACAAACAGCAAGTACAATAAAATGCATAAAAGTGAATAAAAACACAATTAAATTTATCATGTACAGTATAATACAGTAATACAGAATACAGATCATTCCTTTCTGCCAAAGAATATCTCAAATAAACAAGTTTTAAATTACCTGCAGAAGCCGACCAAATAACATTGTTGAAGCCACTGTCATAGCAAGTTCCATAGATGAGGCACCAGAAAAGAAAATTAATGAGTTCCTGATGTCTCACAGCTGAAGTAACCACTAGCAGTCCCAGGGAGGCTGAATGTACTGCCCAGTGCAATTTGGCATGATAAATTCCTTCATATATGAGGGACACAAATCATGGATGGACAGTTATTCTGCATTAAATTAGAAACCAATGTAGGCTGTGTGTGAAACAGGCATTATACCGGTAACAAGATATACCAGTCAGGAGCCTAGGAGCAGAGTTCTACACCACTTGCAAATGATGGTGTTAAGTGTTAGAAAATTCCTTGTATAGGGCATTGAAGTAGTCCATTTGGGAAGGAGGCCAACAAACAGCTGAAAAGTCAGCTTGAGGTAGAAAGTGCTTAATACTGGAGATGTCTTTCATATCAAAACAGAATTTTTTTTCTGTAGCAGGTACTTGGTTATGAAATTAGAGCCTACAGTCCAGGACTACTCCTAAACTATACACACCTTATCAGCAAACTCAGGTATCTTACCAACATAGGTATTGTAGTTGGGGGGGGGGTAGTAAATTCCTTTAAGGTTGCATTTGGAAGAATCCCATGAACAACACAGTGTCACAGATGGAGCTTTCTCATTTGCTGACATTGATTTGACACTGTCTTGCTGCTCGTCTTCTCTCAGGCAAGATCCTCCTTTACAGAACATGGTGTTTGCATCATGTAGACTTGCTCAGTCTCCACAGCAGTATGCATAAAAGCCAAGGGATTTCTGTCCGCCACTATTTACCTACATCTGAAAGCCAGATTTTACATGAGAGTTCTTCATTGTACCTAAAAAGTTCAGTAGTCTCAGTTGTTGGATACCATGATGCAGTACATGAAGGTTTTTAAGTCTTGCATTTCACTCAAATTGGTGGCTTCACTTACCAAGTCTAAATCTAGGCAGTGGATTCCTAGTCCTCACTACTGCTGTGGCTCTCACCACAGATGTTTCTGTCAGTGGATATGGGGCATATCAAGGGTAGACTGTCTAAAAAATATGGTCATGAACTGAGGCCTGTGTGCACATCACAATTTTAGAGATGAAGCAGTTCTTCTCACATTAAAAACCTTTAAGGACTCCACTTCAGTGAACTGTTGCCATAAACAATGACAGCTTGTTAGTGATTTGCTACAGAGGTGGGATCTCACTCTTGACTCCTTCTTGAGAAGCAGTATGGGATTTGGCTATCTCTATGAACTGCATTTTGATAGCCACCTGTATTCCACAGGAGGCAAATCCTCTATCAGACAAACTCAATCATTGCTTACTGATGTCACACGTGTGGTTGTCAGCCTGTCAGTGATGCAGAAGATTTTGTGTTACTGGTGCAAGCCTTGCTGCAGTATATTTGCATCCCTGAGCAATGCCAAATGCAGCAGAATTCCTTTTCCTCATCCTTCTTCTGGGGACCATCCCAGGTATGCTGTCATCCAGAAATGATCCCCAGGACTTGTTTATATTTTATCCATTTCCGCTTATTCTTACATTTTATTCAGAAACCAGGCTAAACAAGTCTACAATCACTCTCCATAGCCCCCTTTTGACATCAGCAAATTTTGTTCCCTTTGCTTTAGGTACTTCTTCTGGAGAAGCTACTTTACTATTAGGTCTGAAAGAGTTAAGGACTAAAAGGAACAAAGGTACTGGTTAGTAAAACAATGCTCGATGTGTTAAACAACAGCATAAGTCTCTCTGTAGAATCAAGTTGCCACCATCCACTGCCATCTTCGGTGTGTGCCCATGGTAGTGCCACATAATGAAGTTGGAGGATTCTAGTTTTGCATTTCATTATCTGATGTTCCCATGCTCTGGTGTCACATGACATGACATGATTCCATGTGCCATAACTGGAAGGTGCACCTAGTTTGTGACTTTGGCACTTCTTTTCTTCCACTTGCACAAGTCAGATCTCAGTCCTGACTTGCAGCCTGCATTGTGGCTAAAAAGGGTCCGGAGACAGTCTTCCTACTTGGTAAACAGTAAATAAGCCTAACTTAAGTTGGTGTAAAAAAAATGAAACTCCCAATAACACATTGTAGAAAGATTTTTAATGACGGAACTTTTCAGTCCTAGAATCCTTTTTCATTATGGAGCAGTCAGTGTATCACTCTGTCTTCAGCAGTCTATCATATCTAGAGAGTTTAACATGAGTGTTTGTATTGGAACTCAGATGTTGTTTTTAGAGACAATTCTTTATGCACTACATCTTCATTTGGAGGCACAATTTCAGGAGCCTGGCAGCAGCTCTTCACTATTGTTATTCTCATAATCTTGATTTTTCTTGCAGCAGAACTGGTTGTAACATTTCTTGTTGCTCTTCTTCCGGGGACCTCATTTTGCATTTATTTGTCTTGTACAGATGTCTGCATGTCCTGTACAACCTATTTCCTTTGCTTACCCTGATGTTCTTGCCTATTTTCTACCCACACACAGTACAAAAAGGCCATTCATCCTTTTGCATTCTGTACAGTTTAGAGGGCTTCAACTTGTGTATTAATTTATTTCGCAGATCTGATGCTGTCATTTTCATTCGTTCTTCAACCTGTGGGTTTCGGATCCGACCCTCGGATCTGACTCAGCCGCTTTACAAGCTTAGGATCCAAAACTCAAGCTCCTCCTGTCCATCCTATAATTCCTCATTCCCCCAGATTACCCCTTATCTTGTTTGCTGCTCCAGAGCTCCTGTAAAAGCTTTCTTGGTAAAACCATAAGTTGGCCTTAAGCTGTGTTTTCCTTGACTCATTTTTACTATCCTTTCCTCCCTTTATACCTCTTGTGTCTTAAAGTTATTAACAAAAAAAAAAAGGTTTTGGTGTAACTAGACATTCCTGTGCCTTTTTCTGTACTGTCCTTTCCTCCTCTTCCTTATCTGATGCCTACACAAGGAGTATGTTTACTGCCTAGGTCCAGTGCACCTGGACAGTTCTTGTGGAATTTGTGAAGGCTTTAATCCACGAGCACTGGCAGACCGTAGGAAAAAGCTCATTTTAAAGGGCTTGCTTGCCACTTCTGCTCCTTCTGTCCCTTCCAGTTCAGGGGCACAAACTCCTATCAAGAAACATAATGAGGCCAGGGAACATAGAAAGTGTTCCCCTGAAAGATCCTCCGAGCTGCCCAAAAAGGCTTCAAAAACCTCGGATCTGAAAACTGTGGATCCAACAATCCTGATTTCTCCTTCGGCCCCCCCAGTGCTCCCCTGTCACTTCGGAGCCAGCTGTCTCAACACAGAGTTCTCCTCTCAAGGAGGCCTCTCCCACTAGAGTGTCCAGGCCACCATTAGTGTCCTCTTCTGTCAAGTCTTCCCAGAGCTTGTCCGAGCATGAAGTGGATAGACTGGTGAGACAGTTTCTCAAGACACTGACCCAGATGAGGGAAGTTGCCAGCTCCATCCTCTTCCAGGTCCATGAGCACACATTCTCCCTTCCATCCTGTAGCTCCTTCTCTGATCCTACCTCCTACTTCGGAGTTGTCAGATCTGGTGGCCGCAAGAACAGAGAAGTCTGATCTGGTAGTAGTTATGGCTTCTAGTCTGACCACTTCCCTGAAGTGCAGGGCACCAACAGTGTTGGGGCTCAGTGCACCTCTGAGCCAAAGCTTTGATGTCGAGTCTGGGGGGCTTACTTTGACTCTGAAGGTTTTGGAGTGGTCACTTACCCTTGGAGCTTGGCATTCGAAAGCTCAACGCAGACTCCCACTTCAGAGTGGAGGATTGCGGGGCCTCCAGATACATCTGCTCTGTAGCTTCATCTCCAGAGCTTCTACTCTAGGGTCCTCGTAGTCCATCTGCCTTCAGTGGGGTGGAGAAGGTCTTCTCCCACCGCAGGGGCCTCCCAGTTAACTCAATATCGGATCTGACCCACACCTCCATGGAATCTGTAACTGAGACCTCATGTCTACCACTGGAACAACTGCTCCTGGAAAGTTTCCAACCTTTTCCAACTGTGGGACCCCAGATTTCTTCTGATACCTCCTGAGAGCACTCCACTTGGGAGGTCCTTCAAAAAAAGAAGTGTAAAAGGAGACACTTGGATTCTCCACATGAATCTATCACTACTGACCCTGACTTTGAGGAAGGTGAGGGGTCCCCTAGAGCTACACCTGATGATGTCTCCTTTGCTGACATCTTAAGAGATCCTCCATCAAAAAGGTGGATGGTCCTCAAAAAAAACATAACCCAGTGGAGACTGTGCTTTTGGAGGCTTTTGGCACTGGCCCTTCTGCATCCTGGGTGTCCCTCCCTGCGGATCCACTTATTGACTTCGTATCTACCAGAGCATGTAAGAGTCCGTACACAGTAGAGCCCATACCCAAATGGGCAGATAAGATACTCAGTACCCCCTAGACAGATTGCACTGGATCAGAGGGATCCCTGTAGATGTCATGGTTGTTGAGGCAGCCACTAAAAAGGAGCTTGCTCAGTAAAGCTCCACTGTCCATCCCCCTAATAGGGAGTCTAGGGCTTTCGACAGATTTGGAAAGAGGGTTCATGCTTCAGCTATGTTTGCTTTGCAAGTGCTAAATTGCTTATCTCAATTTACCAGGCTACAGAGGGACTTAATTAAGGAACTGTCTAGCTCAGTCCCTGAGTCCACATCTGATGAGGAACAGAAGACCTTCTCCTCCAGAATGCCACTCTTCAGTCAATATCTAACTCATCCATGAGGTTGATATTCCATGCTACAGAGGGCACCTCAAAGCCACCGGTTCCGGCATTGCCATTAGGCGTTATGCCTGGATGCGGTTGTGTAACTTTGCACAACTTTTCAAGGCATCATTTGTCAATGCACCTTTTGATGGTGTGTCATTGTTTGGCCTCACAGTCAGAGATGCACTGTCCCGTAGCGAGAAAGATGGAAAGACTTTGTCTGCTGTCTGGATCCATTTTTCCACACCACAGAGATCCTTCTACAGGATTTAGCGTGGTGGGAAACAACTGTGGTTCAAGAAGTCTCATGGTCCTTTTAAGGAATCAGGAAGCTCAGGGAGACGTTTCCCCCAGGGGTAGAGGAGGAAAATGTTATAGTGGTAGATGCTGCCGTTGGAGCAGAGGGAGTCCAAAAAATCAAGTGTCTTGAGATTCTTTTTCAGACAGACCCTTCCAGCATCCCGGAAGGGTTTCCCAATTGCCTTTCTCTGGAGGCAGTCTGGGGGCGCTCATCCTTCCACCCAGAAGCTAGGCTAGCCATCACAAATGACCGATGGGTGTAAAGTATCTTATCCAGAGGATACTCTGTTCCCTTTTTAAATCTCCCCAAAACAAAAACTTACCTCCCCGATGTGCTGCCCAATCAGATGGAGGCAGCAGTTGTAAAAATTTCAAAGCTGCTCCAAAAAAGAGTCCTCTAGGAGGTCCCTCCCACCTAAGTAGGATCGAGCATTTACTCAAGGTTACTTTTAGTTCCAAAGAAGACGGGAAATAAGGCCACTTTTGGATCAAACATCTCTGAGCAAATCGGTAAGGACCTCGAAATTCAAGTTGGCCATGATCCAACCTGTCTTACTACTTCTGAAGATGGATGACTGAATGTGATCGATAGACCTGATAGATGCGTACTGCCATATCAAAATAGACAGGTGCTCCAGTTGGTATCTTCACTCAGGCTGGGAGCCAGTTATTTCCATTTCCAGGTGCTCCCATTTGGTTTCATCACAGCTCCCAGGGTGTTCACCAAATGCATGGCAGTAGTTGCAGCTCATCTCAGACTGCTGTGGATGACTGGCTTCTAACCGCTTCGACCAGGCATCTGCACATCCAAGCCAGGGACTACCTGTTGTGACTATCTTCCACTCTCAGCATAAAAATCAACATGCAGAAGTCACAGTTATTACCTTTTCAACTGATAGACTTTATTGGAGCATGTTTGGATACAACCAAACTGTGGCCTACCTACCTTCAGACAGAGTTTTGACCCTGAGGCTGCGTATCTCGCAGATCCTAGCAATTCCAGACCCTCCAGCAAAATTAGTGCTCAGGGTGTTAGGTTGAATGGCTGCCACAGTAACTCTATTATATACAGCACACTTGCACATAAGTATCCTACAGTGGACGTCATCAGTCCAGTGGTCTTTACACCATCATCCACTGAACCAACTGATCAAGCTTTCACTCGTTTGCAAAGATTCTCCCTTTCGTGGCTTCATTTTTCAGAAGTCAACCAAGGATGCCCCTTTGTTCATCCCTCACCAAGCACCATGCTGACCATTGACACCTCCCAGCAGGGGTGGGGGTGGGTCATTTTTGGGATGGACTGTCCAAGGCACATGGACTTCTCAGGAGACCAGCTTGCATGTCAGTGTCCTGGAGATGACAGCTGTCCTAGTATTGTAAGCAGTACACAGCTTTCTCCCTCTAGGGACTATTTCAATTCAGACAGACAATATGCCTATGGTGTGGTACATCAGCAAGTAGGGAAGAACCAGATCTTACCCACTGTGTGAAGAAGCACTGAGAGTGTGATAATGGGCGATATCTACCAACCACTTTCTAACTGCAGTGCACATTCCGGGGAGGTACAACTTTCTAGCAGATAGGTTTAGCAGAGTCTTAGTGATGCTTCACGAGTGGTCTCTAAATCAGTCAGTGGCAAATATGATATTCCTCATACGGGCTCAACCTTGCTGTGATCTCTTTTCTTCCCCCCTCAACAGCAAGTGCAGAAGGTTCTTTGCCTTGATCCCCCCTCAGGGACAGCCAGCAAAAGATGCTGTTGTCCATGTTTGGCCCCCTGATCTACTTAATGCATTCCCCCTTTTACCCCTAATTCCAAAATTTCTTCATAAAGCACATGGGTTGAAGAGCAAAGTAATCCTCATTGTTCTGGTTTGGCCTTGCCAAGTCTGGTTCACCTTCCTTTAGTCTCACCTGATTTGCCCTACCTGAACACCGGAACCACTTCCAGATCTATTGTCCCACCCCTCAGGGCAGACTGACCTGGATCTTCAAGGCCTAAAGTTGACCACATGGTTTCTCCAACTCCAATGATGACTAGACATTCCAGGCTTTCGTCCTCAGTCCAAGAGATTCTGATTTCTTCTTGCAAAATATCTACTAGGAAAATAAGAGTAAATGGAAAAGATCCTTCATCTGGGCTCAGTAGAAGTTAATAGATCCTTTACAGCTCCTGTCCCTGTCGTATTGGATTTCCTGGCCCTCATCTTCCAAAATGAAGTCAGCTATTACATTGTAAAAGTTCAATTGGCAGTTATTTCAAATTTTCACATTGGAGAAAACTCTTCCTCTCTAGCTTCATCAAAACTATGCAAGGCTTTTCTCAGGGGTACCTTTTTAGTTAGTCCCCCAATCAGAGATCCAACTCCTCCTTGGGACCTAACTTTGATTTTACAGGCATTAGTTTTTCTCCCTTTTTAATCTGCAGTTTAGGTAGATTTAAAGTTTATTTCCTGGAAAACAGCTTTGTTAGTAGGCCTTACGTCAGCAAAAAGAGTTTCTGAACTGCACACCCCTCTATTTGAAACCTCCTTATTTAATTTTCCACAAAGACAGAGTATCTTTGCAGGCCAGTCATAGGCGTGTATAGGTGTGTACTAGGCTAATCAAAATTTCTGTTGAGAGGGCTAGTGAGGTGCTCTGCTTGACATGTATGGGAAGTCTATTCCAGAGCATGGGCAGTCTCTGGGTTATGAACCTGTCCCTCCAGCATGC